>NC_141876.1:220351651-220663794 GCF_056163025.1 Triticum urartu | reverse complement strand
CAGAGGTCGACATCGTCCCTTCGGGCGACATCTTTATGACCCGCGGACGGGGCGAGGTCACCCGCACCTACTGGCCGAAGGGGGCCCTCGCCATCCAGTTCGAGTACGACGGCGCCTCTACGCTGTTCTTCTAGGTCTTCGATGAGGACGACCGGCGCCTGGAGTGTTACCCCGGGAGAGGCAGTCCTTGTGGCATGGCCATGGGTGCTAAACTTGCCCCTGTCCTTGCCAGCAACTCCTCTAGTAGAAGTGGCATCTTCCTAGAATCCAGCGACTCTCCCGAGCCCCGTGATACTCTAGAGTACAGCAATGACAGCTATCTGCCGTCGAGCTCCCGCCGCGCCCGAAGTGCAGCAGCGACGTCCGCCCGGCGTCCGCAATGGTCCTTCAATGTTCTCTTCTTTTGTTTCCCCGCGTGGAATTTAGACGAGCCCCATGGGGGCATGGAAAAAACCGTAGCGCTTTTGCTTTAATGTTATCCTCCCTAGTATGATGTTGAAATTTCATATCTCGCTCCGGCATGGTTCCCCCTTTTCATCCTTGCGGTAGCTTAGGGCTCTAAGTTGACAAGACCCAGTCTACAGGCAGGCTTCAGCCATCGCTGGTATGCCAGGTCGCGATGCCATGGTCACGGCCAGGAGGTGAGCGGCCCGACGTCCGGTAAGAACTCCTAAGGCGCGATGCTCAAGAGGTCCCCTTTGGCGTGCAAGCAGCCCCCCTGAAGGCTGAAAAGGAAGGTGACATTGCCCGAGTGATGTTGCGAGGGTTGAGAGGCTGGGTCGTGACGTTTACACCGATATATATGGGTGACTTATCTTGGTGAGCCTGCATCGATTCCTTTGCAGAGCACCTGATTGTGCCTTAGTGGTGACACTTCTAGGTAGGGCTCTCACCAGCCTCCCTTTTCCTCACTCATCTTGATGCTCTACATCCTCGGGTCTCGGCCCTCGAGCGAGGCTCGGCCGCTGCTGGTGTGCCAGGTTAGCTCCCGTGGTCAAGGCCAAAGGTGAGGGATCGAGGGCCAGTAGAAGCCCCGAGGCGCGATGCTCGGGAGCCCCCCATTTAACATGTAAGAAAATTGCGTGAAAAAGGGATGGATGGCAGGGCCTGCTCATTGTCAAGCTCCGGGATGGCCGGCGGTGCCTGCCAGTAGTCAAGCTTCGAAACGGCCAGCGGTGCCTGCCCGTAGTTAAGCTCCGGAGGTTCCTGTGAGTTAGTCCAAGGAGGAGAACATGACACATGACCACGCTTGTTGTCCTGCCGTTGGACATTCCGCAAGAGGATGAGGGTACTGAGGACTTGGTGAGGTGGCATACGCGGGGCAGGCCACAAGCTAGAGCTTAGTCCCTCAGATTTGTCGGCGTTACAGGGACAGACCAGAGCACAAGCGCCGTGCCAGCATGTGTAGCCCCCGTTGCGGGATGAGCAAGAGGTGGGTCAGCAGCGCGGGGAGGCTGCGAAGGGCAATAGAGTGCCAGGCAAGCGGGTTATGGCTGTAAAACATGTAACACCCACGATGCGGCTATATGTCCCACGTGTCGGAGCACGACTTAGAGGCATAACCGCATAGTAGGCATGTCGCAAGAGGGGTAATCTTTACACATCCCATGTACTGAATATGAAAGGGATAAAGAGTTGGCTTACAATCGCCACTTCACACAATACATGAGTATAGCATTACATCATCCAGAATACAATCAAGGTCCGACTACAGAACCGAATAAACAAAGACAACCCCTAATGCAATAGATCCCCGATCGCCCCTACCGGGCTCCACTATTGATCGAAAGGAAACGAAACAACACAACGAACACGATCTTCATCAAGCTCCTCCTTGAGCTCGGTTGCATCACTTGCATGGTATCATCGGCACCTACAACTGTTTGATGTAATCTGTGAGTCACGGGGACTCAGCAATCTCACACCCTCGCGACCAAGACTATTTAAGCTTATGGGTAGGAAAGGTATTGAGGTGGAGCTGCAGCAAGCACTAGCATATATGGTGGCTAACTTACGCAAATGAGAGTGAGAAGAGAGGCAAAGCACGGTCGTGAACTAGAAGTGATCAAGAAGTGATCCTGAAACTACTTACATTCAAACATAACTCCAAAACCATGTTCACTTCCCGGACTCCGCCGAGAAGAGACCATCATGGCTACACACGCTGTTGATTCATTTTAAATTAAGTTAAGTGTCACGTTTTCTACAACCGGATATTAACAAATTCCCATCTGCCCATAACCGCTGGCACGACTTTCGAAAGTACAAAACCCTGCAGGGGTGTCCCAACTTAGCCCATCACAAGCTCTCACAGTCAACGAAGGATATTCCTTCTCCCAGGAAGATCTGATCAGACTCGGAATCCCGGTTACAAGACATTTCAACAATGGTAAAACAAGACCAGCAAGACTGCCCGAATGTGCCGACAAATCCCGATAGGAGCTGCACATATCTCGTTCTCAGGGCATACCGGATGAGCAATTAGTACAACTAAAACCAACCCTCAAGTTTCCCCGAGGTGGCGCTGCAAGGGGCTCTAGTTCGGACCAACACTTAGAGAAGCACTGGTTGGGGGAGTTTAAAATAAAGATGACCCTTGGGTTGGCCGACCCAAGGGAAGGGTAATAGATTGTTAGGCTAATGTAAAACCAAGGTTGGGCCTTGCTGGAGAAGTTTTTTTCAAGGCGAACTTTCAAGGGGTTCCCATTATAACCCAACCGAGTAAGGAACGCAAAATCAAGGAACATAACACCAGTATGACGGAAACTAGGGCGGCAAGAGTGGAACAAAACACCAGGCATAAGGCCGAGCCTTCCACCATTTACCAAGTATATAGAAGCATTAATTAAATAAGAGATATTGTGATATCCCAACAATATCCATATTCCAACAAGGAACAAACTTCATCTTCACCTGCATCTAGCAACGCTATAAGTGGGGCTGAGCAAAGCGGTAACATAGCCAAACAACGGTTTGCTAGGAAAGGTGGGTTAGAGGCTTGTCATGGCAATATGGGAGGCTAGATATAGCAAGTGGTAGGTATCGCGACATAGCAATAGAGCGAGCAACTAGCAAGCAAAGATAGAAGTGATTTCGAGGGTATGGTAATCTTGCCTGAGATCCCGCAAGGAAGAAGAACAAGTCCGTGAAGAAGTCAAACGGACGAAGTCGAACGAATCCTCACGACTCCGGAACGGAACCGAAGCTAACGAGGGAAGCAACCCGGAAAGAAGCAAACAACATAGTAAACAACCATCACATCAACATGGCATGATGCACAACCAAGTATGATGCATGTCTGGTTTAATGAAGCATTGCATGGCAAAGTGCACAAACAATACTACAAATTAAGTGGAGCTCAATATCCAACGAATTGCATATTGAAGAAAACACCACATTCAAGTTATTTAGTTCGATCTCGTTTATGTACCCTACAATATTAAATGTTTTTAAACATGGCAAGAGGTGAAGCATAATGAAAACTACCTACCTAGGCAAGTTTAAATGAGGCCGGAACCACAACCAACAAGTCCGGAAACTCCTCATGTAAAAAAATAGATTTGGTACTGTTCTACCCTAAACCAAATTTTAGAGTTGTCAAACATGGCAAAGTAAGCACGCCATGTTAAACTAGGCATTTTTCTACCCCATTTACATATAAAGTTTGTTAGGTTTGGAGCTACGGTTATTTAGTTATGAATTCAAGCATTTTAACATGGCATATGAGCAAAACAATGCAAACAACAAGTTTAAACATCTCAAACATGCATGAATGTGGCAAAATATTAATATGTACAAAATTCTAAGCATTTTACATATATAACTTATTTTAATATGATGCACGGTTGGTGAGTTATTAAATGCATGAAGTGCAAGGGCTTTTCTGTAAATCTGCGTTTTCTGGAAATTTAGCTAAAACGTTCTGCGAAAAAAACACATCTCGGGGCGAATCTGGCTTGCCTGATAGAGAGAAAGGCTGCTGCTTACATGCGCCAAGCCCAGTCGGTGGAGGGGGAGGCCGGCATGGGGCTGCTGGGCCTTGGAGCCCACCTAGCGGTAGCTCGCGTGCGAGGCGCAGTCAACGCGAGCGTCGACCGCGTCATCCTCCTCTCGAACAGAGGCGACAACGGTACTTGGAGGCGCCAAGAGTTCAGGCGGGCGTGGACTCCAGGGCGCGGGGAGACGATGTAGGACCAAGGCGAAGCAGGGGAGGTCCGGCATGGGCGCGGGACTCCGGGACGGCGGATCTGGCCGGGAACGGGCTGAAGCTGCTCCAGGTTAGGGCGACGAAGACAGGCGCACTTGTCCTGGACAAAGCAGAGAACTTGGCGCGGCTACAACGGCGAAGACCTGCCGGGTCCGATGAGGAACCGAACAAGGAGGACAGGGAGGGGCGTCGGGGCCGGATCCTGCTCTGCTGCTGTGGGCACGGGGACAAGGAGAAGGGAGCTCGTGCTCCTGCGGGTTCGGGCACGGAACAGAGCAGCTTCGGCGCTGCACGGGCGGGAAAAGGCAGAGATGAAGACTCGGGCTACTGCTCAAGGTGTGAGGCGGGCACATCACGAGCGCGCGGGGATGGTGGTGGCGTCGTCGCCCTGTTCACAGAGAGACAGAGGAGAACAATGTGAGGTTTGGGGGGAGAAGAAAAGGGACGGGGAAGGAAGAAAAGGCACGGGTGCGGTTCCTCCGGCGACTGGGAGCTGCTGCTCCGGCTGCTTGCAGGTGAGGAGGCCCGTAGGAGGTGCGAGGCAGGGGCTTCTGCTACTGGCCAAAAAACACGGGAGGTGGTCGGAGGCCGTGGATTTGAGGGGGAAGGATCTGAGAGGGATGGTGGTTGGCTCGGCGCTGAAACCAAGGGAGAGAGTGGCAGCGGCGTGGGGATTTGGTGGAGATTGGACATGCTAGGGCTAGGGTTGGACTGTTATTTATATTAGATGAATTTAGGTTAGGGGCTACCTCGTCCCTCCGATCACAATCGGACGGTCGGGAAAAACAAACTAGGGAGTCCAAATAAGAAAACGGTGATGTTTTGTAGATGTTTGGGGATGATCCAGACCCAACGGTGATGACTCCCTGGGTCGGGTTCGGGATAAATTCCGGATGGGCGCGAGGGGTTCGATGCACTGTGCAGAGAGGGTTTCGGACCGTGCGATCGCATCGGACGGCTCTGGACGCAAAGAGGGGTAGGAGGATGGACTAGGTGGGCTATGGCGACACTGAGAGGAGAGAAGAGAGAGGGAGGGCCCGACAGCAGTTTTCGGAGACCGAAAACGTCCGACGTGTGACCGGCAGCGGTGCCGCTATAGTTATACGTTGGGGCATCAAACGGACTCCGAACGCGATGAAATTTGACATGCGGTCTACCTACACTAAAATAAGACCGCACGCCAACTTTCAACCAATTCCGAGAACATTTTCCGGCCACTTATAAAATAATATTTCGGACATGCCGCGGGCGCGTGCAAGTGTGTCAGGGTTCAGAACGGACAACGGAGAGAATGAGGAGACCGAGACGGATGCATGTTTTGAAAACATGATGATGCAATGCACATGATGAGATGACAAGATGCAACACACAAGCGAATGACATGGCAACGACGGCGAATAACTGGGAGACACCTGGCACATCGATCTCGGGGCGTTACAACACTCCACCACTATGAGAGGATCTCGTCCCGAGATCTAGGGGTAGCACCGGAGGGAAAAGGAAGAGGAAGATAAGAGGTAAAACTAAGTTGCTTCTTTGACAAACGAGTGAAACCAAAGAACCTTGGGAGGTAGAACAACTTGAAAGAAAGAATACAACGAAGATGAACAAAGTTGAAAACACTCCGTTAGAAAAGAGGAACAAGGAACATTACGAGAACCTTATAGGTTGAAAGACAAAAGAAAAGGAATGCAATGGACAAGAAGTACATGCAAACACTCCGGTAGAACGAGATGCACAAGGAACGATAAGGATCAACTACAACAACACTCCGGTTGGAAATGGAAGGTAAAGAATATGAGCTTGGCAAAATGAAAGCACTTGGATGAAAGTCCGATTAGAAGAGGAATAATAGCAACAACGCTCCGGTTAAAACAAGATAGAGAGGAAAAAAGAATGATGTAATTTGGGCAGCACTCCGACTGTAAATGGAAGGAATTGAACATGAATTGACAAGATGAGAGTATACTTGATGAAAACAACAACACACTGCCTCCGGAACTATTAAAAGAATGGCACAAGGGGCAAGAAGGATTTCAGACAGCACTCCGGTTGAGAAGGGAGGCAAAACTTGATAAGATGAGAGAACTTGAAAAGAGGGCATGACACTCCGGTTAAATGGATTAGCACGAAAAGAACATGATCTTTGACAAAACAATATGATGGGTGAATATAGCAACAATACAATGCCTCTGGAATGAATGTAAGAATGTAATCAAAAGAACGAAGGGGAAAACCACATCTTCTGCCTCAAATGAGCTTGATAAAAACATCTTTAGGGTAAGAGTCGAACGGAGTTGTTGGAAAACCAACAATGAAAAGAGTAAGCCTGTTGTGGGATTATGGAAAACATCTCGAAATCTTGAGGTGAAATTCTGCCACTAACGAAAACAATTGCTTGCTTGAGAACAACGGAGAGATGAAAACTTGTTACACCAAGAGGATAAAGAACAAGCTTGGGTCATTAAGAAGCACCACAATAGCAACATTCCTTAGGGAAGTCTTTAGGTGAAATATAACCCAAGATAAATCCAATGAAGAGATTGATGGTTGCAAAGGATCTCATGAACGAATTGAAAATGATGGGTCTAAATATCTCATTCCTGAACTTGTGGATCATGAAACGCACAGAAATTGTCAAAAATGACATAATACCACCGCAAAAGATAAGGTAAAAAGAACCGCACTTTGGGATGCAAGATGAAGAATGCTTGAACTCCTCTGAAAAGAATCTTGAAGAACGCTTCAAGAAGGAATTAAGTCCTTGATGAACCAACATGTAGAGCCTCCAGGAAGAACTCCGGTAACAAAGGATGATAGAAGGAAAGAGGAGTTGAAAACACAGGGTGAATCCTTTCAAAGATTTAGATGGATCGTCGTGATGATATAATAGAGAGAGCTTGGAACTCCGGGAAAAGAAAGATGAACAAATGAGATCAAGAATTTTGATGAACCTCCGGAATAAGGAATTAATCACTTGGATGAAACAAGAATAAGAATTACCTTATGATCATCCTTCACCAATTAAATTGATGACAAACAATGGATTTGGCATACTACTCACTCTCGTAGATAGGATTAAGATAGATATAGCGCAAACTTGATAAGGTGTTCAACGAACCACTGGTAGGATTGGAAAGAATGAATGAATTGATACGGTAACAAAGGAAGATAAATCTTGAATGAACCACCGTAAGAATTGAAAAAGAACGAAGGAAAATAAAGAAACACCGGGAAGAATTGGAAAATGAACGAAGATACTTGAGAGAATTTAGATACAAGTGAACGAAGAGATCGCGAACTGATTAGAGAATACTTGAATGATGCACCAGTAAGATTTGGAGAATAAGAGCTGAAAGCTGTAATGAATAATCCCGAAATGATGGGCTCCGGAGAATCAAACTGAAAAGGCTCCTGATTTTCTCCGGAAGGGTAACAAAATGCTCATAATCGAAAACAATTATGAGAGGATGGCATGAAGCTTCAACTTCGCATGTTTGGAAGAACGGAGAAGATTTTTAGGGAAAACTCTTCTTCGGTCTACAAAAGCAGAGAGTGATGATGAGAAACACCACCATGGATTGTTGAGGCACTCCGAAATAATGTAGAATAGAAAGATTGAGCCAATGAGGAAAAGAATTTGACAGATCTTGAAGAAATACATATGACTGATGATAATTCATTCTTACGTCAAAATTGAAATGAATTTGAGAATAAAATCGGGAAAAGAAGAGCTAGGTAAGATCTTGGGAAAAGACCTATGGGTTAGGGCCCACTCAAAAGAAACACCATTGAACGATTACTTGAAAAGAGATATTGCACTGGTTGAACTAAATGGCTTGAATGAGATAACATCCTCGAAAGAGCTTGAACGAATGCAGAGTGGAAACACGAATCTTAGAGATATCTACAACACTCTATAACAATTGAATAGCAAGCGGGGAATGATTATGAGGTGAACCGACATGAGAAAAGAATTTGAAATGAGGAAAAGGATATGATTAACAAAGCTTGAATTGAATCCACCGGAGGAGAAAGAGAACGAAGAATGTTGAACTTGTAGAGCATCTTCACGAGAACCACCGGGTAAGAACATTGATTGAAAAGAATGAAGAGACTTCACATCAATAAGAGAATACTTGAATAAGGAATCTTAGTCCTTGAAGAAAAAGGGATGGGAGGGCGAGAAAACAAAGGCAACTTGGAGACGGATGAAACGACCACCGTTGAGAAGAACTGATAATTGATCTTGCGGATGTTGAAATGATCGGATCCACTTGAAGAGAAACACGCCGGTTGAAAAAGAATTAACATGACAACCTCGATGATCAAGAAGGATTAGTACTCACATAGAAATAGGAGAACACCGCTTAGGAAAGGTATGGAATCCACATTTGACTTCGAAGCAACTCGAATACCACAACTCAAAACAAAAAAACAAAGGATTGGCTTGGAAAATAAGCCGGAAATGAACATATGATAGATCCCATATCGTATCATGTGTCTGTTGGAAAGATATTTCAGGAGATACTTGAATTCCCACTTATAAACTCCAGAAACTTTCTGGTTATGCAATCAGGTGTTGGGGATACAGGGGAAGCACAATATCTCACCCAAAACTAGCAAATCCTACATCCAGCTGTATCCATCCTTCAACACATAACCAAGAAACCTTTGGAAATGATTTACCTCAACCTTCGAGAAGCATCCGTTATATGAGTTATGGCAATACTCCCGAACTCCCGCACCAGTACTGGGTGGCGTCGAGGTTATCTCACCAACAACTGCATAAAAGAGATTTTCGATGTCGGCAAAACTTAGGTATTCCAGAACTGCAATGATAAAATTGTGACGACAACACCTCGGAGCTCAACTCCCCGGGACACTGCCACAACCCCTAAATGACAGGAGGCACAAACAACAATGTTCTCGTCACAAAACCATCAGAACGATTCCAAGATACCTGCGTGATCCTAAATTTTTTTTCGTGAAATTTGAGGAGAGAAGAGTCAAAACTCTATGTCAGGAGGCCTCACCAGAGTGACGAAGGGACCAAGGAGTAAAAACAATCCTACTCTCCGATGTATATAATCCTATAAGACTCAAAACATTTTTTTCTAGACTCAACTACGCCAGCGATTCGATCAAGCAGGGGGCTCCTAAGTCGGGGAAGGCTCTGATACCAACTTGTAACACCCACGATGCGGCTATATCTCCCACGTGTCGGAGCATGACTTAAAGGCATAACCGCATAGTAGGCATGTCGCCAGAGGGGTAATCTTTACACATCCCATGTACTGTATATGAAAGGGATAAAGAGTTGGCTTACAATCGCCACTTCACACAATACATGAATATAGCATTACATCATCCAGAATACAATCAAGGTCCGACTACGGAACCAAATAAAGAAAGACAACCCCTAATGCAATAGATCCCCGATCACCCCGACTGGGCTCAACTACTCATCGAAAGGAAACGAAACAACACAACAAACACGATCTTCATCAAGCTCCTCCTTGAGCTCGGTTGCGTCACCTGCATGGTATCATCGGCACCTGCAACTGTTTGATGTAATATGTGAGTCACGGGGACTCGGCAATCTCACACCCTCGTGATCAAGACTATTTAAGCTTATGGGTAGGAAAGGAAGTGAGGTGGAGCTACAGCAAGCACTAGCATATATGGTGGCTAACTTACCCAAATGAGAGCGAGAAGAGAGGCAAAGCACGGTCGTGAACTAGAAGTGATCAAGAAGTGATCCTGAAACTACTTACGTTCAAACATAACTCCAAAACCATGTTCACTTCCCGAACTCCGCCGAGAAGAGACCATCATGGCTACACACGATGTTGATTCATTTTAAATTAAGTTAAGTGCCAGGTTTTCTACAACCGGATATTAACAAATTCCCATCTGCCCATAACCGCGGGCACGACTTTTGAAAGTTCAAAACCCTGCAGGGGTGTCCCAACTTAGCCCATCACAAGCTCTCACGGTCAACGAAGGATATTCCTTCTCCCAGGAAGATCCGATCAGACTCGGAATCCCGGTTACAAGACATTTCGACAATGGTAAAACAAGACCAGCAAGACCGCCCGAATGTGCCGACAAATCCCGATAGGAGTTGCACATATCTCGTTCTCAGGGCACACCGGATGAGCAATCCGTACAACTAAAACCAACCCTCAAGTTTCCCCGAGGTGGCGCTGCAAGGGGCTCTAGTTCGGACCAACACTTAGAGAAGCACTGGCCAGGGGGGTTTAAAATAAAGATGACCCTTGGGTTGGCTGACCCAAGGGAAGGGTAATAGGTTGTTAGGAAAATGTAAAACCAAGGTTGGGCCTTGCTGGAGGAGTTTTATTCAAGGCGAACTGTCAAGGGGTTCCCATTATAACCCAACCGCGTAAGGAACGCAAAATCAAGGAACATAACACCGGTATGACGGAAACTAGGGCGGCAAGAGTGGAACAAAACACCAGGCATAAGGCCGAGACTTCCACCTTTTAGCAAGTATATAGATGCATTAATTAAATAAGAGATATTGTGATATCCCAACAATATCCATGTTCCAACAAGGAACAAACTTCATCTTCACCTGCAACTAGAAACGCTATAAGAGGGGTTGAGCAAAGCGGTAACATAGCCAAACAACGGTTTGCTAGGAAAGGTGGGTTAGAGGCTTGTCATGGCAATATGGGAGGCAAGATATAGCAAGTGGTAGGTATCGCGGCATAGTAATAGAGCGAGCAACTAGCAAGCAAAGATAGAAGTGATTTCGAGGGTATGGTCATCTTGCCTGAGATCCCGCAAGGAAGAAGAACGAGTCTGTGAAGAAGTCAAACGGACGAAGTCGAATGAATCCTCACAACTCCGAAACGGAACCGAAGCTAACGAGAGAAGCAACCCAGAAAGAATCAAACAACATAGTAAACAACCATCACATCAACATGGCATGATGCACAACCAAGTATGATGCATGTCCGGTTTAATGAAGCATGGCATGGCAAAGTGCACAAACAATACTACAAATTAAGTGGAGCTCAATATGCAATGAGTTGCATATTGAAGAAAACACCACATTCAAGTTATTTAGTTCGATCTCGTTTATGTACCCAACAATATTAAATGTTGTTAAACATGGCAAGAGGTGAAGCATAATGAAAACTACCTACCTAGGCAAGTTTAAATGAGGCCGGAGCCACAACCAATAAGTCCGGAAAATCCTCATGTAATAAAATTAGATTTGGCATTGTTCTGCCCTAAACCAAATTTTAGAGTTTTTAAACATGGCAAAGCAAGTACACCATGTTAAACTAGGAATTTTGCTACCCCATTTACATATAAAGTTTGTTAGGTTTGGAGCTACGGTTATTTAGTTATGAATTAAAGCATTTTAACATGGCATATGAGCAAAACAATGCAAACAACAAGCTTAAACATCTCAAACATGCATGAAAGTGGCAAAATATTAATAAACACAAAATTCTAAGCATTATACATATATAACTTATTTTAATATGATGCACGGTTGGTGAGTTATTAAATGCATGAAGTGCAAGGGCTTTTCTGTAAATCTGCGTTCTCTGGAAAATTAGCTAAAACGTTCTGTAGAAAAAAACACATCTCGGGCCGAATATGGCTGGCCCAATAGAGAGAAATGTTGCTGCTTACACGGGCCAAGCCCAGTCAGTGGAGGGGAGGGCGGCATGGGGCTGCTGGGCCTTGGAGCCCACCTGGCGGTACCTCGCGTGCAAGGCGCAGTCAACGCGAGCGTCGACGGCGTCGTACTCCTCTTGAACAAAGGTGACAACGGTACTTGGAGGCGGCAAGAGTGCAGGTGGGGATGGACTCCACGGTGCGGGGAGGCGATGTAGGGACCAAGGCAAAGCAGGGGAGGTCCGGCATGGGCGCGGGACTCCGGGACGGCGGATCTGGCCGGGAACGGGCTGAAGCTGCTGCTGGTTCGGGCGACGGAGATAGGCGCACTTATCCTAGACGAAGCAGTGGACTTGGCACGGCAACAACACCGAAGACCTGCCGGGTGCGACGAGGAACCGAACAAGGAGGACGGGGAGGGGCGTCAGGGCCGGATCCTGCTCGGCTGCTGAGGGAACGGGGATGAGGAGAAGGGAGCTCATGCTCCTGCGGGTTCGGGCAAGGAACAGAGCAGCTCCTGCGCTGCACGGGCGGGAAAATGCAGAGACAAAGACTCGGGCTCCTGCTCAGGGTCTGAGGTGGGCGCACCGCAAGCGCGCGGGGATGGTCGTGGTGTCGTTGCCCTGTTCACAGAGAAAGACAGAGGAGAACAAGGTGAGGTTTGGGGGGAGAAGAAAAGGGATGGGGAAGGAAGAAAAGGCAGGGGTGCGGTTCCTCCGGCAACTGGGAGCTGCTGCTCCGGCTGCTTGCAGGTGAGGAGGCCCGCAGGAGGTGCGAGGCAAGGGCTCCTGCTACTGGTCGGAAAACACGGGAGGTGGTCGGAGGCCGCGGGTTTGAGGGGGAAGGATCTGAGAGGGATGGTGGTTGGCTTGGCGCTGAAACCAAGAGAGAGAGTGGCGGCGGCGTGGGGATTTGGTGGAGATTGGACAGGCTAGGGCTAGGGTTGGACTGTTATTTATATCAGATGAATTTAGGTTAGGGGCTACCTCGTCCCTCCGATCACAATTGGATGGTCGGGAAAAATAAACTAGGGAGTCCAAATAAGAAAACATTGATGTTTTGTAGATGTTTGGGGATGATCTGGACGCAACGGTGATGACTCCCTGGGTCGGGTTCGAGACAATTTACGGACGCGGGCGAGGGGTTCGATGCACTGTGCAGAGAGGGTTTCGGACCGTGCGACCGCATCGGATGGCTCCGGACGCGAAGAGGGGTAGGGGTAGGAGGATGGACTAGGTGGGCTGTGGCTAGGCTGAGAGGAGATAAGAGAGAGGGAGGGCCCAGCAGCAGTTTTCGGAGACCGAAAATGTCCGACGTGTGACCGGCAGCGGTGCCGCTATAGTTATACGTTGGGTCACCAAACGGACTCCGAACGCGATGAAATTCGACAGGCAGTCTACCTACACTAAAATAAGACCGCACGCCAACTTTCAACCCATTCCGAGAACATTTTCCGGACACTTATAAAATAATATTTCAGACGTGCCGCGGGCGCGTGCAAGTGTGTCTGGGCTCAGAACGGACAACGGAGAGAACGAGGAGACCGGGACGGATGCAAGTTTTGAAAACATGATGATGCAATGCACATGATGACATGACAAGATGCAACACGCAAGTGAATGACATGGCAACGACGGCGAATAACTAGGAGACACCTGGCGCATCGGTCTCGGGGCGTTACAAAACAGCTCACGGAATAAGGTAAAGCCAGTTCTGATAGACGCAAGAAGGATACATGCCTTAAGGACGGACCCATGCGCCTTGGGGATGATGCAGCCCGAGGGGCGCCCCCAACTGAACGAACCAAAAGATATCACCTGACACCGTTGCTGAAGAGGTGTTGGAGCAGTTAAAGACGCGTGCTGTTGAAGTCACTCCTCGTGAGCCGCTTGGGCCCTGAGCCTCGCGAGGCTCTGGAGGCTCAGGGGGCTCGCGAGGATCAGTCGTCGTCTTCGCCAGGATCACCTGGTGCCTGGTCTCCTGAGCCGACAGGATGCCCCGCATGTGGCGCTGGTGCATGGCAACCCTGTTTAGTAGACCGAAAGGCATGCAAACGTAGCTGTGAGGGGGACCCTTGCACCGGCCAACGCAGGACAGCCATAAGAGCCTTTGAGACATGACCCTATTGAGCCCAGGGATGTTGACGCAGGCGCACATCTCACTGTCCTTGCCGGTGCACGGAGCTGCGCCGAGTGGTGGGAGACGATCGCCCCGCATGGCTCACACCTCCTGAAGCTCCTCAATCATCTTGGTGATGAACTCCTGAGCGCCTGGCGCCTCACGCCCTACGCATTCCTCACAGAAGCGCGCATTGAAGCACGCCTCCAGATGGTGCCCGAGCGCCTCCCTCGTGACGCTGGCCAGGTCTGAGGAACTCCAGAGGAGAGCCCCCAAGCCCGGCCTAAGAGGGGCGTCGGGCACGCCTTCCTATGCGAGAGGGGAAGGCGCCCCGTTAGTGGGCGCAGGGCTTGAGGTAGCGCCACCGGACACTCCGCCCTCCTGAGGTCCTTGGTGTAGCAGCTGCTTCTTCTTCTTGGGGACAGCCTCAGGAGGCTAGGAGGCACCCTTGTCGTCAAGGTCATCGACAGTTGCTGCCTGGTAGGTGCGCTCGAGAGAGCACACTGCGTCCTTCTCCTTGCAAGCGAGCGTGATGATGCCGCAGCTTCCTGGCATGTTGAGGACATTGTAGCCATGATGGGTCACAGCCATGAACTTGGCTAGGGGCGTTGTACGGGAGGCGAATGTGGGCGACGTCGAAGTCGATGAGCTCGGTGCGGTAGTTGTCGCGCTTGTCGATGGTGACAGGGAGGCGGACCTGCCCTATTGGGGTGGTGGAGCCGTCAGTCACTCCTCAGAAGGGCTTCATAGGCTGAAGCTGGTGGTACGGCACATAGAGCCTATCGAACATCTCAACAGAGAGAACATTGAGCCCCGCACCGCCATCGATGAGTTTCTTAGTGACGAGGACGTTGCTGATAATGGGCAAGCAGAGCATCGGGAGGGCGTCGGCTGTGGCCGCACACTTGAGCTGGTCCAAAGAGTCAAAGGTGAGGGTGTACTTGGACCACATGAGCGGACGCGTCGCCTCGAGCTTTGGGAGGGCCGCGCTCACCTCGCGGGCGAACTGCTTGAAGATGCAATGGGAGGCGGGTGCCTAAGCTCCGCCCAAGATGCAAGTGATGGCACGAAGCTCCTAGAAGCCCCCAGCCCCCTCGTCCAGGTGGTGGTCATCGTTCCTTCTTGCTGGTAGCGGCACCCAGGGAAGACCAGCGTTGCCCTGAGGGTGGTCCTCGCGAGGCTGATCACGCCAGGCACCCTCTCGGGGCTAGCCCTGCCAGTGGTCCTCACGAGGCTGGTCGCGCCATTCCTAGCGGGGGTTATGGCCGTCCCATCGTCCTCCACCTCGGCCTCCTCCATTGTTGTATCCTTGATCTTTGTGCTCGAGGCGACGACCAAGCGCCCATCGTGGATGGCCCTGAGCTCTTGGCAGTCGTTGATGTTGTGGATGTGCATGTTGTGGAAGATGCAGAATGGGCGGCTGCCCTTGGCTGACTCCGGGTGGTCGCAGCTACGCTTCATCTCTGGTTCGGCTACAAGCACAGCCTGCCCCTTGTGCTTCACGTCCTTGGCCTTAGTCTTCTTGTGTTCTGGGTCAGCTTTCGGGAGCTTGAGGAGGGAGAGGCGTCCCTCCTCAGCTCTCGCGCACTTGGTTGCCATGTTGAACATCTCCAGAGCCGTGCACATGTCCTCATGGATGACGAGCTCCTCCTTTATGTTGATGTCGCAGAGGCCATCAGTGAACGCCGAGATGATGGCTTCATCCAACACCTTGGGATCTTGAGGCGAACACTGTTGAAGCGCTGGATGTACTTTTGCAAGGTATCTCCCGGCTACTTCTTGATGCGCCGCGGGTCACCCGTAGCCGGCGGGCGGTTGCGAGTGCCCTGGAAGTTTGTGATGAAACGCTCTCGCATCTCATCCCAGGATGAGATCGTTCCTGTGGGGAGGTTGAGGAGCCACGAGCGCACACCATCTTTGAGGGGCATGGGAAACCAGTTCGCCATAACCTTCTAATTGCCATTGGCCGCCTCGATGCTCAGCTCGTAGAGCTGTAGGAACTCAGCATGGTCAGGGGTGCCGTCGTAGCATGGAGGCAGGTCGGGCTTGAACTTCCCTGGCCAGACGATGCTGCGCTGCTCCGGAGTGAACGCGCGACATCCTCATATTGTCACGGGAGCACGGTGTAGAGGTGGAGCCAGGTCTTGGTGCATTGTGCCACCACCGCAGGCGGCACGCGGTCTTGATGTGGCAGTTCTCGGAGCGCACACGCATCTCCTTGCGGCCGCGGCACCACCTGGCAGCTTGCTTCATCGCGAGCGGGCGCCCAGCACTACAGATCGCACCGAGGGGCCTCCTGCCTTGGCTCGATGATGTCGTCCTGCATGGGTGCTGGAGGAGGTGCTACGTGACCTACGTCACCTGCGGCAGGCGGCGGGTGAGGCAGCGAGAGAGATGGTGCAGGAGACTATCCGGCAGCGCTAATGAGCTCGACGATGTGGTCCAGCGAGTCCTGGTAGAGGTCGTTGACCGGGCGGTAGCGTAGAAGCTCGCGTGCCATGAGCAATGTAGCATGCGCATTCACCGGGCCATGATGAGCATGGGAAGACGAGTCAGCCGGAGTCAGCGATGGGGTGGCGGTGCAGCCATCTCGCTGCACAGAAGGATGCAACGATGAAGCCTGCTGCTCATGGCCCGCAGGGCAGGTGGCGGCATTCACCACCGGGGACAGGGGATGGCGAGGGTAGCCATTGCCCGCCGGTGCCATCTAGCAACGCAGGCGGCAAGGGTGGCCCGGCGTTCGGCTTGAGCTCGACGAGTGTCAGCCACTGGAGTGATGGAGTGGTGGAAAATCGTCCGATGGAAGAGAGGCTCGGACGGAACCCTACCTGGCGCGCCAAATGTCGGATTTCAGGTTCCGCAGACCCTTGAGTGGTTCGAACTCCGGGGTTCCTGCAAAGAACTCAACCTCCCCAGTCTACCTACTCGTTGATCTCACGGCCTAGCTCGACGAACCAGAAGGAAACGGGACACAGTAGTTTATCCAGTTTCGGGCCACCTTTGTGGTTGATTGGGCTCAAGGGGCTAAGGATGAACTAGTACAATGGGAGAACAACCTCAGGAGGAGGCTCGTTCTTGTGCTCGAGAGAGCTGGTGAGGATTGAATGGATCCGATCCGGTCTCCCCCCATCTCGTCCCATCTCCATGGTGGTGGCTAAGTCCTATTTATAGTGGCCTTGGTCCTCTTCCCAAAATAAAGGCGGGAAGGGTTCACACAATGACCAAATTCGAAGGGAGACAACCAGTACATGTTATCCGGACAAAAGTAGTCTTCGCCTGCAAAAGCCTCTGGTCGTGATGCTGCGGTGGGCTCGGCGATGACCTCTGTCTTGCCGTCCTAGTCTTGTTGCACCAGAATGGAAACCTTTGGTTATTCCTCTGGACTCCACGCCTGTGCTTGCTTCCTTAGCACCGGAGAGGAAATTTTCGTCCTGCGCCCACTAGTGCCCGCCTGGCCTTGGTCGTCATGGCTCACATCATCCGAACCTCGCGAGGTGAGGCTTGCATAGAAATCTCCGCTCCTCAGGAGCCTGCCTATGGAAGCTGCTCCTTTTGGAGGTCTTGGTACCGTCCGCCTCGCGAGGCTTGGCCTGTGACGCCCCAAGACCGACGCTGTAGAAGACTTCCATATATTTTGATATTACCGTGTGTTTCTTTTGCTTGCTCCTTTTTTATTTATTTATTTGTGCATTGCATCATGTCATCATGACATCATGTATTTTAATTTTTAAATCTCAGCTAAATAAATTGCATGGATCTTAGATCCGTTTAAATCGAGGGAATTTAGATGGTGAAATTCTCTTTAAAACATACCAAAGTCTCCTACTATTATTAGGGAGCTATAATACATATTCCACTATTTTGGAGTTCACCTTAACACACTTGCAATTTAATTCTCATGCCCATTCTATCTCAAGTTCTTCCTCAAACTTTCCTAACAATTCTTGTCACTTCTTATCGAGGCTCCTCTAAAACCTCATCACTTCTGGACCTTCCTCACCCAGTTTCTTACCGAACCCATATGAATTAAATTCAAATGAGTTTGAATTTTAAACCTTGCAATCTTGGCCATTCTTATTTTCATGGAACAAGCACATTTTTGTGAGTCCGTGAAAATTATCCGCATGCGCAAATTCTTTCCCTAACCCCCTTTTTCATTTTCTTCTCTTTAATGGTCTTTCGGTTAAAGTTTAAGAATAAGATAAAGAGAGAAGAGCCCGGTTGGGCCTCCCAGCCCAGCAGCCAGCCACCCCTTTTAGCCGAAGGCCCATTTGCACCTAGGCCAGCCCGCACCTAATCCTTAACCCTAGGCCCGATCGGCTCTCAAGCCTCTCCCTCTCGTCCTCCCACAGCGCCGCGCCTCGCCTCCCATGGCACCCGAAGCCTTGTCGCCGCTGCCGCCCCTCCACTCCTTCTTCAGCGAGGCCCCGCACACATGACCGCATTCGTCGTCCTCTGTGTTGCTGCTCCCTGCATCGCCCCACATTCGCTGGCGCCTTCAGCCACCCAAGGTCCTCCTCCTCGCCAGCGCTGCTCCGGCGAGCACCACCAGGACGCCATCGCCCTGCCATCTCTCTTCTCTGCTCTCACTATCTCTCTACTTCTCTAACCCGCGTCAGTTTTGCTCCAGTCGCCGCCGGCTTCTTCGTTGTTGCTCCTGTTTTGCTTTTGCTGCTACATCTCCAGCCGTCCCTGTCGTCCGCAGGCGACCGTGCCCGTTGAATCCTGCGATGCCTGCTGCTGCCGCTGTTTTCCTCTGTCAAACAAACGAACACCTCCACCAGAGACCGCCAAGACCGTCCAGGTTTCGCCAAGTACCGGTTCGATTACGGCTACCGCCGATACCCCGAGGACACCAAGTGTACGACTACACCCAGAAATGCAACAACTACCTCTACCTTTGACCCTCGAAGGCACCATGGACGTCAAGTTCCTCGCCATGTACCACTACCGTCGTTGAAGGACATTGAGTGAACAACTACCGTCGACCTGTACGACTACTATGTGAATGTGTAAACTACGACCCCGGGGACTGATGTTGCGCCAAGTACCCCCACGATGACCCGAACATCTATAGAAAAATGTGTACTGCTACCGTCGAGGACTGATAGTACCACTACTTCTACTACCGTCGTGGGAATGACTACTTCCACTATGACTCTAATCGCCCTAAAGATGCACCCTTGGAAGGTATAACCGCCAGAATGATGTCGTGGACAACATGCATGTGATGTGTTGTATGAGATGCCCGTGTTTGCACCGTGTCCGAACTGGCGCTTGCACGTTCCTCCTTGTTTTCCATGACGTCGACCCGTGGGAGCCGGTTACCGGGATCACTCCCCGTCACTCTTGCATGTTTCGTACATCCACACTTTCTTTTGCACTGACATCTCGATGAGTTGTCGGATCATCGGAATGTTCTCATGGCATCATTTTCGTTGTCGTTGTCGTGGCACCCCTTTCTTTTCGCCGTGTTGACAAAATGCTCCACATCTTATAACATGCCAGCATGTTCTTAAAAATTGCATATGACGTGCATATGTCATCCGCATCATGATAATAACATTTGAAATGTTGAAAATTGTTGTTTGCATTGAATTGCTATATGCACATGAGGATTTACCGGAAGTGTTGTTTGTTGTTCCGGCCTCATTTAAACTTGCCTAAATAGTTAGTTTAACTATGCTTCACCTCTTGCCACGTTTAACAACATTTAATTTTGTTGGGTACATAAACGGGAGAGAACAAAATAATTAAATGTGGTGTTTCTTCAATATGCCACTTGTTCCATATCGAGCTACATTCAATTTGTAGTATTGTTTGTTGCTCTTTGCCATGCCATGAATCATTAAAACAGACATGCATCATACTTGAGTGTGCATCATGCCATGATTATGCTTGTTGGTTTACCATGTTGTTTGCTTCTTTCCGGTGTTGCTTCTTCTTGAAAGTTCCGGTAACGTTGCGTTTGTGAGGATCCATTCGAATACGTCTGTTTGTCTTCTTCATGGACTCGTTCTTCTTCCTTGCGGGATCCCAGGCAAGATGACCATTACCCTCGATATCACTTCTATCTTTGCTTGCTAGTTGTTCGCTCTATCGCTGTGCCGTTCTACCTACCACTTGTTTACCATGCATCCCATATTGCCATGTGATAACCCACAAGTATAGGGGATCACAACAGTTTTCAAGGGTAGAGTATTCAACCCAAATTTATAGCTTCGACACAAGGGGAGCCAAAGAATATTCTCAAGTATTAGCAGCTGAGTTGTCAATTCAACCACACTTGGAAACTTAATATTTGGAGTAAAGTGTTTAGTAGCAAAGTAATATGATAGTAGCGGTAACGGTAGCAAAAGGCAACGATAGGAAAAGTAATATTTTTGGTGTTTTGTAGTGATTGTAACAGTAGAACGGAAAAGTAAATAAGCGAAGAACAAGTGGGCGTCACAGAGGTGCGAGGCTCACTTCGAGCTATGGAAAAGGCTATTTTGCCTTGTCCCTTGCACACAGAGGGCGTCACTTTATCAAGTGGGCGGAGCCGAAATATGGCGCATCGCCGATACCGGATACCTGTCCGGTACTCTGAAGAAGTCACCCGAAGACTGGCCTTTAGAATGGTTTTATATGGAGGACGTTCCCCTTCCGGACCCTGTTCGGCGGGGTCTTCCTGAGTTCAACAATACCCCTCTGAAGAAACTCCGAAGTTGGCGCCCACGGAGCCCCCAGGTGGAAGACAATGGAGAAGTCCTCTATCTGATGAACCGAATTAAAGCACTGGCTCGATCATGATTGACAGTAATCGAAGTTACGTCGATTTGCATAATGCGGGGAGTGCACCCACTTCAATATCGTGGGCACCCCTTGTGGTATTATAATGGGGCGGATGACGCCACCCGCTGCGGGCGTAAGGGTCCAGACAATGCTGCCACTTTAGCAAAAATTCTGTCCGAATTGTTCAAGGGTGAGGAAGAGGAGTTCACCTGCATCAAGCCACGGGATGGATTCTCCATGTACAATCCTCCAAGCTGGGTAAGTTATATCTCCCTGCTCCCATTTTTCCCGCATTCTTTGTCGTAAGTATTCACCTTGCCACTTTGTGGCAGGAACTCCGAAAAGCCATAAAGGAGGTCAGCAGCCCTTCTCCACAACCAGAGGACCCTGACCGGGCCCTCGACTCCGGACTTGAAGAAGATTCGGTTATATTCGTGGAGCTGATAGACCGGCAGTTCTATCAGTTAAGCTGCGATGATGCCATGGTGGCCATTACGGCCGACTATCCCAGGCTGCTCCCTGCATCGCACATAAGAAAAACCAAAAATCCCAACTCCAAAACTAGGATCCCCTTTTAGACACTTCACCCACCATATACACATGGCATTTTTATAGGGAAGGAATTCAGGACGCGCTGCCGAACACGTAGCAACGGGCCAACAGGAGGCACCGAGGCCGGGTAGGCCAAAAAGGAAGGCGGTCAGGATGGAGACGCCGACGCAAAGGTATAACAAACCCCGCTATGTGGTTGTCGTCTTTCTCGAAAAATAATGACGCCCGTGTTTCTTTAACAGAAAAACGCTCGCCGGAATATGTCCGGCGATGTTACAAATCACGCTTCCACCAGCCGGGTGCCAGGACCGGACATAGAGGCGGAAGCCGATATGGGGCGGGCGCCGGATAATCCCCCTACAGAGGACGTAGATAGATTATCTGCTACAGACTCAGAGGTGGAAAGCGCCATGAATCATAGGTGCCGCCGGGCCGTACTCCGTGACGCTTGTTTCTCACTAGAGGCATTTGATGCCTTCAATTCTGGAGAGGCGTACCTCTGAGCTACTCAAGATGGTCTAGCCAGAGACACGAATCAGTATGTAAAGGATGTACGGGTAAGTAAATTTGATTATTTATATGTATCAGTAGCCCCTGAGACTTGAAATAGTTAGCAGAACTGATTTAAGGATCATCCTTATTGTGCAGGTTCTTACAGAGAAGAATACTAGGCTGTCACAGGAGCTAGAGGAATGCAAGACCCAACTGCGGGCTGCTGTGGCCGCATTGCAGGAACTGAAAAAGTCACCTGATGGTAACATTTACTTTAAAGAAAGATGGTTACCATATAATGTGCGGCATGGCTGCAGATCTAACAACAGATATTGCAGATGAATCCGGAGAAAATCCAGAGGACCAGCATGTTATGCGATAGCTAGAGGCTGGCAAATGCGTGCTGACTGAGGTTAGGCGGGAGAAAAACAATCTCCAAGACGCCAATATTAAGCTGAGCATGGAACTAAAAGACGTTCGGGGCCAGCTTGCAGACTCCGAGAAGGAGAATAAGCGGCTTCGGCGCGGCATTTTTAGTAAGTGCTTGAATGAATCCTTTTAAAGGAGTTCGGCGAAGAAGCCGACTAACAGCGTTATGTCTGTAGGTATGCTGATGGGTCATCCAGCGGAGGAAATGCCCGGGTCTGCGGGTGATCTTCTATCCAAGCTGTCACATCTGCACGAACATGTTCGGCAGGTGATGCAGGGTGTTGCCCAGGCCTTGTGGCCATCCGTCTCCCTGCCAGAGGGCGTTGCGGAGCTTGCGGAGAAGCTCAAGGGAGCACGGCGGCGCTTCCGATTATGGAAGATATCAGCCTGCCGACAGGGTGCCAGAGAAGCCTGGGCCATGGTGAAGATGCATTATACCAAGGCAGACCCAAATCACATGGCCGAGGTCGGACCTGTGGGGCCCGACGGAAAAGAGGTCCCCGTTAGCTTAGTTTATGGGCAAGTAGAATTAGCCGCAAAGTATTCCCAACAAGATTGTAAGCTAGACCGCCTGTTGGATGGTATAGAAGAGGAATTTAGTCAGTCTGCATGACTATGTAATTAAAGTGACATGTATAATGCCTTCTAGCCGGATTGTAGATCATTTGTCTTGGCGGACCTTTTCGCTTCAACCTCGGGACCCGATAGTCCAGAGTGTATCCGAATACTCGCTCAGTTATATAAGAACCGGGGTATGTGTGGAGACCAGGCGTAGGGGTCATTAGTGCTTGAACAGACAAGTGCCCAACTAGTTATGTTATATTACATCGGTAGTAAGAAACATCTTCCAGGGAGAATAGTTCCGTTAAGGGTTCCTTTCCCTAGGTAAGCATGCCCTAAAGTGCATGTCTGGACTGTGATAGGAAACGCAGGAAAAACATCTGGGGGCAGATATGGACAATAAATAAAAATCATCTTTTGTTCGCCGACGGAATATTCCCTTAAGAACGCTAGCTTTCGGCTTCACCCAGTCTGAGGTACACATCCGGCTTACCCGACAGTAACAATCGAGAGGTGCTCCCCTTATGCCCTAGCCGAATTAACGAGAACATAGGGCATAAATACAAGAGCCAGGCAACCCAGCTTGGCCAAAACTTAAGTCATATCAATGCATATAATGGCGAAAAAGGTACATGCGGAAGCATGACACATGTGCGGGGCCTGAGGCCCAGATAAATAATTAAGCTTCTGTGAAAGAAGCCCCCGGGTATGATGAGCGTGGCTAGCGCATCTATAATGTGCAAGCGAGGCACAAGTTGGCCCTTGAAGGCCTAGAGAAAGAATAAAATAAAGGAAGAAAGAAAAACAAGACAGATAATGTATATGCAAAAAATGGACAAAGGGAGGGGACAAACATAGAGTCCGGTGCTAGGCGTAGAATCTTCGGAGCCTGGACGCGTTCCATGGGTTCGGCTCGAGTCGACTAGTCAATGCATACCGCAGTCGGTACGCTCCACCGGTCAGAACTTGGTCAATAATGAAGGGAACTTCCCATTTGGGCTCGAGCTTGTTGTTTTTCTTATCCGACAGGTGTAGAACTAGTTCGCCAACGTTATAAGTTTTGGCCCGTACTTCTCTGCTTTGGTATCTGCGAGCCTGTTGCTAATAAAATGCGGAATGGGCTTTCGCTACGTCGCGCTCCTCCTCCAGGGTGTCCAGACTGTCCTGCCGATCGAGCTCGGGTTCTCTTTCTTCGTACACGCGCACTCGAGGTGAGTCATGAATTATGTCATAGGGCAAGACTGCCTCTGCGCCGTACACCATAAAGAAGGGTGTATATCCGGTACTACGATTCGGCGTGATCCGCAGCCCCCGGAGTACGGAGTCGAGCTCCTCTACCCAGTGCGTGTTAGACTCCATTAAGGAACGCACTAATCTAGGTTTAATGCCGCTCATTATAAGACCATTTGCTAGCTCGACTTGACCGTTGGTTTGTGGGTGATAGACTGAAGCATAATCGATCTTGATGCCCATTTTGCTGCAACAGAGTTTTACCTCATCGGCTGTGAAGTTTGTGCCGTTGTCAGTGATGATGCTGTGGGGGACGCCATAACGGTGTATGACCCCAGATATGAAGTCTATCACTGGTCGGGAATCGGATGTTTTAACAGGTTTGGCCTCTATCCATTTGGTGAATTTATCCACCATGACCAGTAAGTATTTTTCTTGTGGGTTCCCCCTTTAAGGGGTCCAACCGTGTCAAGCCCCCAGACCATGAAGGGCCACGTAATGGGGATTGTTTGGAGGGTGGTGGGTGGCATGTGGCTTTGATTTGCAAAGAGCTAGCAACCGGCGCAACGTTGGACCAAGTCCTATGCATCTGCCCGGGCCGTTGGCCAATAGAATCCTGTACGGAAGGCCTTGCTTACAAGAGCCTGGGCTGCGGCATGGTGACCGCCGAGTCCGGCGTGGATGTCTGCCAAAAGGTTCCGCCCTTCCTCTTCGGAGATGCACCTTTGAAGGACTCCGGTAGTGCTTTTTTTATACAATTCTCCCTCGTGGACCCTGTAGGCCTTAGATCGCCGCACTATGCAACGTGCCTCATTTTGGTCCTCCGGAAGTCCTGCCTAGTTAGGTAGGCCAGGAATGGTTTTGTCCACGGGGCGATAATGGCCATTATTACGTGGGCTGAAGGTGTTATTTCGGTGGAGGAGCCTCCGATTGTGTCAGAGTATTCGGTATCGGGCATTTTGGCCGTGTTCGGACTATTGTTACTGGTGTCCCCTTCCCATACTACGGATGGCTTGAACAGCCTTTCTAGAAATATGTTCGGGGGGACCGCATCGCGTTTTGCACCGATGCGGGCGAGGATATCCGCAGCTTGATTGTTTTCCCGAGCCACATGGTGAAATTCGAGTCCCTCGAACCGAGCTGACATTTTTAGGACGGCGTTTCGGTAGGCCGCCATTTTCGGATCCTTGGCGTCGAAGTCTCCATTTATTTGGGATATTGCAAGGTTTGAATCCCCGCGCACCTCCAGGCGTTGAATGCCCATGGAGACTGCCATCCGAAGACCAAGCAACAGGGCTTCGTATTCATCTGCGTTGTTGGAGTCTGTGTACAATATTTGCAGTACGTACTAAACGGTATCTCCGGTTGGGCACGTCAGGACGACGCCAGCCCCTAGACCAACCAGCATTTTAGAACCGTCGAAGTGCATGATCCAATTGGAGTATGCGCCGTACTCTTTAGGGAGTTCGGCCTTCGTCCATTCGGCGACAAAGTCGGCCAA
The DNA here is from genome assembly GCF_056163025.1 of Triticum urartu. Lineage (NCBI taxonomy): Eukaryota > Viridiplantae > Streptophyta > Magnoliopsida > Poales > Poaceae > Triticum > Triticum urartu. The sequence goes on along the minus strand of NC_141876.1, from coordinate 220,638,271 downwards.
TACCTGCGACTTAATGGCTCGTCGAGGTTTGTATATTATGTCGAACGGGAGGAGCTCAATAGCCCATTTGGCAATCCGGCCCGTAGCGTCGCGGTTGTTTATAATATCATTAAGTGGCACTTCTGAGGCTACTGTAATTGAACACTCTTGAAAGTAGTGTCGCAGCTTCCGGGATGCCATGAATACCGCGTAGGCTATATTTTGATAATGTGGGTACCGTGATTTGCATGGAGTGAGGACAGTGGATACATAGTATACCGACTTTTGAAGAGGGAATTTATGTCCGTTAGCTTCTCGTTCGATGACGAGCGTTGCGCTTACAACTTGATGGGTTGCCGCAATGTACAACAGCATTGGTTCGCCAATATTTGGCGCGGCCAGGATTGGGTTGGTTGCCAAAATGGCCTTTATTTCTTCCAATCTGGCTGTGGTAGCGTCCGTCCACTCAAAGTGTTCGGTGCGCCGGAGGAGGTGATAAAGGGGTAAAGCCTTTTCTCCTAAGCGGGAGATAATGCGGCTTAGAGCTGCCACGCATCCTGTTAAGTTTTGGATTTGTTTGAGGTCTGTTGGGGTAGCCAACTGTGACAAAGCTCGGATTTTGGTCGGGTTAGCTTCAATACCTCTACTGGAGACAATGAAACCTAGGAGCTTTCCGGCTGGTACGCCGAAAACGCATTTTTTCGGATTGAGCTTAATGTCGTATGTTCGGAGGTTGTCGAATGTGAGCCTCAAGTCGTCTATCAAAGATTCGACATGTTTGGTTTTGACGACCACATCATCTACGTATGCCTCTACTGTTTTGCCAATTTGTTTCTCCAGCATGTCTAAATCATGCGCTGATATGTTGCGCCGGCGTTTTTGAGCCCAAAAGGCATTGTGTTGAAACAGAAGGGACCGTATGGTGTGATGAATGCCTTTGCGGCTTGGTCGGACTCCGCCATCTTGATTTGGTGGTAACCGGAGTATGCGTCGAGGAAACACAATGACTCGTGTCCTGCGGTAGCATCGATAATTTGATCGATGCCGGGGAGGGGGAAGGGATCCTTTGGGCAAGCTTTATTGAGGTCCTCGAAATCGACACAAAGGCGCCAGGATTTATCCTTCTTTGGTACCATCACCAGGTTTGCTAGCCAGTTCGGGTGTTTTATCTCTCTGATGAATCCGGCCTCCAATAACCTGGCTAGTTCCTCTCCCATGGCCTGTCTCTTAGGTTCGGAGAAACTCCGAAGAGCTTGCTTGACCGGCTTTAATCCCTTTAGGATATTGAGGCTATGCTCGGCCAGCCTGTGTGGGGTCCTGGCATGTCTGAGGGGTGCCAGGCGAATATGTGCCAATTCTCGCACAGGAACTCTTGTAGTGCGGCGTCCATGGTGGGGTTTAACTGTGCCCCGATGGAGGCTGTTTTTGTAGGGTCCATTGGGTGGACTTGGAATTTGACTATTTCATCTGCTAGTTTAAAAGAGGTGGACTTGGATCTCTTATCGAGTATCACGTCGTCTCTGTCCACCGTGGAGCGTAGCGTGGTTAATTCCTCAGCCGCTAGGGCTTCGGATAATGCCTCGAGGGCCAGTGCGGCTGTCTTGTTTTCGGCGTGGAGTGTTGTGTCCGGATCACTAGCAAGAGTGATAATTCCGTTGGGCCCGGGCATTTTGAGCTTCATGTACCCATAATGGGGTATGGCTTGGAAGATTGTGAACGCCTCCCGCCCTAACAGGGCGTGGTAACCGCTACTGAACGGGGCTACTTGGAACGTAATCTCTTCGGACCTATAATTCTCCGGCGTGCCGAACACCACATCTAGTGTGATTTTGCCTATACAGCGCGCTTCCCGACTGGGGATTATTCCTCTAAAGGTTGTGCTGCTTCGCTCGATGCGGTTCCAGTCTATTTCCATTTTTTGAAGGGTTTCCTCATAGATGAGGTTTAATCCGCTGCCGCCGTCCATGAGTACCTTGGTCAGTCGAAAGTCGTCCCACAATTGGACTGAGGACCAGTGGGGCTGGTGCTCGGGCTGTTTGGAATTTAGGTTCATCACTGGCATTGAATGTAATAGCCGTGTCACTCCATGGATTTATTGCTGCTACGTGGCAGATTTTGGCCATGCTGCGGAGTGTTCGCTTGCGCCTATTATTTGACGCAAATGTCTCAAAGACTGTTAACACCGTATTGTTATCCACGGGATGGTGCTCTGTGGCATTTGGGATATGAAGATCCTCACCACTTTTGGCCACCTGCCGGAGTATCCAACATGCTCTCAGGTTGTGTGTTGGTATTGTATCCGCTGTACTATGAATTTTGCAGGGTCCATTGAGCCATCCCTCCAGTACGGTTCCATGCCCTATAGAGGGTTTTTGCTTTTTGGTAGTTGACCCGGGTGTCTTTTGATAGTGCACCCTTTTATTTCAGACTGGGTTCGTGTTTAGGGCCGGATTATCCCAAAAGTTTGTTTCGGTTTTCCAGACACTTTCCATCGCACAATACTTTCGTACGATGGACGCCAAGTCAGCGAAGCGTGATATCTCACGACGATTTATGGTGTTAAGGATTCCCTTGTCCATGCAATTATTGCAGAAAAATAAGATGGTGTCTTCCTCGCGACAGTCCTTAACCTTGTTCATCGCACGGAGGAATCTGGCCCAATAGTGATGTACTGTTTCCTGGGGCTCTTTCCTAGTGTGGGAAAGATCGCTTATGTTTGGGTGGGTGGGTGGAATTGAATCCGAACCCTTACCCGATCTAGGATCCAGGGGCCGAGGAATTTCCAATTTTGGAAATTCAGGTTCCGGGGTGTTGCCCGATAATCCTGGCCCGCTGCCTGACTCTAAGTTCAGGGATTGGATGTTGTCCTCCCGTGAACGAGTATCCGGCTCGGAGAGCTCAGGAATCCGGACATAGTTGGTCCTCAATATGGAGCAGAGGTCGCCGCATTGTTCCTCCACCACTGCAATATGATGGGTGACCGGCGGAGAGTTAATCTCCCTTTGATCGGGTTTAAGCCCAATCCGATCATAGTCCGTAGGGACTCCCAGGGCGACGATGCGATCCAAGAGCTCGTTTAGGGAGGCGAGCTCCACTGGATCCATCTATTCGACGAGTGCTGATTTAACGTGGAGGCTATTTTCAATGACCCGAGAAGTCATCGTCGGCCGGCAGGCGAACAAGCGGTCATGATGAAACCGCCTAGCCGGAGAGTTTGGCCGACAGCCAAAGCTCCCCCAACAGTAGTACCGTCTTTAAAGACGAGATGAGACATCCTTCCTTATGGCGACGTCATAGAGGAACTCTAAATGAAAGCACCAATGTCGGTGTCAAAACCGGCGGATCTCGGGTAGGGGGTCCTGAACTGTACATCTAAGGCGGATGGTAACAGGAGGCAGGGAACATGATGTTTTACCCAGGTTCGGGCCCTCTTGATGGAGGTAAAACCCTACGTCCTTCTTGATTTATTCTTGATGATATGAGTATTACAAGAGTTGATCTACCACGAGATTGGAGAGGCTAAACCCTAGAAGCTAGCCTATGGTATGATTGTTGTTGTCCTACGGACTAAAACCCTCCGGTTTATATAGACACCGGAAAGGGCTAGGGTTACACAAGGTCTGTATTGCCTAGCTTGCCTTCCACGCCAAGTAGAGACCCATCCGGACACAAGACGAAGTCTTCAATCTTGTATCTTCATAGTCTAACAGTCCGGCTGTCCGGAGACCCCCTAATCCAGGACTCCCTCAAGGAGCATTACTAGTAACGTCCGAAGTAAAGTGCTATAAATGTCCATAAAGCTATGACTTAAACCCCGACCGTTGCGGAGTGAAGGGCTTCACATCTTCTGGTGGTCGAGTGGTTGTTAGCATGGTCGAGTGTCTTCAAGGTGGTCGACTGAACACATCTTCATGGTCGAGTGGATGATGCTTTTTCTTCGACTGCTTCTAGTTCTTTGTAGAGATGTCCTTGGGGAGGGTATGTTGGAAAAATCCATGACCCTACCCTAGGTACATAGCTTCATCATTAGCCCTTGAATGGATCAGGGTTTGAGTGAGGAAGGAGTTGGGAACACTTCCGACTCATTCTTTGTGCTATGTGTATACCTTGTTCTGGAACAATGAACTGAGGAGACGACGTCAACTCCTTTTTCAGTCACCTTGGTCCATTCTTGGTTTTTTTGTCGAGTGAATTTTCATGGTAGAATTCCGAATGATAATGTAGAGGGCGTTTTCAGTCTGACCAGTTGCTCTGCTCTCTGCGGATTTCACGGGATTCGAATTTCGGGAAGCGCGCCAGACGGGCGAGGCCATGGTAATCAGGACGGATTAGGCAGGCCTCCTCGATCTCCGTGCCACCTTTTTTGCCACGTACTACGCGTGCAACAGTTGCGGGATTTGTTTAGATCGCCTGGGCCTACCAGTCAGTCACTCGGGGAATGACCTTATAAAAGGCACCGGACCGGGTCTCTGCATCGTGCGCTCCCATTCTCTTTTCTTCTTCCTCCGACCTCTCTGCCACGCTCGCTTCTGCTCTCGTCGCCGGACCCTCGCTCGAACTCGGTCCGTCGCCATGGGGAAAGAGAAGACGGTGGCGCTGGAGTGCGCGAAGAAGGCGACCGCGAAGGCGGAGGGAAGCGGACCAGCCGGGGCGGATCCTCGTCGAGATCCGGCCTGCTGCCGAGCTAGATCCAGGGCGACTGGATCCGCTCGACAATCAGCCAGGACGACCTCGACAACCTGGTGGAGGGGGGACTGATCCCCCACAAATCGGTGCGGCTCCCAGGGAACGAGACCGAGCCGCAGCCAAGGGAGGGTTAGTGCATTCTTCTCGCCACCCATGTCGATCGCGGATTTTCACTACCTCCCCATCCTTTCTTTCTGGGCTTTTTGAACTTCTTTGGGGCTCAGCTCCACCACTTCACTCCAAACACCAGTCTATCTGGCCGCTTTTGTGTCAATGTGTGAAAAATTCTTGGGCTATCGACCGCACTGGGGCCTCTTCAAAGATATCTTCACCGGTCGCTCCTAGTCAGTCAAAAAGGCCAATCCAAGTGATGAGAGGACGCACGTGATCCAGATGTGCAGGGGCCTGGGGATCCAGATGAGGAACAAGAGCACCTTCCCGGCGATGATCCTTCCTGACTCGGTCCGCGGCTGACAGTCGACATGGTTTTAGTACAAGGGTCAGCCGACCCCGGGTCAGTCGACCGGACTTCCTCCCTTTTCCCTGGCTCGAGTGTAGGAGCCCTCCTCCTTGAAGGTGGTTCCCGAAGAGAAGGCGCAGGTCAAGGTGTTGGTCAAGCGGGTCGTGCAACTCATTCGCGACGGGGTGACTGGGATGGACCTGCTGGAGGTCTTTCTCGGTCGACGCATCCAACCGCTCCAGGCCCGTGATCATCCGATCTGGATGTAGTCTGGACTTGAGGACTCCACTCGGATTCACCCGGAGGACGTTAGTGAGGACATCTTGGAGAAGTGGCTGATGGGAATCACCAGCAACAAAGACAACCCCCGGGGGTCTAGGAGGGTGATTCCATTCGACCACTCGCGCCAGCCGGAGCAGGTATGATTCTTTTTTCTCAAATATCTTTTGATTCACTGTGATCTTGTTGATGGTCGACTGTACTCCTTTTGCTCGTTGTTCTTTCAGGCTCTCATTGACATGCACTCGATGCCCAACGGAGTGCGGGAGCAAGTCGTCGAGGACGGACCGAGCGGGGGCGAGAGCGGCGAGTGTTACTCGGATGCAGAGGAGGAAGAGGAGAGCGACGATTCGAGCGATGACGAAGAAGTCGACTCGCCTCCTCGTAGAGAGAGGAGATCCAAGCACGCACACGACCTAGCGAGCACCCCGGACCTGGCGACCGCGCAGACTGGGCAGTCTTCGAAGCGCCCCCGGACGTCTTCTCCAGCACCGATTGAGAAGGCCGCAAAGCATCCCAAGGTTGTGCCGCCTCCAGCTCCAAAAGCACCGAAGGCCACCTCCTCCAAACTGCCCAAGGCTTTGCCCAAGATCAAAGTGACCGTCCCTACCATCTCCGGGTAATCATCTGACTTGTTCTTTTCATCGACTCGAGCAACAGAACATAACCGACTGAGTACGGACACTTTCAGTGCTGCTACATCGAGAACCTCTTCCCTCCAGTATCGAGACGAGGAGATGGAAGATGCGGTTACCTCTAACCCAGGTAGAAACTCTTATGATCTTGTTCTTGATTCCTTGGTCAATTGCATTCTAGTGGTTCACTTGGGGTCGAATGATCTGTCTTGCAGCTCTACCCAACGTCATCGATCTTCCAGACAACGATGAAGATGTGGCTCTTAAGCCCAGGAAGAGCAAGAAGATAGCAGCTGGCAAGATGTCTCAGCAAGGGCCAACAACAACACCACCCGTCGGTCAGCCTGAAGACGCGGGCAGCGCCTCTGTAACCTTCGCTGCACCCTTGTCGAGTGAGCACCCCGTGCCGTCGACTGCACCGATGATTCCTTCAGTCGTCCAACTCCATGCCACGGAGCTCCAAGCTGCCACACCTGGGTCGTCTGCTCTCTTTTTCACCAGCTACCCCGTTCCGGACAACCAGTCGGAAGCGGCTGCGGAAGCCATCCGTCAAGCTGACGTGATGATGGAGCGGATGAAGACGGTGCATGAGAATAGCCAGGCTGCTTATGATGCCAGCGCTGCTCTCCGGGCCAATGTCCAGGTAAGTAGACTTTCAACCGACCTTGCTCTATTAGGATATGCTACCCAAAAAAATTTCTTCTATACAATCTCCTGTTGGTTGCGTCGAATCAGTGCACCCACTGGGTGTTTTATTGTCTTTGGTAGTTGTGTTCTTCCACTCGGTCTGGGCGAGTACGATCTGAACCGGTGGGGGCATGCCAAGTGCACCCACTGGGTGTATTCCCCGAGACCGTAGTCGACTCTTGGCAGTCGACTGGGGTCTGAGTTTTACCTCCCTTTCTTTTCTTCCACTCGACCCCGGCGGACCGGTCGAATGAGATCGGAACCAGTGAGGGCACGCTAAGTGCACCCACTGGGTGTAGTCCCCGAGACCGCAGTCGACTAGGGTCTTAACAGTTTTTTTTACTTGACCTGGGCGTACCGGTCGAGTTGGGTCTTAATCAGTGGGGGCACGCCAAGTGCACCCGCTGGGTGTAGCCCCCGAGACCGCAGTCGACTGTGTGCAGTCAGCTGGGGTCTAAGCGAAATTCTTTAAGTTTTATCCACTCGGAAGTGAACAACCTTTGATCTTGTCGATTGACACGTCTTTTGACTTCTGCAAAAGTCTTGTACTCTCATTTCCAAGTTTGCTGAACTTGAGGTGAAGCAGAGGCGACTCAACCTCGACTTGGAGTTGGCCCAGGAGAATCTGAAGAAAGCTCAAGACGAAGCTGCTGGTATGGAAGGTAACTGCCTGTCGACTGTCTTTTTTTTAACATTTCTTTGAGCTCTTGTATGATCTGATTGCTTATTTTGTAGAGAAAATGAAGTTGACTCTGGAGAAGGACTCGGAGCTCGCCGCTGCACAGAAGGAAGCCCAAGATAAAACTGCCCTCGCAAACCAGAAGCTAGCTTCAGTAGAAGCACTGGAAGGGGAGGTTACCAAGCTGAAGTCCTGTCTCAATGAGTCTAACCGAGAGGTGACTCGTCTGAAGATGGACAAAATTACCATGAACGAAAAGCTGGAGTCTACGGTCCACAAGAGGAATGACACGGAGGCTTATTTGAGAACTCTCGCCAAGAAGCTTTATCTTATGCTGGAAGGTATTTCTTTTAAACCAACTATGTTGATGCTTGCGAACGGATCCTATCCGGTTGACTCACTAATTTTCGGCTTCAGAATTCTGCCAAGACTTTGACGAGGAAACTAGAAAGGTCAAGATGTGTCTGGACCCTATCGCTTCTCCATTTTGCGACGAAACTGCAATGAAAGTGCTCCGACTAGAGTCTCGTGTCACTAGCGTCACAAGCTACCTCGCGTGCCTGAAGGAGGCAGTCTCACGAGTCGACACATTCCTCTGGCCAAGGGCGACGCTTCAAAATGACCTGGAATCCCTGATGGCTCGACTCAACGAGATCCCTGACCGAGTGCAGGAATGGAAGAAGTCCTCCGCCCGGTGTGGTGCTGATGTGGCGCTGTCCTTGGTGCGAGTCCACTTCAAGGAAGCTCGTGAAGACAAGCTGGCGGCGATCAAGGTCGCTAACACCAAAAAGCATGACTTCCAGTCCTTCATGGAGACTTTCATCGCTGCTGCCACTCGGATCGCGGATGGGATTGACCTGGACGAATTCGTCGAGCCTGCCAGCCCTCCTCCTGCCTAGTGAACAAACTTATGAGACTTGAATCTGCTTTAAATTTGCCTCGGAATGCCAAGTGGTTGCTGTAACCATTAAAATCCTTCGGGCTTGATGCTCGAATACTTTTGTTCTGCTGCTTGGAACCTTAGGATTTATCCGAATGGTTTATTTCCGAATATGCTTGTGTTTTGCCTTCAAGTGGACTTTGTTCTCTACTCGGAATAGTCTTTGTGCTGGAGATGCAACTCTAAGGTGGCGACCCCAGTCGACCTGCACTTCATCGTCCTTGTAGATAGGCATGGAGCGCGCGTTGTACTTGTGGCGTAGCTCCGAAGGAGAAGGTTGCAGTCAACCTGCACCTCATCGTCCTTGCGGATAAGGATGGAGCGCACGTTGTACTTGTGGCGTAGCTCGGAAGGAGAAGGTTGCAGTCGACCTGCACCTCATCGTCCTTGCGGATAAGGATGGAGCGCATGTTGTACTTGTGGCGTAGCTCCGAACCTCCGAGTGGGAGGGTTGCTCCCCAATCGGTAGAATTTTACACACTTAGGCGAGCACTGGACTGCAGCTAAGCCTCCGAGTGGGAGAGCTTAGGCGAGTACTAGACTGCAGCTAAGCCCCCGAGTGGGAGGGTTGCTCTCCACTCGGTAGGATTTTTTAAACTTAGGCGAGTACTGGGCTACAGCTAAGCCTCTGAGTGGGAGGGCTTAGGTGAGTACTAGACTGCAGCTAAGCCCCCGAGTGGGAGGGTTACTCTCCACTCGGTAGGATTTTTTAAACTTAGGCGGGTACTGGACTGTAGCTTAGCCCCCAAGTGCGAGAGCCTAGGCGAGTACAAGACTGCAGCTAAGCCCCCGAGTGGGAGGGTTGCTCTCCACTCGGTAGGATTTTTTAAAGTTAGGCGAGTACTGGACTGCAGCTAAGCTCCTGAGTGGGAGAGTTTCTCTCCACTCGGTAGGATTTTTTAAACTTAGGCGAGTACTAGACTGCATCTAAGCCCCCGAGTGGGAGGATTGCTCTCCACTCGGTTGGATTTTTTCAAACTTCGGCGAGTACCGGACTGCAGCTAAGTCTCCAAGTGAGAGAACATAGGCGAGTACTGGACTGCAGCTAAGCCCCCGAGTGGGAGGATTGCTCTGCACTCAGTGGGATTTTTTCAAACTTAGGCGAGTATAGGACTGCAGCTAAGTCTCCAAGTGAGAGAACTTAGGCGAGTACTGGACTGCAGCTAAGCCCCCGAGTGGGAGGATTGCTCTCCACTCGGTGGGATTTTTTCAAACTTAGGCGAGTACCAGACTGCAGCTAAGTCTCCAAGTGAGAGAACTTAGGCGAGTACTGGACTGCAGCTAAGCCCCTGAGTGGGAGGATTGCTCTCCACTCGGTGGGATTTTTTCAAACTTAGGCGAGTACCGGATTGCAGCTAAGTCTCATAGTGAGAGAACTTAGGCGAGTGCTGGACTGTAGCTAAGCCCCCGAGTGGGAGGATTACTCTCCACTCGGTAGGATTTTTTCAAACTTAGGCAAGTATCGTACTGCGGCTAAGTCTCTGAGTGAGAGAACTTAGGCGAGTACTGGACTGCAGCTAAGCCCCCGAGTGGGAGGATTGCTCACCACTCGGTAGGATTTTCTTTCGAACTTTGGCGAAATGGATTCGCAGCTAAGCCCACCCACTAGGGGATTTTAGAGGTAAATAAAAGCAACAACAATCATGCAAGAAGACTAAAAAGCTCTTGTCTTTGACGAACAAATTACAAAGGTACTTCTTATTACATTTTATTCGAATGAGTGCTTAAGTGTAAAAGGGGCGGAGCAGCTCCGCGTTCCAAGCCCGTGGCTTGTCTTTCTGATGCTCAACACTGTAAAGATATTATGCTCCATTGTGGACGACTTTGGTGATGATGAAGGGGCCTTCCCAAGCCGGGGCAAGCTTGTGCGGTTTCTGTTGATCCACTCGAAGAACCAGGTCTCCTTCTTGAAAGGCTCGACCCCTCACATTTCTGGCATGGAATCGACGCAAGTCTTGCTGATAAATGGTTGACCAGATCAAGGCCATCTCTCTTTCCTCCTCTAAGAGATCGACTGAATCTTGCCGGGCCTGCTCTGCTTCCTCTTCTGAGAAGAGCTCGACTCGGGGTGCGTTGTGGAGCAGGTCACGTGGCAGAACAGCTTCGGCTCCATAGACCAAGAAGAAAGGAGTTCGTCCGGTCGACCTATTAGGAGTTGTCCTTAAACCGCACAAAACTGACGGAAGTTCATCAACCCAAGCACCTGCTACGTGTTTGAGATCACCCATCAGTCGGGGTTTCAGTCCTTTGAGAATTAGGCCATTGGCTCTTTCTGCTTGTCCGTTCGACTGCGGGTGAGCGACTGAAGCAAAGTCGACTCGTGTGCCTTGAGAAGCGCAAAAAGCTCTAAACTCATCAGAATCGAAGTTTGACCCGTTGTCCGAGATGATGCTATGTGGAACTCCATATCTGAATGTCAATTCTCTAATAAAACTGAAAGCGGTGCTGGCCTCAAGGTTCTTGATAGGTTTAGCTTCGATCCATTTGGCAAACTTGTCGATTGCAACGAGCACATGAGTGAAGCCGCTCCTACCAGTTCTCAGTGGTCCAACCATATCCAGTCCCCAAACAGCAAAGGGCCAGACGAGGGGGGTGGTCTTCAGGGCTGACGCTGGCTTGTGAGACATGTCGGAGTAAAATTGGCAGCCTTCACATCTGTCGACTATATCTTTCGCCATTTCATTTGCTCATGGCCAATAGAATCCAGCTCGATATGCATTAGCCACGATGGCCCGAGAGGACGCATGGTGACCACAGGTCCCCGAGTGGATGTCATTGAGGCTAATTCAACCTTCTTCTGGTGTTATGCATTTCTGACCGACTCCAGTCACGCTTTCTCTGAACAGTTGTCCTCTTATCACAGTACAGGCCTTGGATTGACGGATGATCTGTCGAGCCTCTTCCTCGTCCTCTAGGAGTTCTTTCCTAAGGATGTACGCAATGTACGGCACTGTCCAGTCGGGAGTAATGGCCAAAACCTGCATGATCAGGTCCACCACGGCTGGGACCTCGACTTCAGTCGGGTCTGTGGCGCTCTTAGGCTGCGGGGGCTCTTCAGTAAAAGGATCTTCCTAAACCGTCGGCGTGTGAATATGTTCCAAACACACATTGCTGGGAATGTCTTCTCTCTTGGATCCTATCTGAAGGAAATATGCCCTAGAGGCAATAATAAAGTTATTATTCATTTCCTTATATCATGATAAATGTTTATTATTCATGCTAGAATTGTATTAACCGGAAACATAATACATGTGTGAATACATAGACAAGCAGAGTGTCACTAGTATGCCTCTACTTGAGTAGCTTGTTAATCAAAGATGGTTATGTTTCCTAACCATGGACAAAGAGTTGTTATTTGATTAACGGGATCACATCATTAGGTGAATGATCTGATTGACATGACCCATTCCATTAGCTTAGCACCCGATCGTTTAGTATGTTGCTATTGCTTTCTTCATGACTTATACATGTTCCTATGACTATGAGATTATGCAACTCCCGTTTACCGGAGGAACACTTTGTGTGCTACCAAACGTCACAACGTAACTGGGTGATTATAAAGGTGCTCTATAGGTGTCTCCAAAGGTACATGTTGGGTTGGCGTATTTCGAGATTAGGATTTGTCACTCCGATTGTCGGAGAGGTATCTCTGGGCCCTCTCGGTAATGCACATCATTTAAGCCTTGCAAGCATTGCAACTAATGAGTTAGTTGCGGGATGATGTATTACAGAACGAGTAAAGAGACTTGCCAGTAACGAGATTGAACTAGGTATGGGATACCGATGATCGAATCTCGGGCAAGTAACATACCGATGACAAAGGGAACAACGTATGTTGTTATGCGGTCTGACCGATAAAAGATCTTCGTAGAATATGTAGGAGCCAATATGAGCATCCAGGTTTCGCTATTGCTTATTGACCGGAGACGTGTCTCGGTCATGTCTACATTGTTCTCGAACCCGTAGGGTCCGCACGCTTAAGGTTACGATGACAGTTATATTATGAGTTTATACATTTTGATGTACCAAAGGTTGTTCGGAGTCCCGGATGTGATTACGGACATGACGAGGAGTCTCTAAATGGTCGAGACATAAATATTGATATATTGGAAGCCTATGTTTGGATATCGGAAGTGTTCCAGGTGAAATCGGGATTTTACCGGAGTACCGGGAGGTTACCGGAACCCCCCCCCGGGAGCTATATGGGCCTAAGTGGGCCTTAGTGGAAAAGAGAAGGGGCAGCCCAAGATGGGCCGTGCGCCCCTCCCCTCCCTTGGTCCGAACAGGACAAGGAGAGGGGGCCGGCCCCCCTCTCTCTTTTCCCCCCTCCGCGAATCCTATTCCAACTAGGATTGGGAGGGGGGAATCCTACTCCCAGAGGGAGTAGGACTCCTCCTGGCGCGCCTCTCCTAGGCCGGCCGCACCCCCCCTTGAGCCTTTATATACGGAGGCAGGGGCACTCCAGAGAAACACAAGTTGATCCACGTGATCATATTCTTAGCCGTGTGCGGCGCCCCCTGCCACCATAGTCCTCAATAATATTGTAGCGGTGCTTAGGCGAAGCCCTGCGACAGTAGTACATCAAGATCGTCACCACGCCGTCATGCTGATGGAACTCTTCCCCGACACTTTGCTGGATCGGAGTCCGAGGATCGTCATCGAGCTGAACGTGTGCTAGAACTCGGAGGTGCCGTAGTTTCGGTGCTTGATTGGTCGGGCCGTGAAGACGTACGACTACATCAACCAAACGCTTCCGTTGTCGATCTACAAGGGTACGTAGATCATACTCTCCCCTCTCGTTGCTATGCATCATCATGATCTTGCGTGAGCATAGGAATTTTTTTGAAATTACTATGAAACCCATAACTATCTTTGCCAAGTCATCGGCTGCTTGATTTTTCAGCCAGGGGATGTGGTGAAGCTCTAATCCTTCAAACTTCTTTTCCAACTTCCTCACAGCGTTGCAGTAACCGGTCATGGCTGGGCTTCTGACATCCCACTCCCTCATCACTTGATTGACCACCAAATCTGAGTCGCCATAGACCATGAGGCGACGGACGCCGAGTAAGATGGCATGCGCAACCCATACAGGAGTGCTTCATATTCTGCTTCATTGTTGGAGGAATCAATGTGAATCTGGAGGACATATCTGAGCTTGTCTCCTCGAGGGGATACCAGTACTACCCCAGCACTAGAACCATTCAGCATTTTGGATCCATCAAAGAACATGGTCCAGTGCTCCGAGTAAACTTGAGTTGGCAGTTGCTGTTCGATCCACTCGGCGAGGAAATCTGCTATTGCTTAGGACTTGATAGCTTTCTTTGCCTCAAACTTGATATCTAAGGAAAGGAGTTCAATCGCCCATTTTGCCACTCGACCAGTTGCATCTCTGTTGTGTAGAATCTCTGACAATGGAGCGTCGCTGGCGACTGTAACAGAGTGATCAGAGAAATAGTGTGCAACCTTCTTCGTGGTCATGAAAATCCCATAAACGAGCTTCTGGTAGTGCGGCTATCTCTGCTTTGACGGAGTCAGGAATTGAGAAATATAATAAACAGGGCGCTGAACTTTATAAGCTTTTCCTTCTTCTTCCCGCTCGACCGTAAGTACTGTACTGACGACTTGTCCAGTGGCTGCTATATAAAGTAGTAAAGGCTCTTTGCTGATTGGAGCAACAAGCACCGGCTGGGTGGAAAGCAGGGCTTTTAGCTCTACAAATGCTGCATCAGCTTCTGGGGTCCACTCGAACTTATCTGATTTCTTCATCAGTCTGTAAAGAGGCAGCGCCTTTTCACCGAGGCGAGAAATGAATCGACTTAGGGCGGCCAAGCCACCAGTAAGCTTCTGGACATCACGCACACACACAGGTCGTTTCATTCAGAGTATAGCACCCACTTTCTCTGGGTTAGCATCGATCCCTCGTTCAGAAACTAGGAAACCGAGTAATTTTCCGCCTGGAACTCCAAACACGCACTTTGATGGATTGAGCTTGATATCATACCTTCTGAGGCTGGCAAAGGTTTCAGCAATGTCAGTCAGTAGGTCGGAACCTTTACGTGACTTGACCACAATGTCATCCATGTATGCTTCCACATTCCGACTGATCTGAGTGAGCAGGAACTTCTGAATCATCTGCATGAATGTGGCTCCAGCGTTCTTCAAACCGAATGGCATTGTGACATAACAGAAGCACCCAAACGGGGTGATGAAAGCTGTCTTTATCTCGTCGAGTCCGTACAGACGGATCTGGTGGTACCCGGAGTAGGCGTCCAAAAAGGACAAACGCTCGCACCCCACAGTCGAGTCGACTATCTGGTCGATGCGAGGGAGAGGAAAGTGATCTTTCAGGCAGGCCCGATTGATATGCTTGAAGTCAATGCACATGCGAAGTGAGTCGTCCTTCTTTGGGACCATGACAACATTGGCTAACCACTCGGTGTGATAAATCTATCGGATAAACTCAGCTGCCAAAAGCCGAGCCACCTCTTCACCGATTGCCTTTCTCTTCTGTGCGGCGGACCGTCAAAGATGTTCTTTGACTAGTTTCACTTTTGGGTCGACTCGCAAACGATGCTCAGCCAGTCCCCTGGGAACACCCGGCATGTCAGAAGGCTTCCATGCAAAGATGTCCCAGTTCTCACGGAGGAACTGGATGAGCGCTTCTTCCTATTTGGAGTTGAGTGTGGTTGAAATGTGAGTCGGAGAAGCATTGGGGTCTGTCGGGTGGATGTGAATCGACTTCATTTCACCAGACGACTCGAATGCTGAATCTATGGCTGGCTTCTTGGCTCACAACAAATCACTCGGATCTGCATTTTTCAGGTATTCTTGCAATTCTACCACGTCCATCTGAGCATTGGCGATCTTTGAACCCTTCTGGAAGCACTCTTCTGCCTTCTTCCAATTACCAGAGATAGTGATCACCCCTTTGGGACCAGGCATCTTCAATTTGAGGTACACGTAACATGGTCGAGCCATAAAACGTGCATAAGCTGGCCTGCCCAGAATGGCATGATAGGCACTCTGGAAATCCACAACTTCAAATGTCAACTTTTCTTTGCGGTAATTCTTGGAAACACCGGAAACTACGTCGGGAGCAATATGACCGAGGGATGCAGCCTTCTTGCCTGGAATGACCCCATGGAAACTCATATTGCTTTAACTGAGTCTTGACATCGGAATGCCCATTCCCTTCAACGTCTCTGCATACAGTATGTTCAGGCCATTGCCACCGTCCATCAGGACTTTTGTCAGTCGAGTGCCTTTGACCACCGGGTCAACCACCAGTGCTTGATGGATGATCAGACTGGTCAAATGTAATGGCAGTCTGTGACCACTTCAAATAACTGGGTGTCACCGAAGCGACCATGTTCACTTCTCTGTTGATGACCACGTCAGCAAAAATCATCAGAGTGGAATTCACCTGGGGATAACCATCATCATCCCCTTCCTCATCCTCAGCCTTGTCTTCTTCCTTCTCTTTTTCCTTGGGTTGTTTCTCTCGGAATTGCTGGATTAGGAGCCGACACTGCCGAGTGGTGTGCTTCGAGTAAATGAAATTACCCTCTTCATCTTTTTTGGTGTGGATGTGGCACGGCAGATCGAACACGTCATTTCCATCTTGATCTTTTACTTTCTTGGGGTTCCACGGCCCTTTGGGCTTCCCCTTGAACTTTCCTTGAACAACAGCCAAGGCTTCACCAGCAGCAGCTGGCTCGGCCTTGCGCTTCTGTTTCCGACCGGAGTTTCCTCTCCGGCTTCATGGGCGACTGCTTTGTGCTTGCCACTCCGGAGTCGTTCTTCTTCTTCACCATTGGCATACTTGGTGGCAATCTCCATCATCCGAGTCAGAGTCATATTTCCTGTCTGGCCGAATTTCAGATTCAACTCCCGATACCTCACACCTTCCTTAAAGGCACAAATTGCCTGATGATCGGACACATCCTCCACGGTGTGGTGTAGGGTGATCCATCTTTGGATATAATCCCTCAAAGTTTCATTCGGTTTCTGAACACAACACTGTAATTCCGTCAAACCTGTCGGCCGTTTGCAAGTGCCCTCGAATGTTCTGACAAACACTCGGGCGAGATATTCCCAAGTATAAATACTGCCAGGTGCCAACTGATTCAACCATGCGCTAGCCGAGCCCTCCAACATCAGAGGAAGGTGTTTCATGGCCACTTCATCATTGTCGCCACCAATCTGGACAACCACTCGGTAATCTTCAAGCCAAGTTTCAGGCTTGGACTCACCAGTGAACTTACTAACTCCAGTCGCCAACCTGAAGTTGGGGGGAATCACTGCAGCCCTAATGGCTCTGCTGAAGCACTCTAGACCTGACACATGCACCCTGCTGCTGGTTTGCGGATCTCTGTCATGGCCCTCTCGGTGAGCTCTGTTTCTGTCGACCAAGCCCTGAACGAGAATAGATCTCGCATCAAAGTCTGGCTCCCTGGGGTCGACTGGAATACCTCGCCCAACACGGTGAGGGCATCTGTCTTCATGTTGCCGAGGCACGTATGACCCACTCCTTGGGGGAGGTGTGGGCACTCAACAACGATCATCGCGATTGACTCGGTGATCATACTGCTCACGGTTTATGTACTGATCTCGTCGATCCCCACATCCCTCACGCCTCATGGGCGATTTTGGGCTATGGGCCGACTGAAGTGCGTCTGCAACCACGGATCTGCTACGGATCCTATTTCGCGACTGAGTTATGACCGTATTCTGTTCTCCCGCCGCCCGAAGCAAGGCTCGGATCTGCACCAGACCTCAGCAAGCTTCTGACTGGGAAGGTTGGATCGACTCCGCTATCCGGGCAGCAGCTGCTAGATTCTGGATCGGGGTTCGGTATACCTGAGTCGGAGGCGGAAAAAGTTGGCCTCGACAGGATTCGGGAGCATGCTGCCGAGCGCGATCGTCTAGTGCGCGCTGGAGGTTCTCCAGTCGAGTGCGCTCAGCCAAGATGGCCAGGCACGCCTACTCCAAGGCCTGGGCCTCAGGGGTTTCTCCAACTATAGGAGTATGGAGTGCATCCATGTTCTGGCGGCGAAGTTCCTCCCTCTGCTGCGAAGAGAGGGGTTTGGGGTGGTACTCTTCATGAACGTGCGACGGATCGCCATCCCCATCACCTTCCTCTTCACGGGTGAAGTCTGGAGGACTGCGTGGTCCATTGACCATTAGAACTTCTGCCGCTGGGTCACTGTTGTCGCACTCAGATGCAGTCTCTACAGAGCCAGTCGACAGATCGAACAGGCCGTAGAGAGTTTCATCGGGCTCGATTGCCGCGAATTGAGGGGTAGCCGACTGGCAAGCCGTCACATGCCTCACCCACCGCTGAAGCCTCGACCTACCGGAACATTTGCTCCGGTGGGCCACAGGGAGGGTGAAAGTTGCAGGAGTCGAGTGATACTAGGTCGACGGCTACCGCAGGCGGACGCACGCGCGAAAGTGCGTCGCCCCGCGGGCGGGGAGTGCGTCGACGTCAAGTGGAGCCTCGTGAAGCCAAGCGGAGTCGTCAGCGACAAACATGAGTGCGCCGAGACGGATCTCGCGGCCCTCAGCCAAACCTCCACCTGGAACCATGATGAAGGGGATCGGAAAAATAGCAACTTCTCCAACAAGTCGCTAAGACACCTTCCCCAAGGTGGGTGCCAACTGTCGTGGTTCTAGGACTGACAGTAGAATGGGGGGTAGGAATGTAGAGGCAACATCCTAGCTATGGAGGAGTTGTACACGCGAGTTTTACGAGTTCAGGCCCTTCTCGGAGGAAGTAACAACCCTACATCTCGGAGACCGGAGGCGGCCGACTGGATATATGCGTGTGAATTACAGAAGGTGCGAACCCTTGTCCTAGAGGAGGGGGGTGGCTTATATAGAGTGCGCCAGGACCCCAGCTCCCCTCCATTACACAGGGTTCAATGTTCATAAAGGAGGAGCATTACCGGTAACGTCCGAAGTAAAGTGCTATAAATGTCCATAAAGCTATGACTTAAACCCCAACCGTTGCGGAGTGAAGGGCTTCACATCTTCTGGTGGTCGAGTGGTTGTTAGCATGGTCGATTGTCTTCAAGGTTGTCGAGTGAACACATCTTCATGGTCGAGTGGATCATGGTTTTTCTTCGACTGCTTCTAGTTCTTTGTAGAGATGTCCTTGGGGAGGGTATGTTGGACAGATCCATGACCCTACCCTAGGTACATCGCTTCATCACCGGTTACCGGGATCACTCCCCGTCACTCTTGCATGTTTCGTACATCCACACTTTCTTTTGCACCAACATCTCGATGAGTTGTCGGATCATCGGAATGTTGCCGTTCCATCACTTTTGTTGTCGTTGCCGTGGCACCCCTTTCTTTCCGCCTTAGTGCAAAATGCTCCACATCTTATAACATGCCAACATCTTCTTAAAAATTGCATATGATGTGCATATGTCATCCGCATCATCATAATAACATTTAAAATGTTTAAAATTGTTGTTTGCATTGAGTTGCTATATGCACATGAGGATTTACCGGAAGTGTTGTTTGTTGTTCCGGCCTCATTTAAACTTGCCTAAATAGTTAGTTTAACTATGCTTCACCTCTTGCCATGTTTAACAACATTTAATTTTTTTGGGTACATAAACTGGAGAGAATGAAATATTTAAATGTGGTGTTTCTTCAATATGCAACTCGTTGCATATCGAGCTCCATTTAATTTGTAGTATTGTTTGTTGCTCTTTGCCATGCCATGAATCATTAAACCAGACGTGCATCATTCTTGAGTGTGCATTTTGAGGATCCGGTCGACTACGTCTGTTTGTCTTCTTATGGACTCGTTCTTCTTCCTTGTGGGATCCCAGGCAAGATGACCATTACCCTCGATATCACTTCTATTTTTGCTTGCTAGTTGTTTTCTCTATCGCTATGTCATGCTACCTACCACTTGTTTATCATGCATCCCATATTTCCATGTCAAGCCTCTTACCCACCTTCCGAGCAAACCGCTGTTTGGCTATGTTACCGCTGTTGCTCGGCCCCTCTTATAGCGTTGTTAGTTGCAGGTGAAGTTGAAGATTGCTCCATGATGGAACATGTTTATGTTGGGATATCACAATATCTCTTATTTTAATTAATGCATCTATATACTTGGTAAAGGGTGGAAGGCTTGGCCTTATGCCCGGTGCTCCTCTGAGTTTTGGTCCGAAACTGGCAGCCTGCGAGGCCACCTTAGGGAAACTTGAGGGCTGGTTTTACTCATAGTTAGACCTATCCGGTGTGCCCTAAGAACAAGATATATGCAGCTCCTATCAGGATTTGTCAGCACAGTCGGGCGGTTTTGCTGGTCTTGTTTTACCATTATCGAAATGTCTTGTAACCGGGATTCCGAGTCTGATCGGGTTGTTTTAGGAGAAGGAATATCCTTCGTTGATCTTGAGAGCTTTTGATGGGCTAAGTTGGAACACCCCTGCAGGGTATAAACTTTCGAGAGCCGTGCCCGCGGTTATGTGGCAGATGGGAATTTGTTAATATCCGATTGTAGAGAACTTGACACTTCACTTAATTAAAATGAATCGACCGCGTGTGTAGTCGTGATGGTCTTTTTCGGTGGAGTCCGGGAAGTGAACACGGTTGGGTTATGTATGAATGTAAGTAGTTCAGGATCACTTCTTGATCACTTGTAGTGTAACGACCGTTGCGTAGCTTCACATCTTACTCTTATTTGCATATGTAGCCACCGTATATGCTCAGCTCTTGCTGCAGCTCCCCCTCATTACCACATCCTACCCATAAGCTTAAATAGTCTTGATCGTGAGGGTTTTGAGATTGTTGAGTCCTCATGACTCACGGATACTTCCAAAATAGTTGCAGGTGCCAATGATACCAGTGCAAGTGACGCGACCGAGCTCTAGTGGGAGTTCGATGAAAATCTTGGTCGTTCTTATGTGTCTTTTCCTGATGATCAGTAGTGGTTCCCAGTTGGGACGATCAGGGATCTAGCATTTGGGGTTGTCTTCTTTTATTTTGGTTCCGTAGTTGGACCTTGATTGTACTCTAGATGATGTATGTTTAACTTGTTATTTGTGTGACGTGGCGATTGTAAGCCAACTATTTATCCCTTTCTTAGTCAGTACATGGGATTGTGTGAAGATTACCCCTCTTGCGACAAAACCACAATGCGGTTATGCCTCTAAGTCATGCCTCGACACGTGGGAGATATAGCCGCATCATGTGCATTACAGGCCCCTCGTGAGGGTCTTGAGTTGTTGATGCTGAAGGTGGGCTGTACCAGGCTATCGATGGAGCCATGCCATGGGCCACAAGTAGGCAAGTGTGGGTACCTCTGTTCCTAGAACGCCGACAAGTTCTTTGTCAAGGACCTCGAGTACTTGCCCCGCACAGTATATCACATTTTGAGGCGTACCCTGTGGCCTATCGAAGGCAACTCTCCTGATGCCAAACTCGAAGGCACCATGAAGACATTGGCCTTCAATCATCAATGGCATCAGATTGAACATGCAAGATTTCTTCATCCGTCAGCTTGCAGCTTCTAGCATCGATCTCTTTGATCTGAAGTTCTACGCTCCCTGGGTTATGCGCTTGATCAAGCTTCATTCCACGGTCAACTATCAACCTTCAGCTCGCAACCATGTTGTATTTTTGTCTGTTGTTGATATGTCCTATGAAGCCATCTACCCCGAACTTGCTAAGAAGCCACTCCACTAGCAAAATCCAGAACATCGAAGCTTCACTCAGCCAATTGAAGGTATTCATGTGCCAAATTCTGCTACTCCTTCTTATCCTCTGCCTGGCAACTTGCGTCTGCCGCATCATGCCAACACTAAAGCCACTGCCAGTACAATTTCTCAAAGGCCATAGAAGCGTGCCCGAGTCCTCAACGACCAAGAACTTCTTGTCTCCCTACATCAGAAGCAAGATAGGCACCATGATTGGCTAAAGCGCCAAATGCAGAATCTTTTGGTTGATGTCACTCGCATTCGCAATCTTGCAACCAAGAACTCATTCATTGCGCATGAATCCTATCGGCGGTCCTGGAAGAGCCTTACACTACTCTGCTCTAAAGATGATCTTCGCGAAGATGGCTTCACAGATTTAGGTTTGACTCCTGGTCACCACAATCTGCAAGTTGGCGTCCAACACCTTCTATTGAAGATTCTGATTTTTCATCTTCGCCTGCAACTGTTGTTGCACAGGTCGTCGATGAAGAAGATGACGCCACTTCACCCGCAATGGCTTCACTACATCATGACTCTACATCAGGCCTGTCTGCACCGCCCAACACCAACATCGGCACTGCAGCTCCAACATTTTCTCCAACTAGGAATGAGTAGATCCTCTATGTCTTCAAACCTTTTTGGTGCTTACTGAGAAAAGGGGAAGAAGCGTATGAGGTTCATAGTCTTCAAGCGGGTCCATATGGGTGGTTGCCTAAATTTTTGCTAAGTTCTTACAACTCTCGTTTTGAAACTATTTGGCTCTTGAGTTGTAACACTTAAACTTGATGGCCGTCTACTACTTTTGCTGCTACTATGTGATGCGATGATAAATTCCGCATGAAGTCATTCAGCAGACGCCCATTTCTCATTATGCATTTCATTATCTTCCTTATTCTTATTTTTACATGACAAATTGTCTTCATGTGTTGAAGAGGATCTCCACAAAGTAAAATCCGCCATGTGCATTTGCATTCAAAATAAAACTACATATATGCACATCTTCAGGGGGAGCCTTTTCAGCACATGAAGACAATGCCTATGATCCTAAACTTTCACATACTTTTATCCCCGTTGAAAACTTCAATCAGTTTATCAACAATCACCAAAAAGGGGGAGATTGTAAGTGCATCTAGTGCCACCTCTAGTTGGTTTTGGAGTATTGACGACAAACTTGGTTGAGGGACTAATGTGTTTGTGAGAATTACAGGATAACACACGTAGTACTCCCTCATTGATTCGGTTTACCTACTAGAGATGACCCCTAAAAATGTATGAATACATTGAAGACAATGGTGGTTCGTGAAGATATTCAATCGAACATAATGACCTGTGAAGACATTCACTTGAAGACTATGGAGTGCGAAGACATAGCTGTTTCGTAGTTTCCTTTTCGTCTTCATTGAGTCTTAGGAACCACAGTATAGTTAAGTGGTGTCCAAGTGAACAAAGTCAGAGTAACTGATGTGATGCTCAACTAAAATCCTATGTCTTCGAGCAAAGACAATGAGAGCAAATCTCATCCAGAGTCGGATGAGTCAGCTTTGCTTGTAGCCCAAGCCAAGTTGTCCGTTGTTTTTGAAATCTGACTGTTGTACACGTGTTGGTTCCTTAGTGACCCGGGGTCATTTCGGATATATCATGTCGGGTTGCCTCCAGGCTATAAATAACCAACCCCCTACACCATAAATTGGTGGCTGCTCAGAGTTAGTGCATGGTTTTTGTCGTTTGAGAGCAACCCACCTATGAAGCCTTTGAGAGAGAGGTCCTTGCGAGGACAAAGCCCAAAACACCCAGAGCCAAAGAGTGTTAGGCATCACTAAAGACTTTCTGTCCACGTGACCTGAAGACTTGTTACACTTGAGGAGTATGAATCTTCCAGCCGGTTAGGCGTCGCGTTTTGAGCATCCAAGAGCCATTGTGGATCGCTGATGAACGAAGTTTGTGAAGGTTTAGAAGTCTACCTTGAAGACTTACCAGAGTGATTGGGCATGGAATGGGTGTCCTTAGCTCAAGGGGAATAAGGCGAAGATGCGATCTTCTGAGTTCAATCTCAGCCTCCCTAACCAAACGTATAGTTGTCACAACAACTGGAACTAGTCTACCAAGTCCCTTTCTTCACCAAGCAACTGGTTCTACCCCCTACTTCCTTTACTTTTCAGTTTGTCTTTGTGAAGTCATTGCATGCTTGTCTGATCCGATTTACTTCACTGTGTGAAGACTATTACCTATTTGGTTTCATATTGTCTTCCATTCTGATCCACACTACCGAGCTGCTGATAGTCTTCGTGCTTTCTTAATACTGATCATTTGACTATGGCATGCCTAGTGTAGTCTATCTTCCGCTACATATCAATAGGTTCATTTCATCTGTTTGTCTTCAAAGACCTGGTGTATTGAAGACTTCCATAAAAATCACCTATTCACCCCCTCTAGTCGATAACTAGCACTTTCAAAGCGCCATCAAGATTTCTCACAATCCTGTTCACCACTCGAAGACAAAGCACATTCAGATTCGTCATCATTTTCTCAGAGATCATGTGTTAATGTAAGACATTGATATCATTCACATCAACACAGAAGAGTAGTTGGCAGATATCTACACGAAGCCCTTGGATGAGAAAAGGTTTTGCAAGCTGCAGTGTGAGCTAAATATCTTACAATCCTCGAATGTCCTTTGAGACACACATCCTAACAATCATGCATATTGATGACTTAGGTGCTCAACACACAAAGTAACGTATATCTTCAATTCATAAAGACTTACCCTCTGAGCATGAATACATTAATGCAGAATTTGACATCAGAGCGCCATGATAATTGTGTGCCGTGTTTGGGTCTAATTCTTCCTATACGGTGGGTAACACCACCACCAATCTTTCTTGAAGACTTTTTCGGGCATCATGTTACATAATCTTCAAAGTTGGTTTGTCTTCAACATTAGTTTGTCTTCATGATTTATCTTCACAATGTTGGTTTGGTTCGTTTTGCTTCTCTATACTTATTCTACTATATGTTCTGTCCTGTACAACATTCACTTATAGCTGTATCTTCAAGTTTCTACTTTCCTGCACTAAGTGAATGCGATTAGACCCTAAACCCTTCTGTGCTTATCTCTCCAATTCTCTCTGTCTCCTCATATGCATTCTAGTGACACATGTCGGCTGTCTTCGATGAGTCCTTGTAAGTTGAAGATACAGAGACACACATTTAAAACTGCGTTTATTATCTTTATCCTTTTTACCTGAATGCCGGAGAAGCCGGAACGACCAGCCCGACAAACCAGGCATGCGTGGGGTCATGGCACAACTTTCAATCAGTTGCATGCTTGCTACGTGTCCTTCAAATGTGAACCGCCAGGGGCACCTGAGTAATTACACTGTGCCGGCCCTCCTACTTATAAATATTCCTCCCATGCGATCATTATTTCCTTCTCCCCTCACCATCTCTCTCAAACCCTAGCGCCATCGCTAGCTTCCATCATCACCGGAGTCAAAGCGCTTCGCTGTCGTGACTTCTCCGACGTCTTCTTCATGCTGGCCGCGGACATCTTCCTCCCGCCCCCGCCGTAGATGTCTTCCGCCGCCAAGTTAGGGCACGTGAGATTTAACTGTTGGTCCTCCATCCTTCTCGTCTAAATTTCTTCGTGCGGTAAATAAGAACTCACGTTTTACCGTTTATTTGAGCCGCTCAACTGTCCACATCTTCCAAAATTTATTTTTACACTTCCAAATTTGTAACTTGTCTATACTGAATCTCATATTCTGCAAAGTACCTTCACTTATGTATGCTTCGCATCGAGTTAGATTCCTCACTTGTGCTTATTTTTAGATTCGTACAAATCTTGAACCAACTTACATCTATATGTGAATGTCTTCATGCTATGAGGTCATTGTCTTCAAACTGATTTACCTTCTAAATCTTCTGAGAATGCATATGACCTCTTCCCCATCCCTCGCATCTCTAATGTTGTCACAGGTAAATATCCATGGGAGAATCCCTAGGTTATCATAGTCTGCATTCATTTGCAGAGTTCTTACAACATCACATTGAATCTCCTGAATCCAACTCCTATCTGACCAGCCGACTGAAGCCAAACACAGTTGTGAAGCCACTCGGTCTGAAGCCAATGGCAGGAGGAAAAACTACAAAGAAAGGTGATAGACAACGCCGTGATAACACTGCCTTAGACTTGCACCAGATCTATATTTGCTATACAAGTCTGACCCTGAAGAATCCTATGGTGACCGCAAAACTTGTGTCCAATGGATTCGAGGATATTGGGTAGAGCAATGGTTTCGATATCATTTTGTTACTCCTGAATATGCAAAGAAGAATGTTGTCAGGCCACCTTGGGCGGATATTGTTTACAGGAAACTTCACCCCAAGACCAAGGCTGACGCCATTGAAAAAGGCTTCTTTCCTTGCATGGTTCGTGGCCCATTTCCTGACAATGCCGACCCATCCAGTCTTCGATGGTGTCATGATGATGAACTGTTTGAAGCCAATCTTCAGTTTGCTAAGGCTTCAGCAGCTCAAAACAAGAAGGACCTTGGGATTGACTTCAACCCATGCCCAAGTGCTCCAAGGCCAAACGATAGTCGAGAAGCTGAACAGAACCTCATTGGTCCCATCAATAGCTTCGATGGGCTTCTCACACATATCGCCGCTCAAAGGGCTACTGTTGAAGGAGCTGCCGAGGAAGAGGAATATGATGAAGTTCCAAAGCCCCCGAAGCCAAAGAAAAAGGCTAAGGCTTTAAAATCTTCTGCTGCACCAAAAGCTTCAAGGGTGAAGCTATAGAAATCTGCACCACCTGAATCTAGTGCGCAATCTGAGGACTTGTCTCGCATCTCCAAGAAGTCCACGAAGCCCAAGAAGATCTCAGGGCAAACTCTTACTCCCGCACACATCTTTTGCAACGATGAAGATATTGTTGATCTTTCTAGCGATGAAGATGTAGATGATGATGCCCTTGAGATGCTGATCAAGAGCAAATAGGAGGCCGAAATCTTCAACGATCTGCCTTTGTTTGAAGTTGATATTCTCAACAACTTCGTTGACGAGTGGTTTGAAGATACATGTCTTACCCTCGATGATCTGCAGCTTCCCATTGGTATTAGCGTGGCTTTTTAGGGCTGTATAACGAAGTGCTAGCAATTGTTCAAAAGGTCTGTCCGGACCCCGATTCCAAGTCACATCGATCTAGCCGGTAACACCTCATATCACATTGCGGCCTCACACACGGTATCCCACGGGTGTCGCCTTACCATGGCCTGGGACCGTTTGCGCCTTTTGGCTCACGTATATGATAGTGTCGCTAGCATCCATATGACAGAGAACCCGGGCCGACATGGCTAGTCGTGAACCCAAAGCGGCGCAGACCTATGGACACAGGCATACATGAATCACATCGAGCATGTCGGTCATCAGCGAGTGAATCCGGGCTGTAGCACTGGGCTAACAGGACTCCGGGGAACCCGGGCTGTAGCAGGCTAGGCAGGACTCCGGATGTCACCAAGTGACATTTCCCCGAAGGGACATACATAGGAACGAAGTGAAACACATGCAGGCCAGTCAAGTGTCCTGAACAGTAGTGCTGGGCTAGCAGGACTCCGGTGAACCGGGCTGTAGCGGACTACTATGGCTCGAGGAACACTAGACTACATTTCCCCATAAGAAAGGCTGCCAAGGATAAACAACTAGATTGTCGGATCCCACTCATACCAAGCATTTCAAGCATACACACAATATGCCCGATATGAGCACATACAACATGGCATCACAACAAAACTCTAGAACTCAAGTACTTTATTTAAAGGCTCCAGAGAGCCATACATAACATGTTCGTACAGGTAGGGGTCACATGACCCGACACTCAAGTCATACAAGCATACAAGCACAAGCGGAAGTAAATAGTCTGAGTACAGATACTAGAAAGCAAGAAGGCTTCCGAAGCCTGTCTATCTACATAGGGCCCTCCATGGCCAGGATCACCACCTGGGTGGCTAGTCACTCGTCGACATCAAGGTCTATGTAGAACCCATCGGAGGGGGCGGTGTTGTCGTCTGAAAACAGTAATTAAGCAAACATGAGTACAAATGTACTCAGCAAGTCATACAACGAAACTTACTATACATGCTCATTCTCAAGAAGGTGGTGGGGTTATTGCAGCAAGCCAGCTTTGACTCTTGGCTAGGCTATCCTACGGAACTCCACTAGTAAAATAGTTTTCGCACACGAGTCCACTACTCACCAACACAATAGTCCGCCGGGGATCCTCCCTTGTCATCCTACGAGAGGGCCATCCTCGGTACTCACACTTATCTTGAGTCTTTTAGTAGTAACCATTAACTTTTCTATGAACTGTATAGGCAACCAAGTAGTCCTTACCGCGGACGCGTCTATTCGAATAGATGATGTTAACCCTGCAGGGGTATACTTCTTCATACACGCTTTCACCACTTACTGCCGCTTACACGACATGTACTCGGCAACCTTCACGCGGAAGCCCAACGAGGGTGTCGGCCACGGCCTACCTAAACACTTAAGTCCCTAGTCCAGGTTTATCGCCTATCCAGGTTCCATCCATAGGGAGTCCGGCCGAGGTTTCCACATACGGCCCCGAACGATGTGAACAGGGTCCCGAGACGCCAAACGGGCGCCCGGCATACCCGGCCACGGTGTATCTACCGCAACATAGCCCACCCCTAGGGTCAGCGCTATGCACGGCCACCAACACATAACCTACAAACACCAGAAACTATTTGCAACTCCTGGACAGAGTACTAGGGTGATTAAGAAGCCGAGAGGGTCCATTGGTTTGGGGCCCAATGTATGGTAGTAACTGCATCTTAAATCACACATACATATCTCAGTTCTTATGGACGGCCTCAATGAAACAACCCGCCATGTACTCCTACATGGCCTCTCATCGATACCTTTACCAAAACATGTTCAACACATCCCTCACATTACCGACATAATCATTTCACTCTAGCCCATCACCCAGATGAACCAGACCTGACACAACTCTAAGCATAGCAGGCATAGCAAGGTAGGAATCACATACATGGCTCAATCAACTCCTACACATGCTAGTGGGTTTCATCTAGTTACTGTGGCAATGACAGGTCATGCAGAGGATAAGGGTTCAACTACCATAGCACACAACAGTTTGAATCGCGTTGTCTTAATACAGTAAACAAGAGCAGAAGCGAGAACATGGGTTTGTATCGGAATGATCAATGGGTTGCTTGCCTGTTGTAGCGGTAGTAGGGTACTACCCTTCAGACAGATACTCGGGGTTATCCTCGGAGGCAGAACCTACCATGAAAGACACACCGAACATAATCAACACATGACAGTATGCAGCAATATGATGCATGCTATGACATGGCAAGATGAAAGTGTCTTGGCCTAATGCAAGCTAAAACAGAAGGGGATGAACTCATTTGAATCAAAGATTCAAATGTTAGCTCATTAAACATAGCCTTATTAATGCAATATCTTATTATGCTTAAACAGCAAGGTTAACTTGTTTTTTCATGCATGAAACCATTACAGATGGATAGATTGAATTTTTCTGATCATTTTTCATATATAAATCTTTGCATTTGGAGCTATGGTTAATTTTCTATGGTTTTTAGAAGTTTTGGCTATTTTCTAGAATTTCCTATTAAAGAATAAATCCAGTAATTGAATTAATGCGTCAGCATGACATAGGTGTGACGTCAGCGGGTCAACTGGGTCGGCCAGGTCAAACCTGACTAGTGGGCCCTGTCTGTCAGTGACTCAGCTAATTAACAGAATTAAATTAACACTAATTAACTGTCAGTGGGGCCTGGGCCCACATGTCAATGACTAAACTAATTAAAATTAGTTAAAACTAATCCTAAACTAATTAGCAAGCCGGTCCCACCTGTCATAGACTCAGGGGGGTCAACCTGGGCCCACACGGGGGTCAAACAGGGTCAACTCGCCGGCGTCTAGCCGCCGGCGAGGCCAGACGCGGCGAAGCAGTGCGGGATTTGCACTCCGGCGACCAAAAGAACGGCGGAGACTATCTGCGTGATGCGGGGAGGAAGCCGCGTCGAGTGGTGGCAGTGGGTGGAGCTGGGGTGGCTGAAAACATCGCCGGCGACGAGTTTGGCGGCGGCCAGAGCTCGGGTGAGGTTGAACTAGTCATTTGCAGGCACGGCGAGGGGCGTGCGGGGGTGCTACGGGCTCCTACGAGTGCGTGGAAGACGAAGGCGTGCTCGGTGGCGTCCCAACATGGTTGTGGCCACGACGGCGACGTGCGGTGGCGGCGGCGAGCTTCGGCTTCGATGGCCGGGGTGGTTAGAGGACGCGGACGAGCGCGGGGAGAGGGGCGAACGGTGGAGGATCTCACAGCGGTTGCAGGGGAGCGAACGGCGGGCTTGGGGAAGGGCTGGATCGAGCGGGGCGGCGAAGGAGATCTCCGGTGGCCGGAGTTGAGGACGAGCTCGGTGTAGCGTCTCCGGGGAGAGCGAGCGCTCGGGGCTCGGCCTACTCGATGTAGTCGACAACGGCGGAGCTTCCTAGCATGACGGGCAATGAATGGACAGCGGTGGCTGCGGTGAAGCTTGTCGGCGGCGACGGCTGCGCCCGGCAGGAAGATGGGGAGAGAGCCAGAGAGGGGCAGAGGCCACGGGGAGAGTGGGAAGAAAGAGAGGGGGACGTGGGGGTCAGCGTGGCACTCGTAGACGCCTCTAGGGCGTCGGCGGAAGCAGGAGGTGGCCGGCGTGTGGCCGCGGGCGCCGGCCACGCGCTCCTCGTCCTCCTGGCGAGAGGAGGACGACTGGCAAGAGCCAGTTGACTGGGCCGAGCCGGGTGGGCTGGTGGGCTGCGGCAGGTAAGTCCCTGTTCTTTCTCTCCTTTTCTGTTTTTTTATTTATTTATTATTTCTGTAACTTCAGGGCTTTATTAAAAATGCCAGGGCATTACCATAAATCATAAAATTAATCATGGCTACTGCTTAGAATATATCCAACAGCAAACATTTTAGTTTATGATTATTTGAGCATTTAAAATATTTTATAGCATTTAAATGCCCAAATGCAAATACCATAAGGATTAATCCAATGACCTTAGATGTCCTAGAAAAATGTGCACCATTTTTGTCAAAGGTTTTAACCCAAAACAAAAAGGGTGGGCTTTTTTAGAAGGGCATTTCAGGTTCATTGAATTTTTTTAGTAAACCCTAGTTGTTCCAGGGGGGTGCTGGGGGTTCTGTCATCCCCATTTCAAATTTAAAAGGAATTTAAACATGATGCACACTCTAATGCTTAAACTAGCTAGGGTGCGACAAGGTCATTGAGCAGAAGAACAAGATTGGCCATGAAAAGGCCCTCTTCAAGAAGCACATAACCCGGATCTGTGTCAGTGAAGTGCAAAATTTCAAGGAAATGATGATTGATCTCAAGGCTGAATTTACTAAGAGCCATGATGAAGCCAAAGGCTTAAGAGAGTGCCTCAAGCACTATGCTGAGAAATGCATTCAGGGTCATAATGAAGCATTGAAGAGGAAAGCACTCGGGTGTCCCGATGTTGACCCTTGAATGGCTGCCAAGAAGCCAAAGAAGCCAATTGTAGCTGAAGCTGAAGCTCCATGGAAGGAAAGACAAGCATTGTCTTCCCTACCAGCATGACTGGCTCGAAGCCAAAGGTCCCATCAGCTGCTTCTAAGCAGAAGAATATGAACTAGGCTGAAGCAGAAGCCAAGAAGCGAAAACATCATGATGCTTGTGATGCTGCTCCATCTAAAAAGAAGCTGAAGACAAAGCCTTCATGATCTTCAAGAAAAGATAAAGATGCACCACGAGAGCCACTGCTTGTTGAAGCCATCTCTGTTGCCTTGCCTGCCTCCTCCATCCGTGAGCGTTGACTGGTTGTTCATGAGCCTGCTACCACAAAGGCTCATGAGTCCAAAGAGATTCCAGTTGCTGACACCATCGCAGCTGAAGACATTGCTCATGAAGACAATGTTTTTGATGATGAAGTCCTTCCTCAGTTCCCCCAGATCATGACAAGATGGTATCACGGCTTGCTCCATCGATTAGTGAATAGATAAGCATTGGTGGTCCCACGACGCTAATCACACATGATGAGTTCTGGGTAGACCAACACCCCAACTCCCCGATGCATGAAGTTATTCCTTGCACACCACCAACTCAAGTCACTACTCCAGTGAGTGAGACTCTGCAAGACACCCCAGAAGACATGGATAAGACCACTCCTTCACTAGAGTCGTCACCATCTTTTCGAAGGCTTCAGAGAGGCCCTAGGCCCACGGTCTCCATGTCGAGCATTCCGAAAGAGGATGTGCATGCCAAAAGCTGAGTAGCACGTCAAGTGTTCCCTAAAGCCATCCCTTCAGAAACCGCTCATGAATCTTAAGCCAAAGAGGCTGAAGACATTCCGGTTGCATCAGTCGATGACAAAGAAGAAGAAGAAGAACATGAAGTTATTGCCCCTACCACTGAACCTGTTGTGAATGAAGATGTAATTGTGCCAGATACCCCTATTCCTGAAGCCACTAAAGCCGAGTAAAATGTGGCTGCCAATACCACCGTTGATGAAGCCAATGACATTGTCATGGCTGAAGATAATCTGCAGTCCAAAGCCCATGATGCCACTGAAGACATTGTGCAGGGGATGTGGCTGCAGCTCCTCCTATGCCTCACATCATGGAATGCGCGTTCTATCATGGTGAGCTTGTAACTGTCAAGTGTCCAATCATGACACCATCTGCTGCTCTTGGTCCCCGGTATGACTATCATGTGCAGCAAAGTCCTCAAACATAGAAGCCACATCCGAGGTTGCCTAGGCTTCCCAGTGCTACAACCACCGGAGGATCATTCAGTGTGCTCAGCTTCAGAGAGCACAACACATTCTTTGACAAGGCCAATAATCCATACAAGAAGCCAAAGATATCCTCTAACAGGTTTTGGAGCCACTTGCAGTGAAGATATTAATCATGCATTATGTACAACCAGGACAGGATCTTTCCCCATAAGCTATTGTGTTGCGATGCCATTGCTGGACTCCCCTACCTTGAGGAAGCCCTTGACTAATTCCATGAAGTCGGCTTGCTCCCATTTGTCGTCGACAAGGAGCATTGGATTGAAGAACTCTTCTTGCAATTCTATGCCACTCTCCACATTTCAGGCTACAATAGGGATCCAAAGACATGGGTCCTTGAGTGGATGTCAGGTGATGTCCATCACAAAGCCAAAGCTCAAGATATCATTGAGCTAACTTCCCTTCCACTACTAGTGATCTGTATGAGCCATGTTGTCAGCGCTGAGCAAGAATTGCGGAGCATCTTCCAGGAGCCTGAGCCTAACATGAGTGAAATTCTCAACATGATGAAGCCATTGCAAGTTAATGCTAAATACCCCAAGGAATTCTATGTCAATGACCTCGAGTATCTTCCCCGCACCATCTATCACATACTGAGGCATACTCTATGGACAATCAAGGGGCATCCTCCTCACGCCAAGCTTTAAGGCACTATGAAGACATTGGCTTTCTACATTCTCAATGCCATCATATTTAACACTCAAGATTTCTTCATCTGTTAGTTGGTAGCTTAGGGCATTGATCTGTTTGGCCTCAAGTTCTATGCTCCATGGGTCAGGCAGTTGATTAAGCTTCACTCCACCATCAACTATCAAGCTTCAACGCGCAACCATGATGTCTTTCTGCCTGACGTGGACATGTGTCATGAAGCCATTTATCCTGAGCCTGCCAAAGAGCCTGTTCATGAAGACAATTCTGCCTTTCAAAGCTTCATTGAACCCCTTGAAGGGATTCATGTGATGATCCCAACCACTACTGTGTTGGTCCTCTTGTTGGTCAGCTTTGGCCGCTGTGTTGTGCCAACACTGATGCAACTGGCAGCATAGTAGCTCAAAGGCCTCAGAAGCATGCTCGTGTACTGAATGACCAAGAACTTCTCGTTTCACTTCATCAAAAGTAGGATAGGTATCATGACTGGATGAAGCTTATGATGCACAGTCTTCTTGTAGAAGTCAATCGCATATACAACCTTCCAACCAAGAACCCATTTATTGCTCATGAAGCCTATCGGCGAGCCTGGAAGAGCCGCACAATGCTCTGTTATGAAGATGATCTTCAAGCAGATTGCTTCACTGAATGTTTCAAGTTTGACTCCAGGCCTCCACAGTCAGCAAGTTGGCGTTCAACCCCTTCTGTTGAAGATTCTGGGGATTCATCTTCGGCTCCAACTATTGTTGCACGATTCATTAATGAAGAAGAAGATGCCACTTCACCAACTATGGCTTCACTTCATCATGATTCTGCATCAGGCCCCTCTGCACCACCCAACTCCACCGTTGACCCTGCTGCCCCAACATCTTCACCAACACTACATGGGAACGCATAGACACTGCATGTCTTCACTCCTTTTTGGTCATTCCTGACAAAAGGGGGAGAAGCATATGAGTTGATAGTCTTCAAGCGGGTCTATAAAGGTCGGGTGCTTATTTTTTTTCTAAGTCTTTACAACTCTCACCACCCTGGCTCGAGAAGAATAAAGTCAATTGGACGTGTGTTGAAGGTGACATTGAGCCTAGTTGTCGTGTCGTGGTAGAGGACCTGCCAGTGGTCATAGTCCATGGTCACGAGCTCGGCCGTGTGGAAGCTACCGAGCCACCGGCGGGTGTGGGTCTCCCGATCTACAATCTCGGTGACCCACATCCCCCACCGCCGCTGCCGGACCCCTAGGTAAGACCTCGTCGGCGGCCGGGCCCGAGGGAGGACGGGGAAGTCCTCAAACCGGCATAGGGGCACAGCGGCAGGTGGATCGGGCAACCATCGATGGTGTATCGATAAACAACCCACGAAGGATGACGCGATCACCTCGGCGGCCATATCGCCGGCGTCGGGCGAAGAGGCCGGGATAAACCTCTTTTGGGCCATTTGCTCCTCGAGCTCCCCGGCACACAGGTAGAGGTTGAGGATGGAGGCGGCAGCGGCAGCGATGACGGCTACCTACCAATGGTTTCGAGTGAGGGAGGGTGGTGTGTGTCTGTGTGAGCGGAGGTTTTGGGGGGTGTGTGCTGTGTGTGGAGGGGGCAAGTTGGTGTTTCAGGAAATACCATGACAACTAAAAATTTTACTAGATGGGGGTAAAATTCCGGGATACTGAAAATTTGGATCAAGGGAGAGTAGATATTTTTGACATTGAAAGGGATGCAGAGGCGGGAGTAACAAGGCGGGACTACTAAAAATTTGAATCAAGGGCAAGCAGATATTTTTGAGATTGCGAGGGATGCAGAGGCGGGAGTAACAAGCCGGGGCTATTGCAAATTGAAGCAAGGGCAAGCATATATTTTTGAGATTGCGAGGAATGCAGAGGTGGGAGTAAAATGCCAGGGCTACTGAAAATTTGAAACAAGGGATTGAAATAGTGCGGGAGTAACAGACAACGCACACAGTCTACACAGTGCGGGAGTAACAGACAATCGTGTGCTACCGAACATCAAAACCTTCAAGGAGGTAGCTATTTTTGAGATTACAAGGCAGTAGATATTTTCTAGAGCCGGAGGCAAGCCTCATGGATCCCAATCTATTGTGCTGACGTGAGTTGCTGCAGGGGCATGTGCGTGGCACATGGGTAGTCTGACCGAACCGTGTATATTGCGTACCAATCGCGGACGGTTTCTACATCCAACTCGTGTGTTGTTTATAAATCTGGCAAAAAGAATAACGTGGGAGAGGTTCAGAACACGAACACACTTGCATGTGGACCAAATATATGTATGAAAAGGGTGGTTTCATGTTCGATTACCCAATAATGCACAACTTTAATGTGGCACCTGTCGCACAAAAGCACAATATTGCTTGTGAGACACCCTATCACATCCCTAGCTTCTCGTGTTGCCTAGTGTTTGCATATTTCTTGCTTCATGTTTAACTTTCATGGAAATTTGAAATGTGGATGTTCAAACCCTAGCATCAAAAGGAATCCAAATAGGTTTAACCAAAATCTTTTTCAATGATTTCAAAATGCCCTTTAAATATGTTCATCATTTCTGGATCATGGTGGAAGCATATACAAAAAATGGTTTACATTTTTGCAGGACATATTTGGACTTTGAATTAGTTCAGTCATATTCGAATTAGAGCTATTTGAATGCTATATATATATATATATATTTAGATGCTCCAAAAATGTTGGAAATTGTTAAGGTTCACTAGAATAATTCAGAAAGCACCCATAGTTATTTCCAGGATTTTATGAAATGGTTTAGTATTTATTTTAAACCAAAACAGAAAAACAGAAAATAGAAAAAGAAATAGAAAGGGGAAAACCCTTACCTGGGCCACTTACTGGCCTGGCACTGTGCCAGCCCAGCCGACTGGCCCAGTGCCAATCGTCTCCCTCCT
The DNA here is from genome assembly GCF_056163025.1 of Triticum urartu. NCBI lineage: Eukaryota > Viridiplantae > Streptophyta > Magnoliopsida > Poales > Poaceae > Triticum > Triticum urartu. The sequence goes on along the minus strand of NC_141876.1, from coordinate 220,602,774 downwards.
CCCGCCAGTCGGACGGGGCACATGCTCGCCGTGCGCTGGCACACGCGTGGCCACCTCCTGCTTGCTGATGAGCCCGTGGACGCGTGGACAACTTTCCCGTGTCGTCCCGATCCCACTGAGCCCCTCCCTCACTCTCACTCTTCTCCGGCTCTCTCACTCACACACACCAGAGCATGGTCGTCGCCGCCCTCACTGCCACCGCGCACTCTGGTCATCCATCGACCAACCACCAAGCCTGTCGGCTCCGCCTCATCGCCTGCTACCTCTCCGTCGAGCCACGCATCGCCGGATGCCCTACCACCTCGCCATCGACCCGTCTTCTCCATGCTCAACCGCTGAGATCAACACTGCCGCACCAGCTGCACCAAGCCTCCCCCGAGCTCGTCGACCGCTCCATTAAATCCGCTGTGAGCTTCTGTGTCTGTAACAACCACAATGCGGCTATATCTCCAACGTGTCGGGGCACGACTTAGAGGCATAGCCGCATGGTAGGCATGTCGCAAGAGGGGTAATCTTTACACATCCCATGTACTGAATAAGAAAGGGATAAAGAGTTGGCTTACAATCGCCACTTCACACAATACATAAATAATCCATACATCATCCAAGGTACAAACAAAGGTCCGACTACGGAACCAAAATAAAGAAAGACGACCCCAAATGCTAGATCCCCGATCGTCCCAACTGGGCTCCTCTACTGATCATCCGGAAAAGAAACATAGTAACGACCCGAATCCTTGTCGAACTCCCACTTGAGTTCGGTAGCGTCCCCTGCACTGGCATCATCGACACCTGCATTTGTTTGGAAGTATCTATGAGTCACAAGGACTCAGCAATCTCACACCCGCGAGATCAAGACTATTGAAGCTTAAGGGGGTAGCAAAGGGTAGTGAGGTGGAGCTGCAGCAAAGCAGTAAGCATATATGGTGACTAACAAACGCAAATGAGAGCGAGAAGGGAAGCAACACACGGTAGAGAAGCTAATAGTGATCAAGAAGTGATCCTGGATCTACTTACGTTCAAGCATAACACGAGACCATGTTCACTTCCCAGACTCCACCGAAAAGAGACCATCACGGCTACACACGCGGTTGATTCATTTTAGTTAAGTTAAGTGTCAAGTTCTCTACAACCGGATATTAACAAATTACCATCTGCCCATAAACGTGGGCACGGCTTTCAAAAGTTCAAAACCCTGCAGGGGTGTCCCAACTTAGCCCATCACAAGCTCTCACGGTCAACGAAGGATATTCCTTCTCGCAGGAAGACCCGATCAGTCTTGGAATCCCGGTTACAAGACATTTCGACAATGGTAAAACAAGACCAGCAAAGCCACCCGATAGGAGTCGCACGTATCTCGTTCTTAGGGCAACACCGGATGAGACTAGCTACAAGTAAAAATAGCAAGTTTTATTAACAGTTTCAGACTTAGCAGAAATCAGAGCATGGCATAAACAAAATTATGAAGGCATCTTTGCGAGCTCAAATCACTCATCACGAAGCCTTGCATGAAAAAACAAGCATGGCAACAACAAGATGACATGTTCATGAAGCTAACCATGGCAAGAGCAAGTTCATGGCATGCTTGGCTCACTAACAACAGCCATGGCAAAATTGATTAACATGTAAACAATCTGCCAGGAACATTTTATAGCAAAAGTAGAGCAAGAATTAGACATGCTAGGGCACTCCATAAATGCAAACATGGGCATGTATGGATAGAGCATAACCATATGTTCAAAACATCCTTACTTAAGAAACTCAAAACAAGCATGGATCTCACTTTAGCATCATGTTTACATGGCGTCAAAATAACAATAGGAAAATGACTTTGTAAAATCACGAAGCCTAGTTTGCATGCTTGTGATAGTCACCACATAGATCACAAAAATACATGGAAAGCACCCCTGTAAAGATGGCATGGCATAGTTCAAAACACATGTAGAGCTCATGCCCATATGATGCACACAACAAATATGACAAAAATGGCAAATCATCATAATCTGATGAGTAATAGCAAGAAACATTTTATAGCACTCTTGCATCAATGGTTAGGGCATCAAGATGGACTCAAACAAGCATGCCACATTGGAATGAAATGAAGAGCATCTCACAATGAACATTTTGATATATCATATGCATGAAACGGAGCTACGATCACAGAGTTATGATGCAACGAACAGGGCATGAAAAAGTTGCAGAAAAAAGGACTTCGAGAAAATATACCCCTCCGGACCAGACCTAGGGTTCATGGCACGGTTTTCAAGGTTCACCAGAAGACGCCGGAGGAGCTTTGTGCGACAGCCGAAGATGAGGGAGATGGATCCGGAGATGGGGGCTGCCGGAGATGGGGTTGTCGGCGACGAGCGGAGCCGGGGCGACGCGGAGGAGATGGCGGCGGTGCCGACCGGCGACGGTGCCGCGGTGGCGCGGCTGGGCAGCGAGGGTGCGGGAGGCGCGTCCGGCGACCGAGGCGGCGGGGCGCGGTCATGTGCCGCGGGGCGAGGCGCTGGAGGCGGCGGGTGAGGCACGAACCGAGAGGGCACTGGCGACGTGGCGCGCTGTGAGTGCAGGAGGGAGGCGGCGGAGCTGATGTGGTGGCCTGCGATTGGGCAGAGGGACGTGGCGGTGGCGGAGCTGATGTGGTGGCCTGCGATTGGGCGGAGGGACGTGGCGGCGGCGGCTGGACATGTCTGGTAACCGGGCAGACATGTCCAGCGGCGTGAGGAGGGTGGATCTAGGGTTTTCGGGACCCGGATTTGAACGAGGTGCACATATTTATAGCTAGGAGGAGGTAGGAGTGTCCAAATGGAGTGTAGTTTTGACCCACACGATCGTGATCCGACGACGAAGGACATGGGAGTGGTTTGGAAGGGTTATTGGGCCGTTTTGGAGGGGTGTTGGTCTGCAACACACAAGAGGCCTTCCCGGTTACCCGGTTAACCGTTGGAGTATCAAACGGACTCCAAATGGAACAAAATTTGACAGGAGGTCTACCGACGGTATACCAAGGCCACTTGGCAAATCTCAGTCCATTCCAAGAACTTTTAACACCCGCTCAAGAGAAGAGACAAAAGGGGTATGCCGGTGCATGTGGGAGTTTTGGATTGCAAAATGGACAACGGGGAAAATGCTCGGATGCATGAGACAAACACGTATGCAAATGTGATCCACATGATGACATGATATGAAATGCATGACATGAACAAAAATCAAAACGAAGGCAAAACCCAACCACAAAGGGAATCCCATAACTTAAAGAGAAAAATGGCAAGAGTCAGAGTTACAAATATGGCAAGTTACATCCGGGGTGTTATAGCGTCGAACCCCCCCCTCTTCTCCGCGTTGTTTGCTCGCCATAGACGTCGCCCCCTTCATGAACGTAGCACGCCGCCACCTGAGATCGCCGTCGACATAGCTCCGGTGACCATTTGGTCACCTCGGCGAGCCCAACGTACTTGTGGCATTCTGTAAAGCATTCCTAGTGCAAGTAGTCGCTCGTTTGCACGCTGCAGCAGCTAACCCGTGGCCACCCTAACTCCGGCAGCCGCAACCGATCTCGCCACCGTGCACTCCGGCCACCCCAGGCTCGGAGACCACCACCATCCAACGCGCCATCGCGCCAGCTCTCCATAGGGCCAAAGGGGGCACCGAACGGTGCACTGTAGGCGAAACCCGAGGAGCCCCACCGTCGTCTCAGGCCTTGCCGGCGACAAGCCGCGGGTCAACTCCGGCGAGTTGACCCGTGTTTGACCATAGTTGACCCCCCTTGGTGACTGCCATGTGGGTCAGGCCCCTGTTTAGTTAAGTGTTAGATTAATTAGCGTTAATTAAGTTAGTTAATTAGTTGAGCCGCTGACATGTGGGCCCAGCCCTGCTGATATTTTGTTAGGGTTAGTGAGGGAGTCCTGGATTAGGGGGTATCCGGACAGCCGGATTATATCCTTTGGCCGGACAGTTGGACTATGAGAATACAAGATTGAAGACTTCGTCCCGTGTCCGGATGGTACTCTCCTTGGCGTGGATGGCAAGCTTGTCAATACGGATATGTAGATCTCCTTCCTTGTAACCGACTCTGTGTAACCCTAGCCCCCTCCGGTGTCTATATAAACCAGAGTGTTTTAGTCCGTAGGACAACATACAATCATACCATAGGCTAGCTTCTAGGGTTTAGCCTCTTTGATCTCATGGTAGATCAACTCTTGTACTACTCATATTATCAAGAATAATCAAGAAGGACGTAGGGCTTCACCTCCATTAAGAGGGCCCGAACCTGGGTAAAACATCGTGTCCCCTACCTCCTGTTACCATCCGCCTTAGACGCACAGTTCGGGACCCCCTACCCGAGATCCACCGGTTTTGACACCGACATTGGTGCTTTCATTGAGTGTTCCACTGTGCCGTCGCCGTAAGGAAGGATGCCTTGTCTCGTTGTTAAAAACAACATTACCGTCGGGGGAGCCCTGGTTGTTGGCCAAACTCTCCGGCTAGGCAATTTCATCATGACCGCCCGTTCGGCCGCTGCGCCGACGATGACTTCTCGGGTCATCAAAAACAGCCTCCACGTCGGCTCGGAATTTGCCGAGCAGATGGATCCAATGGAGCTCTCTTCCCTAAACGAGCTCTTGGATCGTATCGCCACCTTGGGAGTCGCTATAGACTATGATCTGATTGGGCTTAAACCGGATCAAAGGGAGATTTACTCTCCACCGGTCACCCTTATTGTGGTGGTGGAGGAACAATGCGGCAATTCTTCCTCTATCTTGAGGACTAACTATGTCCGGATTCCTGAACTCTCCGAGTCGGACACCCGTTTAAGGGAGGACATCACCCAACCCTGAACCTAGATTCAAGTAGCGGGCCAGACTTATCGGGCAACATCCCGGAATCCAAACTTCCAAGATCGGAAACTCCTCGGCCCCTGGGTCTCAGATCGGGTAGGGTTTCGGACTCAAATCCACCCACCCACCCAGACATAAATGATCTTTCCCACATCAAGCAAGAGCCCCATGAAACAGTACATCATTATTGGGCCAGATTCCTCCTTGTGATGAACAAGGTTAAGTCGCCGTGACATATCACGCTTCGTTGACTTGGCGTCCATAGTACGAGAGTACTGCGCAATGGAAAGCACCTAGAAAACCGAAACGGAATTTTGGGATAATCCGGCTCGGAATATACACCCAATCCGAAGTAAAAGGGTGCACTATCATAAGACACCCGAGTTAGTTACAAAGAAAGAAAAGCCCTCTACAGGGCATGCAACCATATTGGAGGGATGGCTCAAAGGCCCTGCAAAATTCATAGTACAGCGGATACCACACCAACACACAACCTTAGAGCATGTTGGGTACTCCGGCAGGTGGCCAAAAGTGGTGAGGATCTTCTCATCACAAATACCACAGAGCATCATCCCGTGGATAACAATATGGTATTAACAGTCTTCAAAACCTTCGCATCAAATAATAGGCGCAAGCGAACACTGACACGGCTATTACCTTCAAAGCCAGTGACGCACTTAAATTCCGAACAGCCTGAGCACTAGCTGCACTGGTCCTCAGTCCAATTGTGGACGACTTTCGACTCACTAAAGTACTCATGGACGGCGGTAGTGGATTGAACCTCATCTATGAGGAAACTCTTCGAAAAAATGGAAATAGACTGGAACCGCATTGAGCAAAGCAGCACAACCTTTAGAGGAATCATCCCCAGTCGGGAAGCACGCTGTGCCGGGAAAATCACACTAGATGTGGTATTCGGCACACCGGAGAACTATAGGTCCAAAGAAATTACATTCCAAGTGGCCCCGTTCAGTAGTGGATACCACGCCCTTTTAGGACGGGAGGCGTTCACGATCTTCCAAGCCATACCCCATTATGGGTACATGAAGCTCAAAATGCCCGGGCCCAACCGAATCATCACTCTCACTAGTGATCCGGACAAAGCACTCCGCCCCGAAAACAGAATAGCCGCATTGGCCCTCGAGGCATTGTCCGAAGCCCTTTTAGCCGAGGAGTTAACTGCGCTACGCTCCAAAGTGGACAGGGATGATGTGATACTTGACAAGAGATCCAAGTCCACCTCTTTTAAACCAGTGGATGAAATAGTTAAATTCCAAGTCCACCCAATGGACCCTACAAAAACAGCCTCCATCGGGGCACAGCTAAACCCCGCCGTGGACGCCGCACTACGAGAGTTCCCGCGCGAGAGTTGGGACATATTCGCCTGGTACCCCTCAGACATGCCAGGAATCCCACCTCAATATTCTAAAGGTATTGAAGCCGGTCAAGCAGACTCTTCGGCGTTTGTCTGAACCTAAGAGACAACCTATGGGAGACGAACTAGCCAAGTTATTAGACGCCGGATTCATTAGAGAAATAAAACACCCGGACTGGCTAGCAAACCTGGTGATGGTACCAAAGAAGGACAAATCCTGGCGCCTGTGTGTCGATTTTAAGGACCTCAACAAGGCCTGCCCAAAGGATCCCTTCCCCCTCCCCTGCATTGATCAAATTATCGATGCTACCGCAGGACACGAGTCATTGTGTTTCCTCGACGCATACTCCGACTACCACCAAATCAAGATGGCGGAGTCCAACCAAGCTGCAACGGCATTTATCACACCATACGGCCCCTTATGTTTCAACACAATGCCTTTCGGGCTCAAAAACGTCAGCGCAACATAATAGCGCATGATTCAGACATGTCTGGAGAAACAGATCAGCAAAACAGTAGAGGCATATGTAGATGATGTGGTCGTCAAAACCAAACACGTCGACTCTCTAATAGACGACTTGAGGCTCACATTCGACAACCTCCGAAAATACGACATCAAGCTCAATCCGGAAAAATGCGTTTTCGGCGTACCAACCGGAAAGCTCCTGGGCTTCATTGTCTCCAGTAGAGGAATTGAAGCTAATCCGGCCAAAATCCGAGCTCTGTCACAGTTGTCTATCCCAACAGACCTCAAACAAATCCAGTAATTAACTGGATGTGTGGTGGCTCTAAGCCGCTTTATCTCCCGCTTAGGAGAAAAGGCATTACCCCTTTATCGCCTCCTTCGGCGCACTGAACACTTCGAGCTGACGGACGCTGCCATAGCCGGATTGGAAGAAATAAAAGGCATACTGGCAACCAACCCAATCCTGGCCGCGCCAAACATCGGCGAACCAATGTTGTTGTACATTGCGGCAACTCATCAGGTTGTAGGCGCAGTGCTCATCGTCGAACGAGAAGCGGACGGACATGAATTCCCCCTTCAAAAGCCGGTATGTTATGTATCCACTGTCCTCACTCCATGCAAGTGACGGTACCCACATTATCAAAAGATAGCCTATACGATATTCATGGCATCCCGGAAGCTGCGACACTACTTTCAAGAGTGTTCGATTACGGTAGCCTTGGAAGTGCCACTTAATGATATTATAAACAACCATGATGCCACGGGCCGGATTGCCAAATGGGCCATTGAGCTCCTCCCGTTCGACATAACATACAAACCCCGGCGAGCCATTAAATCGCAAGTATTGGCCAACTTTGTCGCCGAATGGACAGAAGCCGAACTACCTAAAGAGTACGACGCATACTCCAATTGGATCATGCACTTCGACGGCTCCAAAGTGCTGGCTGGTCTAGGGGCTGTCGTCGTCCTGACGTCCCCAACTGGAGATATAGTCCAATACGTACTGCAGATACTGTATACAGACTCCAACAACGCAGCCGAATACGAAGCCCTTTTACATGGTCTTCGGATGGCAGTTTACATGGGCATTCAATGCCTGGAATTGCGTGGGGATCCGAACCTTGCAATATCCCAAATAAATGGAGACTTCAATGCCAAGGATCCGAAGATGGCGGCCTATCGAAATGCCCTCCCAAAGATGTCAGCTCGGTTCGAGGGGCTCGAATTTCACCATGTGGCTCGGGAAAACAATGAGGCGGCGGATATCCTCGCCCATATCAGCGCAAAACGCGATGCGATCCCCCCAACATCTTTATGGAGTGGTTGTTTAAGCCATCCGTGGTATGGGAAGGGGACACCGGTAACAATAGTCCGAACCCGGCCAAAATACCCAATACCGAACACTCTGACATAATCGGAGGCTCAGCCACCGAAATAACACCTTCAGCCCATGTAATAATGGCCATCATCGCCCCATGGACAGAACCATTCCTGGCCTACCTAACTAGGCAGGAACTTCCCGAGGACCAAAATGAGGCACGCTGCATAGTGCGGCGATCTAAAGCCTACAGGGTCCATGAGGGAGAGCCGTATAAAAAAAGTACTACCGGAATCCTTCAAAGGTGCATCTCCGGAGAGGAAGGACAGAAGCTTTTGGTAGAAATTCATGCCGGACTCGGCGGCCACCATGCCGCAGCCCGGGCCCTTGTAAGCAAGGCCTTCCGTACAGGTTTTTATTGGCCGACGGCCCGGGCAGACGCACAAGACTTGGTCCAACACTGCGTCGGTTGCCAGCTTAAACCAAAGCCACATACCACCCACCGCCCTCCAAACAATCCCCATTACCTGGCCCTTCGTGGTCTGGGGGCTTGACATGGTTGGACCCCTTAAAGGGGGAACCCATAAGAAAAAAATGCTTACCGGTCATGGTGGATAAATTCACCAAATGGATAGAAGCCAGACCTATTAAAACGGCCAAATCCGGACCGATGATAGACTTCATATCCGGGGTTGTACACCGTTATGGCGTCCCCCATAGCATCATCACTGACAACGGTACGAACTTCACGGCCGACGAGGTAAAACTCTGGTGCAGCAACATGGACATCAAGCTCGATTATGCTTCTGTCTATCACCCACAAACCAATGGCCAAGTTGGGCGAGCAAATGGTCTTATCATGAGCGGCATCAAACCCAGACTAGTGCGGTCCTTAAAGGAGTCTAACACGCACTGGGTAGAGGAGCTCGACTCCGTACTCTGGGGCTGTGGACCACGCCGAATTGTACTACCGGATACACACCCTTCTTTATGGTGTACGGCGCAGAGGCGGTTCTGCCCTGCGACATAATTCATGACTCACCTTGAGTGCGCATGTATGAATAAAGAGAAGCCGAGCTCGATTAGCAGGACAGTCTGGACACCCTGGAGGAGGAGCGCGACGTGGCAAAAGCCCGTTCCGCATTCTATCAGCAACAGGCTCACAGATACCAAAGCAGAGAAGTACGGGCCAAAACTTATAACGTTGGTGAGTTAGTTCTACGCTTGCCGGAGAAGAAAAAAACCAAGCTCGAGCCCAAATGGGAAGGTCCGTTCATTATTGACCAAGTTCTGACTGGTGGAGCGTACCGTCTGCGGGATGCATCGAATAATCGACTTGAGCCGAACCCATGGAACGCAGCCAGACTCCGAACATTCTACGCCTACCTCCGGACTCTATGTTCGTCTCTTTCCTCTGTCCATTTTTTGCATATACATTATCTGTCTTTTTTCTCTTTCTTTCTTTTATTCTTTCTCAGGGCCTTCAAGGGCCAACTTGTGCCCCGCTTGCACACTATTGACGCGCTAACCGCGCCTATTATAGCTGGGGGCTTCTTACACAGAAGCTTAATTATTTATCTGGGCTTCATGCCCCGCACATGTGTTATTCTTCCACATGTACCTTTTCTTCACCATTATATGCATCGATATGACTTAAGTTTTGGCCAAGCTGGGTTGCCTGGCTCTTGTATTTATGCCCTACGTTCCCGTTAATCCGGCTAGGGCATAAGGGGAGCACCTCTGCGATTGTTTCTGCCGGTTCAGCCAGATGTGTACCTCAGACTGGGTGAAGCTGAAAGCTAGCGTTCTTAAGGGAATACTCGGTCGGTGAAGAAAAGATGATTTTTATTTATTTTCCATATATGCCCCCAGATGTTTTTGCCTGCGTTTCCTCTCGCAGTCCGGACATGCACTTTAGGGCATGCGTACCTAGGGAAAGGAACCCCTAATGGAACTATTCTCCCTGGAAGATGTTTCTTACTACCCATGTAATATAACATAACTAGTTGGATACTTGTTAGTTCAAGCACTAATGAACCCTACGCCTGGTTTCCACGCATACCTCGGTTCTTATATAACTGAGCGGGTATTCGAACACACTCCGGACTATCGGGTCCTGAGGTTGAAGCGAAAAGGTCCTCCATGAAAAATGATTTACAATCCGGCTAGAAGGCATTATACATGTCACATTAATTACATAGTCATGTAGACTGACTAAATTCCTCTTGTATACCATCCAACAGGCTGTCTAGCTTACAATCCTGTTGGGAATACTTTGCGGCTAATTCTACTTGCCCATACACTAAGCTAACGGGGATCTCTTTCCCATCGGGCCCCACAGGTCCGACCTCGGCCATGTGGTTTGGGTCAGCCTTGGTATACCGCGTCTTCACCATGGCCCAGGCTTCGCTGGCACCTTGACGGCAGGCCGATATCTTCCATAATCGGAAGCGCCACCGTGCTCCCTTGAGCTTCTCCGCAAGCTCTCCAATGCCTTCTAGCAGGGAGAAGGATGGCCACAAGGCCTGTGCAATACCTTGCATCACCTGCCGAACTTGTTCGTGCAGTCGTGAGAGCTCGGGTAGAAGATCACCCGCAGACCCGGGCATCTCCTCTACGGGATGATCCGTCAGCATACCTGCAGACATAATTCTGTTAGCCAGCTTCTCCGTCGCCCCCCTTTTAAGGTTCATCCAAGCACTTACTGAAAATGCCGTGTTGAAGCCGCTTATTCTCCTTCTCGGAGTCCGCAAGCTGGTCTCGAACATCCTTCAGTTCCACGCTCAGCTTGTTATTGGCATCTTGGAGATTGTTTTTCTCCCGCCTGACCTCAGTCAGCACGCGTTCGCCAGCCTTTAGCTGTCGTATGACATGCTGGTCCTCCAGATTCTTTCTAGATTCATCTGCAATATCTACTGTTATATCTGCAGCCACACCGCACGCTATATGGTACCTATCATTCTTTGAAAGAAATGTTACCAGCTGAGGACTTTTTAGGTTATTTCAATGCGGCAACGGCGGCCCGAAGTTGGGTCTTGCATTCCTCCAGCTCCTTTGACAGTCGAGTATTCTTCTCTGTAAGAACCTGCTCAATAGATGATCCTTAAATCAGTTCTGCTAACTGTTTCAAGTCTCAGGGGCTATTGATACATATAATCGTCAGATTTGCTTACCCGTACATCCCTTACATACTGGTCCGTGCCTTATATACTGGTCCGTGGCTCTGGCTAGACCATTTTGAGCAGCACGGAGGTACGCGTCTCCAGAATTGAAGGCATCAAATGCCTCTGGTGAGAAGCAAGTGTCACGGAGTACGGCCCGGCGACGCCTATGATTCATGGCACTCTCCACTTCTGAATTTGTAGCGGATAGTCTATCCGCATCCTCTGTAGGGGGAGTATCCGGCGTCCACCCCATGTCGGCTTCCTCCTCTATGTCCGGTCCTGGAGCCTGACTGGTGGAAGAATGATCGGCAGCCTCACTGGACATATTTCGGCGAGCGTTTTTTTCTGTTAAAGAAACATGGACGTCATTACATTTTGAGAAAGACGACAACTAGAGAGCGGGGTTTTTTTCATACCTCTGCACTGGCGTCTCCGTCCTGACCGCCTTCCTTTTTGGCCTACCCGGCCTCGGTGCCTCTTGTTGGCGAGTTGCTGCGGGTTCGGCACGGCGTCCCGAATGCCTTCCCTGTAAAACACCATATATATATGGTAGGTGAAGTATCTAAAAGGGGATCCTAGTTTTTGGAGTTTGGATTTTGGTTTTTCTTATGAGCGATGCAGGGAGCAGTCCGGGATGGTCGGCCGTAATGGCCACCATGGCGTCATCACAGCTCAATTGATAGAACTGCTGATCTATCAGCTCCACGAATATGTCCGGATCTTCTTCGAGTCCGGGACCGAGGGCCCGGTCGGGGTCCTCTGGTTGTGGGGATAGGATGTTGACCTCCCTTATGGCTTTTCGCAGTTCCTGCCGTAAAATGGCAAGGTGAGTACCTACGACAAAGAATGTGGGAAGAATGGGAGTAAGGGGATATAACTCACCCAGCTTGGAGGGTTGTACATGGAGAATCCATCCTTTGGCTTGATGCGGATGAACTCCTCTTCCTCTCCCTTGAACAGCTCCGATAGGATTTTTACTAAAGCAACAGCGTTGTCCGGACCCTTATGCCCGCAATGGGTGGCATCGTCTTCCTCGTTAAAACACCACAGGGGGTGCCCTCGATATTCAAGTGGCTGCACTCCCCGCATGATGCATATTGACATAACCTCGATTACTGTCAATCCTGATAGAGCTAGCGCTTTAATCCGGTTCATCAGGTAAAGGACTTCTTCGTTGTTTTCCTCCTGGGGTCTCCGTGGGCGCCAGCTTCGGCATTTCTTCAGAGGAGCATTGTTGAACTCAGGAAGACCCCGCCGAACAGGGTCCGGAAGAGGGACGTCCTCCATATAAAACCATTCTGAAGGCCAGTCCTCGGACGTCTTCTTTGGAGTACCGGACAAGTATCTAGTTTCGGTGATGCGCCATATTTCGACTCCGCCCACTTGATAAAGTGACCCCTCCTGTGTGCGGGGGACGAGGCAAAATAACCTTTTTCACAGCTCGAAATAAGCCTCGCATCCCAGGAATAACTCGCAGAGGGCAACATAGCCGGCGATGTGTAATATGGAAGCAGGGGTGCAATTATGCAGTTGGAGGCCGTAAAACTCCAGGAGCCAGCGGAGGAATGGATGAATTGGAAATCCGAGTCCCCTTAATAAGTAAGGAACAAGGCATACCCGCTCCCCCGTAGAGGGGCTGGGGAAGCTCTCCGCTTGCTCCCTGCCATTGTAGGCGGCGAGCCCGGCTCGGACGGGAACCATATACACTGGAGGGAGAAATCCCTTAGTCTGTAGTTCGACTAATAGACTGTGTGGGACAGAACACCTCTCCCAATCACCGGGCTTAGGGCTACGGGGACGGGAGGAGGAGCTGCGGAGGTCGACCATGCTGGAGTGGATTTTTTCGAAGCGCGCTCCGATGGATTCTCACTGGGGGAGGATGATATGGATTGGATCTAAGAATCCCCATCCCTTTAATAGACAATTTATTTATCTGGCTAGGGGGGCGAATCTAAAAATGCCCTGGCTCCTCATATTCATTCGACGTGTGGGAGATAGCCCTTATTGGGCACAGAAGCCAAGAGGTCCAACATTTATGGGGCCAGACACTGCTTAACAAACATTCAAAATTTTGAGAAGAACCCGCCTTGCAATGCCGAAGACAATACTGCGTGTCGGACTTGAAGTCATTGAAGCCTGGTTTGCGGGCTACTGAGGGAGTCCTGGATTAGGGGGTATCCGGACAGCCGGATTATATCCATTGGCCGGACTGTTGGACTATGAGAATACAAGATTGAAGACTTCGTCCCGTGTCCGGATGGTACTCTCCTTGGCGTGGAAGGCAAGCTTGTCAATACGGATATGTAGATCTCCTTCCTTGTAACCGACTCTTTGTAACACTAGCCCCCTCCGGTGTCTATATAAATCGAAGGGTTTTAGTCCGTAGGACAACATACAATCATACCATAGGCTAGCTTCTAGGGTTTAGCCTCTTTGATCTCGTGGTAGATCAACTCTTGTACTACTCATATTATCAAGAATAATCAAGCAGGACGTCGGGTTTTACCTCCATTAAGAGGGCCCAAACCTGGGTAAAACATTGTGTCCCCTGCCTCCTGTTACCATCCGCCTTAGACGCACAGTTCGGTAGCCCCTACCCGAGATCCGCCGGTTTTGACACCGACAGTTAGTTTAGCACTAATTAACCCAGTTAAGCAACTGAGTCACTGATCAGTGGGCCCCATTGATCAGGTTTGACCTAGACGGCCTTGTTGACCTGCTGACGTCACCCTGACGCAATGCTGACGCAGTTAATCATTTTCTGGCTATAAACTAATCCAGGAAATTCCGGAAAATGGTTTAAACTTCTAAAATTCATAGAAATTAGTCTGTAACTCCAAATGCAAAGATTTATATATGAAAAATGATCAGAAAAATCTAATCTATCAATCTGTACTGGTTTTTTTGCATGTTTAAACAACTTAACCATAATGTTTAGTTCAAAACATGATAAAGCACTATTTAAGTTCATAATTTGAGTTTGGGGTTGAACCTTTGGTTCAAAATGACTCAAACCCATCTGGTTGTAGTTGCATTTGCCCCACACACTCATTTTGCCATGTCATGGTCATGCATCATATTGGGCATTGCATTGATTGTGTTTCCTTCTCTGTCATCGGTATTTGTCCCCTCTGGATAGACGTGGTTCCGACGATGAGATCAATGACACCGATGAAGAACTATACTATCTTCAGAAGTGTCGGGCAAGCAAAAACCCCGTGTTCATTCCAATACAATCCCACTCTCTCGCTTCTGCTGAGTGCTGTAGGACAACATTGATTCAACCGTTACATGCTGCGGTAGTTGAACCCCTTTCCTCTGCATGACCTATCATTGCCACAGTAAATAGATGAAACCCACTAGCATGAATAGGAGTTTTATGAAACCGATGTTCCTACTCATTTATGCTTATTGTCATGTCTGCTACTGCTTAGAGTTGAGTCAGGTTTGATTCATCAGGGATGAATCGGAATGTGGTGAACATGTCCAACCGTTGAGAGCTAAGTGTGTGAACATGATTTGGAAAAGGTAGCGGTGAGAGGCCATGTAGGAGTACATGGTGGATTGTCTCATTGAAGCCGTCCTCAGGAACTGAGTTTTGTGTTTGTGATCCATGAACAGCTACTAGCACACGTTGGGCCCTAAAATATGACCCCGCTCGACTTATTAACCCCCCTTGTCCTCTGTCCAGGAGTTGCATGTAGTTTCTGGTGTTGTAGTATGCTGGAGACCATGCGCAGCGCTGACCTGAGGGGTGGGTTGTGATGCGGTAGGCACGTGGCACGGTGTACGGGGATGCTCGTTTGGTGCCTCAGGAACCCTACACACATCATTCGGGGCCGTAAGTGGAATCCTTGGCCGGACTCCCTTCGGATGGAACCTGAATAGGCGATAAACCTGGACTAGGGACTTGTGTGGTTAGTCAGGTCGTGGTCTACACCCACGTCGGCTTTCACTTCAAGTCTGCCGAGCACATGTCGTGTGCAGACGCTAAGTGGTTGAAACATGTGTGAAGAAGTACACCCCCTGTAGGGTTATAAATTATCTATTCGAATAGCCACATCCGCGGTAAAGGACCTTTGGGTTGTCTATACAGTTCATAAACAAGTGAAAGTGGATACTCTAAAATGCGCAAGATAAGCGTGAGTGCTATGGATGGCGTTGTCATAGGGAGACGGGAGCGGATCCATAGTGGTCTATTGATTGCTGAATATGTGGACTTGTGTGCACCACCGCAAAAGAGTTACTTGCATACGTAGTTCAGGATAGCCACTGAGTCAAAACTGGCTTGCTGCAGTTAAACGCCACCACCCCCTTTGTTGATATTGATGCATATGTAGCTTGTTCTGATGTAAGTCTTGTTGGGTACATTTGTACTCACATTTGTTGAATTTATGTTTTTGCAGAGAGACTTCAGTCTCGCTAGTAGTTCCGCATGGACTTCGACGTTTAGCTTGTAACCTCAGCTACGATCTTGTGCCGTCGGCAGGGTCTTATAGATAGTCAAGCTTCTCATCCTTTTTCATCTGTAGTTGTCTGTACTCAGACAAGTTAAGCTTCCGCTTGTGCTTGTTGCTTGTATGACTTGAATGCTGGTTCATCAGAACCATGTTTGTAATATCTGGCTCTTTAGAGCCTAGTGAATAAATACTTTGAGTTGTAGAGTTTTTTTGTGATGCCATGTTGTATTTGCACATATTGAGCATATTGTGTGGGATCAACAACCTATTTGTTTATCCTTGGTAGCCTCTCTTACCGGGAAATGTCTCCTAGTGCTTCCACTAAGCCATGGTATCTTTCTACTGCTTTGGAACACTTAGGCTGGTCGGCATGTGTCCTTCTTCGTTCCTATGTCGGTCCCTTCTGGGAAATGTCACGCGGTGTCTACCGGAGTCCTGTTAGCCTAGCTGCTATAGCCCGGATTCACTCGCTGATGACCGACATGTTCGTTGCTGGGTCATGTATGCCTGTCCCTATAAGTTAGTGCCACATTGGGTTTACAACTAGTCATGTTGGTCCGGGTTCTCTGTCATATGGATGCTAGCGACACTATCATATACGTGAGCCAAAAGGCGCAAACAGTCCCGGGCCAGGTACGGTGGCACCCGTGGGAATACCGTGCGTGAGACCGCCAAGTGATATGATGTGTTACATGCTAGATCGGTCTGACTTAGGATCGGGGTCCTGACAGCTTTGGTATCAGTGCCTGACTGCCTGTAGAATTACCAAGCCAAACCGGTCGAAGTCGAGTCTAGAAATGCTTTATTTATATAAGGGAATTGATTGTGGAAGGTAACGTAAGGTTTGTTTTACTCCTTTACCTTATGCCCTTCTGATCTGAGTCATCCTCTTCTCTTCTACGGGGATTATGAACTAGACTTCTCATCTTTCTCTCAGGATCACGTGTTACTAATCCACAAACTTAGCAGATTGATGGATTCAAGTCTCACTTCAGTTTCTACTACTCCCGTATGTTCATAGTTGGCCTCAGAACCTTGATATTGTGATGTTGAGTGGTCATGGCACTATTTTGCAGGATGTCTCAAATATTTTTGAGCATTTACAATCGTTATGCTGTCCAAGTCATCCCAGGTTTCTAAATAGTCTGATGCACTTGCAAATCATTCCTCCATATTCCTGATGTTCCTTTGGGTCAGATTAACCACACTAATACATTACTAGAATCAGCTACTTTGCCATCTGCCAGCTCTTTGCCGTCAGCTAGCGGACGGCAAAGAAGCTCTTTGCCATCAGCTACCAAAAAGCAGATGGCAAAGAACTGGCTGATGGCAAAGACCTAATTTTCCATCAGCCAATTCTTTGCCGTCGGCTAGCAGACGGCAAAGATTCTTTGTCGTCGGCTAGCGGACGGCAAAGAGGGAGGGGGCCCCACTGACGAGCTGCTTACAAAAACCTAACAGCCCCCCTCTTTGTCGTCCGCTAGCGGACGACAAAGAGCAAAACAGCAGACGACAAAGGGGGGGCGGACGACAAAGAGGGACGACCCCACTAACGTTAACGGCCGCACCCCACCCCGCCCCTCTCTCTCTCTTTCTCTCCCCAGTACTCGCCGCCGCCCCGTCGCCCCACCACCCCGCCGCCGCCCCAGCACCCCCCCACCCCATCGCCACACCACCCCGCCGCCGCCCCGGCGCCTCCCCGCCCCGTCGCCCCCGTCGCCCTGCCATCTGGGCGCCGCCACGCCCCGGCGCCCCGGCACCCCCACGCCCCGCCGCCCCGGCTGGGCCCGACCCCGTTGCCACTGCCGCCCGGCGCCGCCGCCCCAGGCCGCCCCGCCCCCCTCCTCCGCCGCCCCCTCCTCCGCCGCTCCAGGCCGCCAGGCCCCCTCCTCCACCCAGGTGAGCTCTCTGCCTCCTCTTTTTTTTTCCTTTTTTCTGTTTTTTTAGTTTTAGGTTTATATTTAGTTTAGATTTAGTTTTAGTTTTAGTTTTAGGTTTAGTTTTAGGTTTATAGGTTTAATTTTAGGTTTAGATTTAGTTTTTTCCTTTTTTCTGTTTTTTTAGTTTTAGGTATAGGTTTAGTTTAGTTTTAGGAAAGAAGAAGAAGAGAAAAAGAGGAGAGGAGAAGAAGAAGAAGAGGAGGAGGAGAAGAAAAAAGAAGAAGAGGAAGAAGAAGAAGAAAAAAGAGGAGAGGAGGAGAAGAAGAAGAAGAGGAAAAAGGAAAGGAGGAAGAAGAAGAAGAAGAAGAAGAAGAAGGAAGAAAAGGAAGAAAAGGAAGAAGAGGAAGAAGAAGAAAAGGAAAAAAGGAAAAAAAACCCGACCCGACACGGTACCCAGACCCCGACCCGGCACCCTGACACGACACCCTGACCCCGAGACCCCGACGCCGACACCCCGACCCCGACCCCGAGACCCCGACCCCGACACCCCGACCACGACCCCGACCCCGACCCCGACACCCCGACCCCGAGCCTGACTTGACACCCCGACCCCGACACCCCGACCCCGACCCCGACACCCTGACCCCGAGCCTGACCAGACACCCCGACCCCGAGCCTGACCCGACACCCTGACCCCGACACCACACCCCAACCCCGAAACAGCACCCCGACACCGACACGGCACTACCCCGACATCGACACGACACCCCGACCCCCCGACCCCGAAACAGCACCCCAACCCCGACACGGCACCCCGACACTGACACGACACCCCGACCCCCGACACCTCCCGAAAAGGTGTTCTTTGGCCTTCCAGAGGCCGACAGGGTCATATATTTGTGAATTATTAGTTAGGTCATATATTTTTCGATTTTGTTATGAAAAACATCATATATAATTGTGTTGATCGTGTAGTTTTAAATGTGCAGTTGTTTCATCGCTGCGAGGTTTGGTGTTCGACGACCTCGCCGTGCATTTGACGAGCTCTGCCCCTTCGTTCGTGGGTGAGCACAAATGACAAGTCCTCCTCCCCCATTAATTATTTGATCTATTCCGACGAAACTTGATAGCTAGCTATATATGTGTCTTGAATCATCAATATGCGTAACCAATATATGTCTCCCGTTCGAAAGCGTCATAGTTATAAATATGCATGCGTTTGCATATTTATAACCTTGATTCTTTTGAATTGTCCAACGCTATCCAAGGACACCCCGAGTATGTGTAGATTGGGTTCGTTTTCCCATATGCTTTGCTCCGGATCCGACACATAAATTTCGTCAGTGCCTCCCCTGTTGTTCTCCGGGTACACATCCTCTCTGTTTATTGCAGAGACGTGTATCAGGAGAACAGCGGGGAGGTGTTGCCGAAATTTTGCGTCGGATCCAGAGCATAGCATGGGAAAATGAACCCAATCTACACATACACGGGTGGGATTAGGACCTATCATTACCTATTAGAGTGTAGGTTGCATGGACGTAATAAAATTGACAAAGTAGATCAACTGATGAATATATACATGGTGAATTACATATATAATTGTTGTGTGTACAGTAGCTCTGAAAGTCAAGATGAGTGACCATGCATGGATGTGTACCGGTCACACTGGTCAGAACAAATGGAGCACTGAATGGTTCACAAAAACCAAGGGGTTTGTGCAAGCCGCATTTGCAAATGGCCAAAAGAAAACCTGGTGCCCCTGTTTTCGGTGCGGCAATTGGGAAAAGAAGACAGAGGCTGAAATGGGCAAACACCTGCAGAAGAGTGGTTTTACGCCCGATTATACGGTGTGGACATTTCATGGTGAGTCTGCCCAACGTGACCGAGCTGAGGTGGATCGTCGTTGCACCGACGAGCATGGTACCGGGATGGAAAACATGGTGCAAGACTATGATGATGCTCGGGATTCGGACGAGGAGATGGAGGAATCTGCAAAGGCCTTCAATGAAATGTTGGAGTCTTCAAAACGTCCGCTCCACGAGCACACTGAGCTTTGTTAGTTGGATGCCATCTCACAAGTAATGGCTCTGAAGGCTCAGTTCAACTTGGGCAAAGAATGCTATGACGCAATTATGACTGTATTTGGACGCTTTCTACCCAAAGGCCATGTAATGCCTGCAAACCTGTACCAGTCGGACAAAATCCTCTGTGCACTGAAGATGCCCTATGAGAAGATACATGCCTGTGAGAAAGGATGTGCCTTATTTAGGCTTGACTATGCGGACTTGAACTATTGTCCCATTTGCATGTCTTCCAGGTATATTGTGGTAGACAACGGTATGGGTGAGAAGATTCTCACACAGACCAAAATCCCCGTTAGTGTTCTTCGGTATATGCCAATCGTACCAAGACTTCAACGTCTTTTCATGGTCGAAGAGACGGCCAGACAGATGACATGGCATGAAACAGGCAAAAGAACCGAACTAGATGCAGATGGGAATCTGATGATGGTACACACATCGGATGGTGTTGCGTGGAAAAAGTTTGATGAATTACATGGTGACAAAGCGGCAGATCCGAGGCATCCTCGAGTCGGCATCAGCACGGATGGGTTCAGTGTGTTTGGTATGACGGCAGCCCAATACAGTAGTTGGCCCGTATTTGTGTTTCCACTCAATCTCCCCCCCCCCCCGGACAGCTTATGCAAAGAAAGAACATTTTCCTGATGTTGATAATTCCAGGGCCCAACTATCCGGGGAAAAATATGAATGTGTACATGCAGCCGCTTAAGGACGAATTGCAAGAAGCCTGGGATAATGGGTTCAAGACATACGATGCCTATAGCAAATGGAACTTCATAATGCGTGTCTAGTACATGTACTCGACGCATGACTTGCGAGCGTATGCGCTATTCGTTGGCTGGTGTGTGCATGGAAGGTTCCCGTGCCCCACATGCAAGGGAGCTCTTGAGTTTCGTTGGCTTCAGGCCAGTCGCAAGTTTTCTTGCTTCGACATGCATAGACAGTTCCTGGATCCTCGCCATAAGTTCAGGAAAGACAAGAAGAACTTCATCAAGGGTAGAGTTGTCAAAAACTCTGCGCCACCTGCATTGACAGGCCAACAGACCCTGGATCAGTTAAACGCTCTCGAGCCAGATCCACAGCGTCCAGGGTACTTCAAGGGGTATAATACTAAGCACGCGTGGACTCACAAAACATGCTTATGGGATCTGCCTTACTTCAAAGACCTCCTTTGCCCACACAACATCGACGTGATGCACACTGAGATGAATATCGCCGAGGCACTTTTTGGTACATTGTTCGGCATAGATGGGAAGTCAAAGGATAAAACTAAGGCTAGAGTCGATCTGGAGGCGCTATGTGATAGGCCGTTACAAAACATGAAAGAACCGAAAGGAAAGCAGAACTGGACGAAGCCAAAGGCATGGTTCAATCTTGGAAGGCCAGCTATGAGGGAAATTATCTTGTGGGTGCAATAGCAGTTGATGTTCCGCGATGGGTATGCAGCGAATCTAAAGAGGGGAGCGAATCTAGATAAACTGAAGATATTTGGTCTCAAGAGTCATGATTGGCACATATGGATTGAGCGGGTAATGCCGGTGATGTTGCGTGGCTTCATCCCTGAGGATGAATGGCTAGTACTGGCAGAACTCAGCTATTTCTTCTGTGTTCTTTGTGTGAAAGAACTATCGCCTGGCGTGCTAGAAGAAATGGAAGAGTTGGCGCCAGAGTTGATCTGCAAGTTAGAGAAGATCTTTCCACCGGGCTTCTTTAATCCAATGCAGCATTTGATTTTTCATCTCCCGACCGAGGGAAGATTGGGGGGCCCGTGCAAAATCGTTGGTGCTACCCAACTCAGAGGATGTAGAAGACGCTTCGAGAAAAATGTAAAAATAAACGTAGAATTGAAGCATCGATGGCTGAGGCATTCATCACAGAGGAGGCGGCAAACTTCGTAACAGCACACTACGAAGCCAAAAATCGTCATTTGCATAATCCGAAGCCTCGGTACAATGCTGACAACCCTAAAAAGGGTGGATCCAACCTCAGCCTATTCAAAGGGAATCTCGCACCAGCTAGTGTTTCACATCTAGTATCTTTGGATAACAAAGAATGGAGGACCATTTCGTTGTATATCTTCAACAACCTGATAGAAGTGCGGCCGTACATCGAGTAAGTTCTCGGTACATTGTTTCGCAACTTCTATTTCCTTTGAACTGCTCTTATTCCTGGATATGTCATACAGTCGATACGTCGCCATATTCTCGTATGGAGCGGAGATCCAAAAGGATTCCGTCGAAGAGTATGAGCTTCTCGCAAAGCAAGGAGGCGGGTATCCCGGTTTCATCCCTTGGTTCAAACAAACGGTAATTTCTATTAGACAATTTCATTTCATTCGCTAATTTGTGTGTAATGCAACAATCCTTTCATATTAAACTTGTAGGCTAATTCAGAGTCTATGGACGATGAATTGAGACAAGTCGCTAATGGTTTTGACTATAAGGTCTTGACAAGTACGACATAACGGGTATCGCTTTCGTACCTATGGCAAAGAGCTATCTATGGCCGACCGAAAGTCTACAAATTGTTGTGTATCTGCTATCGGCAAAGGAGGTACCGAGTATTATGGGAGAGTCGAAGCAATTTATGAACTTCTGTTCTATGGTGAAAACCCACCGAATGTCGTAGTCTTCAAATGTTATTGGTTTCAGCCGAAGGAGACTAGAAGGACTCATGAACATATAGGGCTAGTTGAAATCAACCAAAGCACCCATTTAGATGTTCCTGATGTCTATATTACGGCTCAACAGGCGACCCAAGTATTCTATCTACCGTGGGCCTGCCAAACTAATCCAGATCTGAAAGGTTGGGATGTCGTTTATGAAGTGCCGCCACGTGCTAGACTTTCTCCCCCAAAGGAAGAGGATTATGAACCTCACATTAACCCAGACACATATGAAGGAGAATTCTTCCAAGAGACACGTCTTTCCAAAAAGCGTTTCAAGAACCGCTATACTTCACCCCAAAACATTGAAGTAGACAGCGACAATGAATCCGACATCACCCCAGAGGAGGAACAAGAAGAGCCGGAACAAGAAGAGGTTACTGCTGCGGATGACCTGTCAATGCTTGACCGATTACGTCAAGGTGGCCTTGCACATGTTGATGCCAATGAACCCTATGAGCCCATCATTGATTATAGTGATGCTGATGATTATGCATTTATTGATGATACTGATCGAGATTATTAGTAGTGTCAGGTATTCAATTTTTTTATGTTGTACTTGATGATGATACACTTAAGTGATATACATATTATTATTCATGTCGGTACTTTTTTTATGTTGTACTAATTTCTTTTATTCTTTGTCATGGCAGGTGTTGACAGATGGTGGGCGCTGGTCGGGAGCGCGCCGAGGCCCCATCTTCGTTGGCGCGTGGTGCGAGGTCTTCCATTCCACACGCACCTCTCCGCCGAGCATTGCTGGATAGTATGGCGACACCGCCGGGCCCTTCTTCGTCGACCGCGGTGCCCAGTAGGGGACGAGGTAAGAAGAAGAGAGGAGGTGGAGCACGTGGTCGCGGGAGAGGAGGTAGGGTGACTCTTACGGTGCCTTCCTCGCGGCCGCCCCCAGCTGTTTCACCCGAGCACGTGACTGCTAGGGTGGACTCGTCTGAGGAGGAGGCTACACGAACTCCGGTCCACGAGCCTTCGGTCCACGGGTCTTCGGCCCACGAGCCTCGGGTCGACGATCCTTCGGCCCACGGGACTTGTGCCCACGAGACCCCAGAGGAGCACACGTCTGGATGGGGTAACTGGTCGGGTCAGCCTGAGGAGCCGAGTGGCCATGCTGATGATGGCGGGCAGCCGAGTGGCCATGCTGATGATGGCGGGGAGCCGACTGATTTTGAGGAGGAGGGGGAGGAGGGGAGCAACGTCTACCAGCGTGGTGCTACACGGCTCCCGTCCGTGCCGGCGACCCGCGAGCAGAGGTGGTTGATTTTCCCTGATGGGGAGAGGTAAGTGCATTTAATATTTTTGTACCTTCTGCATTCACGTTTCTTTTCTTCAAATAACTGATGTGTTGGCCTTGTCATGCTGCAGGGGTTGGGACCACCATGAAAGTGTCCGCCGGCCCAACTCCATCCTTGGAGTTCTGATTCGGCAAAACTTCCCGAGGTTTGTCACGTTGCCTGGTGAGGGTCGGCTTCTAGAGGTTGGATTGACTTGGGAGCACTACCTGGCTGCCCCGGCCCCGCCGGGTGAGATTATCGACGGTGTATTGTGGGAGGCGAGGGCAGACGTGGTGATCAGAAAGTTCTGGGTTATTGCTCCTTTGCACAATTAAAAATCTTCAACTAGCTAGTTATTAATTGTACTAATCAATATTGTCTCATTTGATTGCAGACATTCTGCAGGTGTGAGGAGGGATACGAGGAGGAGGTGGCAGATTTTATCCACAAGGAGTGCAAGCGCCTACTTCAGAACTTACGGAATGAGGTTCGGGTGCAGGCTGTTCGAGACTACTACGCCAGGCGTGGTATCAAGAAGCCCAAGCAGGAGTGTCGCGATAAGTTCTTGAGTAAGGAGCAGTACATGAAGGTAATTCTTAAGGCTTTGTACTTACTTCCTTCATTTAGTAATTCATAGCCGTAGCGCTCAAGTTTTTATTTGCTAACTTAGGCCCCTCCGAGATGGTGTGCGGATCGGATGGATTGTTGGGAGGTGTTGGTCTATGCGTGGTGCTCAAAAGAATGGCTGGACACCCACAAAGAGGCCAAGGACAAACGTGCCCAAATGGAAGGTGTGCCACACCACCAAGGCAGCTCCAACTTATTTCAGTACGGGCGGAACTGGGTATGTGGTTTGCTTCATGATCCATGCAATTCATTCATCATGCTAGCTTTAGCCCTTCAATTACTAATTTATTTTGTTTCTCTCTTTCAGGCACGCTACAATAAGGCGGATAAGGTGCCAGAGGTGTACGACCTGTATGCCATGGCCCATACTGGCCCTTACAAGAAAGTCAAGGCATTCTCTGCGTATGACCTCGATGATCCAAAGAACTTCACCAACATCTCTGCCCACGACAAACTCGTGCAATATAGAGATCAGGGGAAGGCGAGGAAAGGGGAGGACTTTAACCCGAGCTAGGGTCCCATTGATACAGAGCTGCTGATGATATCTGGTGGCGGGAGGTCCCATGGCTCCATAGCCATGGGAGATGGACTTATCTGTTGTCCTCGCACTCTCCCGGAGATCAAGGCGTGCCAGTCGAGCTCCGCTCCTGAGATAAGGCCTCGTGAACAGCCAGTCCAACTCGCCTTCAAGGTTAGTTATACGTACTCAGCTATCTTTCTTGTGTGCGCTTCCATCAATGATTACAAATGGTCATGTGAGTGGTGTTGCAGGCTGCTATACAGAGTGAGAGAGATAGAACGGAGAAACTTCTGGCGGAGGCAGCGGAGAGGCAGCGGGAGTTGGAGGAGAGGACGACAAAGATGTTGGAGGAGGAGAGGGCACGGAATGACATGCAGGCAAGGGCCATGTACGAGCTCCTTGTGGTAAGTTTCTTCTGCAGATTACTTGCTAGTCTTAACATTTGAGTCTCATTACTAACTAGTATGACTCTGTTGGGAAAACCAAATGTGCAGTCTGTGTGCGAGAAGTCCGGTCAGACCGCTTCGCCGATGCCAGTGATTGCTCCTGGGAGCATGGTGAGTTTAATTTGAATGGCCATTACTTGCTAGTCTTAACATTTGAGTGTCATAATGCTAACGATACATTGGAAATGATCTTTGGTGCAGCTTAACTCCAGAAACGCGTCGCACGATCCTTCTCCAGCTACCGGCGCGAACCAGCCCGCTCCTACACCTCCGTGATCACGGTAAGTTTCTCTAGTGTGTTCCTTAACAAATGCATAAAGACCTAGACTTAGCTTTATTTCCTCCAATATGCTTACCATAATGACCTAGAGTTAGCTTCTTTTCCTCCAAAATGACTTAATAAGCTTACTGACCTCATAAACCATCCATTCTACCTAAGTTAGCTCTAAAATGACTCATTTTACCTTAGTTAGCTTACAAGTGATCCAATTTATCCAAGTTAGCTCTAAAATGACCCATTTTACGTAGATTAGCTCCTAAATGATCCAGTTTACCTACGTTAGCTTTGAAATGACCCATTTCACCTAGGTTAGCTCCAAAATGACCCATTTCACCTAGGTTAGCTCCAAAATGACCCATTTCACCTAGGTTAGCTCCAAAATGACCCATTTCACCTAAGTTAGCTAAAAAACAATCCATTTTACATTAGTTAGCTCAAAAACGTGGCATTTCACCTTAGTTAGCTCATAAACGACCCATTTCAACTAAGTTAGCTCCAAAATGATCAATTTCACCCAGGTTAGCTCATAAACGACCCATAGGCAGACTGGGAGGCGTGCGTGCAGGTGTGTGATTTGACGGGAGGCATTTTCGCTGCGCAGTGTCACTAGGAGGGGTGCGAGTAGCTGTGTGAAATGATGGTAGGAATGCCAGAAGTCCGCCACATAGGCTCATGGGAGGCGAGACAGACTTTGACCGCTGCCCGCCTCGCTCCCACTGGTCCGTAATATTGGCACGCCCGAGCCACCGGCCATAATAGGCGGCCGCACCCCCGGTCCAAAGTGGTCACCAACGTCTGGACTCTGGAGTGTATGAGGATGCCACCGAAGTGCACGATCAGAGGACGTGGCGACGCCGGGGCTGGTGAAGCACCTGCGCAACACGTGAAGCTGGGCAAAGAGGTTGTCGTCGCCGACGACAAGGTCTCGCATGGGCAGCAGCACGACCTTTACTTTGCCGGTGCCATCGTGCCCCCCTTCCCAGCCGGAGCCGGAGGTCAACAGCAACTACGGTAACGACTACGACTCCAAGGGAAAACCGGTTAGTCATCTATATACCCATTTGTGTAGTAAACATATCATGTGTTTTCCCTGGTTACTCCCCCCTCTCTACTTTTTTTGGAAAACAAATCCTATGGTTATGTTCTCTCAGTCCATAAAATCAGAGTAATTAAGATCCGTTAGATGCACGTAGTGTATTGATTGTTTGAATGTTATCCATATAGGGTTAGTGATTAATTGTTTGTTCTGTACACATGATTTTTGCTAATAATCCGACTAAGGTTAGCGTGTGTGCTAATAATTCATGGCCAGATCTTCAGGATTGATTTTGAATGTCCTATATATGTTTGTGCCTTTTTTTCTTCCAGATCTTGAGAGTTGATTTTGAATGTCCTACGTGTATGTTTCTGCCATTTTTTCTTTCAGATTGGTATGTTCATGGATGAGGCTCCGGCCAGCGTCGCCGCCAGATGTAGATCTTGGACCCGGCTGCGCGGCCAGAAGCACACCCACGCCCCTGGAAATGAGGGACCAGTAGAATCTCCGGCGGACTGCATCAACGATCTCCCAGACGGCATCCTTGGGGAGATCATCTCCCTTCTCCCCACCAAGGATGGCTGGCACACACAAGTCGTTGCTTCTCTATGGCGCACTCTGTGGCGCACCGCGCCTCTTAATCTCGACTATTGTCGGCTATCTGTCGATTATGATTCTGAACTCCCCGGAGCCATGATCTCCTCCCACCAAGGCTCCATTCAACGCATCTGCATCTTGGCATGCTACCTGCTGAACATACCCTGCATAGTGGCCGCCCGGGCTGACATCCTGTCAATTCGAGAAACCCTAGCAGCTTGAGTTCTACCATTACTACAGCGATAGGTTACAACCAAGAGCGGCATATGTGCCCTCACCACTGATACCCATCTCATGTTTTTCCTCCTCTCTCCACACCGCCACCTTGACCTGGTGCCATCTAGCAGACAATCTGGTACAAATGCTTCGAATCCCACTATTGAAAAAACTTACGCTTGTGTTGGTTCATCTGTCGAAGACCTCACTGCACAACATCGTCCACTCCAGTTGCCTTGCCCTGGAGCATTTGATGCTTGTTCTTGGAAATGGAATTCATATCGCTTGTCTCAAAATAAAGTCACCTCACCTTGAAAGCATTGGAATTCATTTTCAAGGACATGATCTCGTCATTGAAGATGCCCCTTCACTTCAAAGGTGGCTCCTTGATTGTTGTTATAACCTTCACAAATAATGGTGGTCTTTGCGCCTAAACTAGAGACCTTGGGTGCAATTTATGATCCGTTTAAATGGTTCAAGATGGTGTTTTCCTCCACACCTATTGAGGTACTATATATTATTCATGTACACTTTTGTAATTTGCATTTTTCATTTGTGGGCATAAGTTAAGTATCATCTTAAAGTACACTTTCAGAGCTAATATTATGTTCTATGCTTAATGATTGTGACTGCCAAAATTTTTGCCACAGAATGGCAATTGTGAGAATTGTGAAAAGCTAAGAGTGGTAAAAGTGAAATGTCAAAATCTAGAATGGTATAAGGAAAATTGGCAAAATCTAGAGTGGCAAAAACAAAATTTTCCCTATGTGTAAGCCTGATGAATAATAAATCCTTGTGCTTTTGTACCTTTTGTAAGCTGGAGTTAGATTGCCCTTTTCAACTAGGGTTTGACCCGTATTTTATTTCATACTGGGCGTCTGTGTTCGTATAGGTACTACCTCTATCATGATCTATTCTTTATTGGCCCCCTTCGTTTTTTGTATTACCAAATTTTGATCTTAGATTTAACTGAGAATATATTAATGCATGTCATCGTAAATAATATTGTTGGACGGCTATTCCCGGCTATGCTCATCTGCTATATGCAATAATTATGCATGTGCTTGCTCGCAATTTAGGCAGCCGTGGCGCCCTCTACTCGCATGCCTCCGCGTACTCTGCTTGCCATTAAGGCACCCTCGAGTTGCATCCCTCTGCGTGCTTTGCTCGCCGTTTAGGCGCCAAGTCTCGCTCGGTTTGCGTCCCTCCGCATGCACTCTCCTAGCGGTTGGTGCCGGCGCATGATCTCATTGGGGAAGCTTGAGTTATTTGATCTTGGATTATGTTAATTAATTATACCTCCAGACCCACAATCATCCAATTCTACAGGTATAATTAATTAACCTAAACTATGATCTCTGACGCCTGTTCCCGTTGCGCAACTCCATCCTGTCGTCCGCCGTTGGGGGTATGCCGGTATGTGTGGGTAACTAGCTAGCTAGTGGATCATTAGCGAGTCACCGCCGGCGGCCATTGCTGTGGGGATTGGGGATTTTACAATTCACCCCTTTGGAGCGCGGGAAGCCTTCACTAGAGCGCGGGAAAACATGAGCACACAACCCGACAACCATATGCGGTGTCATGTGTTACTGCACATGTGTTAACATAAGGAAACGTATGTGTAACTTACTAACCATCGCACATGAGTAATCACACACGCATCATGTGAGATACTCCTAGCCATCGCAAGCAACTAGTATGCATTTTTCAAAGTTTTTAGTACACATAGAATCGCACACGAATTAACTATAGTGACCGCCTGTGTTATATTTGCTCATCGCAAACAATTAATCTGAGTGGGCTATTTGCCGTGTAACGCACACATCTTGTTTACACGAATCGTTTGTTTTTTGGCTCATTGCAAATAGTTCACCTCTGTGAACTGTATGCCACATATTACACACATATTGTTAAGTTGAACCAATTCTGTTGTGTTCCCTATTCGAAAACAGTTCGTCCGAGTGAACCGTATGTCGTATATCACACACACCTCGATCTGGCTAACCATTTCTGTTGCATTCTCTAATAGCAAACAGTTCATCTGGGCGAACTATATGCCGTATATCACACACACCTTGAAATGGCTGCCTGTTTCTGTTGTTCTATCTCATCGCAAACACTGTTTGTATGGATAACCCATATGTCCTGCATTGCACACGCAACTAAAATCTGAACCATGTTTGATGTATCTCCATCGCAAAAATTTGCATCATTTTGACGGTTTTTTACATCACCGTTTGCGATTAATGCATCACACACAATTTCGTCAAAGGTTCTCTGATCGTAGTGTCGCGTTAGCAGCATCCTGCAGTCATGCACTTTCGGTTAGCATGAAACCGAAGAACTTTCATTAAACACTAGGTTACCTCAACGTGGATATGCACATCCCCAACAATAAGCATTTCATATTTCTTTTTGGGAGTAGATAGAGGTAGATGAAAACTCCCAATAGTGATTGTCAGAGATTTTTCAATAACATTAATACCATTCACATGGACTCGTTTCTTCGAAAAGTGCACCGTATGTTCATTACCATTGATATGAAAAGTGACTTTGCTTTTGTTGCAATCTATAATAGGCCCTACAGTGTTCAAAAAGGGTCTACCAAGGATAATCGACATGTTGTCGTCCTCAGGCATATCAAGTATAACAAAGTCTGTTAAGATAGTAACATTTGCAACCACAACAGGCACATCCTCATAGACACCGATAGTATAGCAGTTGATTTTCAGCCATTTGCGATGATATTTTAGTGGGTGTGATTTTATTCAAATCAGACTTTTGTATAAAGAGAAAGGCATAACACAAACACTAGCTCCTAAATCACACAAGGCAATTTTGACATAACTACTTTCGATGGAACATGGTATATTTGGTATTCCTAGATCTCCTAGTTTCTTAGGTACTCCATCCTTAAAATAATAATTAGCAAGAATGGTGGAGATTTTAGCTTCATGTATTTTTTATTAGTGACAATACCTTTCATATATTTAGCATAAGGGCCATCTTCAAAATATCAGTCAAACGAGTACACGGAAAGATTGGCCTAAGCATTTCAGCAAAGCGTTCAAATTCTTCCTCGTCTTTTTTCTTACAAGGTTTAGGTGGGAAGGGCGTGGGGTTCTGAATCCTTGGCTCTCTTTCTTTACCATGTTTTCTAGAAACAAAGTCTCTCTTATCATAACATTTATTCTTATAAGCTGGGTTATCAAGATCAACAATAGGTTCTATTTCAACATTGTCTGGTTCTTTATCATTATCTGGTCGAGAATTTACATGAACATCATCATTGTCATTATCATTATTGGTAGGTGAATGTTCATTATCAGATTGGGTTTCAGCATTAGAAATAGAAACATCACTGTCATTAGAAGGTTTTTCCACCTCAGGTTCACTAGAAGTATGCAAAGTCCTATCATTGTCTTTTTCTTTTTCTTTTTAGAAGGACAAGGTGCATCAACATTGGTTCTTTGAGAGTCTTGTTCAATTATTTTAGGGTGTCCCTCAAGATAAAGTGGCTCCTAAGTCATTTTACCTTCTCTAGTCATTACTCTAACAACATGATCATTCATATTATTGTTCATTTCATCGAGTAACTCACTTTGAGATTTAGCACCTTGCTCTAACTTAGTTTGAACCATGGACGCATGTTTTCCTACTCCTCTAACATCATTAGTGATTCTAAATAACAAGTCACTCAAGCAAACTATCATATCAGAATTTTGCTTTAATTGTTTCATAACATAGGCATTGAAATGATCTTATTTCCTAATGTAATTGTCAAATTCATATAAGCATTGACTATGAGGTTTATTATAAGGGATATCACCTTCATCAAACTTTTAAATAGAATTTACCTCCACCACATGTGGTGGTGTGTCGATAACATGTATCTCTTCAATATGTGGTAAATTGTTAACATCTTCAACTTTAATTTTTTCCTTCATCCATTTCTTTGCCTCTTGCATATATTCAGGACTGAGAAATAAAATACCCCTCTTCTTTGGAGTGGGTTTATGAGGTGGTTCATGAACTGTCCAATCATCATAATTCTTCAATATATTATTCAATAATTCCTCAGCTTGTTCAACAGTTCATTCCCTCATAAACACAACCAGCACAACTATCTAGGTGGTCCCTAGAAGCATCGCTTAGTACATTACAGAAGATATCAAGTATTTCATTTTTCTTAACAGGATGATCAAGCAAAGCATTAAGTAATTGGCGAAGCCTCCCCCAAGCTTGTGGGAGACTCTCTTCTTCAATTTGCACAAAGTTAAATATTTCCTGCAAGGTAGCTTGTTTCTTATGAGAAGGAAATTATTTTTCAAAGAAGTAATGTAACATCCCAAATTTTCAATTTGGAATGTTATACATTAGATCATCATTGCATATCATATATTATTGCATTTTGGTTGATCCTAGAAATTCTACGCAACTCAAGGACCCTCGGAGAGAGTTGGGGATTTCATTATTTTCATATTTGAGTTTTCTCAAATTTCGAAAATAGGATCATTTGATTTGATTTATTTTATCTTCAATTATTTCTATTACAAAAATATGAGAGAGGGAATAAAATGAATTTCCCAAAATAAATAAAATATTGTGGATTTAATAATAAAATCAAATAAGTTTTTATTTTGGATGTATTTGCTATTTTATTTGAATTTAGGAAAAATGCGTGTTTTTCAAAATTGCATTTAGGCCCCAAATAAATGTTCATGCTGTGCGGCTTGATTTTAGAAGCCGTGAAAAATTTATTTCGGGATTTTTGGAGTCCGTTTTAGTACTTCTTTTGTTTGTTTTTCTGCGCGAAATTATTTAAAAAAACGCGAACCGACTTAGAGCCGGTTTCGGCCCGGACTCCTCCGGATGGGCTTTATATAGCACTGACCCCGAGCCCGTTAGCCCAGCCGCCTGCACCGGAACCCTAACCCTAGACAGCCCCCACGCCGTCGCCGCCGCTGCCGAGCGCCACCGCCGTCGCCGACGCCGCGCCATACCGCCGCCCCGCGCCGCCCCACTCCCCGCGCCGCGCCCGACGCCGGAGCCTTGCCGCCGCCGTCGAGGTCGATTCCGCCGCCGCAGCCGGTTTTTTTAGAAAACCGTTGGTTTTCATTGGTTTTCGTTCTTTTTTTAGATCTGTTTTTTAAGATAGATCAGTTTTTTTCCGGTTTTGTTTATTTAGCGAGCGTTTGCTCGTTCGTTCGTTTTAACGAACGCGTTCATTGTTTAGATCCAGATAACAAACGTTTGTTCGTTAATCTGTTTGTCATTTTTCGTTCTAGTATAACTTTTCGCTCGTTTATCGGAATCAGGCGATTCAAGCACCTGGAGTTTCGTCTAGAAACCCTATTTCCGTTTAACCAACTCAAACAAGTTTTTGCCTCTGTAAAATTTGACTTAGATCCAGATTAGTAAACGAAGCTTGTTTCTTTCGTCATTTGACATTCGTTGTTTCGTTCGATTTGATTCTTTTTCCCAACCGGAGTTCTTAAGTTGAACTTTCTGGTTAGATCTCTTATTTGAGTTTTACCTGTGCATTAGGTGAGTACTTATTGTATGCTTGTGTGTTTGCGATAGAGTACCCGGAGTGCGCCGCTTGCTACTTCGAATCCCTAGGTTTCGCGGATCATCAGCAAGGCAAGTAACACTTTGATCATACCTCCTACTACCCAGTTTTATTGCATTAGATCAATCCTCAAACAATTGAATAATTAGGATCAAATTAAATTGTGGGTTTTGGGAAGTAGATGAGGTAGTACCTATTACCTATTTCATTATCAAACCTTTGGGAGTTACTTCTACGTTTGCTTATGTTGCCATGCTATGCTAGTAGACATGGATTGTGTGAGTGTATCCATGACAGATGTGAGATTTTTAAATTAATGGTTTATCTAAGATGGCAACTTAAACACACATCTTGGTGGATTGAGGCACCTGGGTATTCCAGCGATTGCCTGTTTTTCTTTTGGACCACCACCCAGGCTCAAAGGGATCATGAGATTTTCAAACTAGAAACTTCCGTGTGCAGCCACAAGCTAGTATGGGCTCTAGCATAGTTGACTAAGTCGTGCGAACTCTTACAGTGGTAGACTAGCAGATGTAGGGGGTGTAGGTTGGTACGGTCTACCCGTTCGTAAGGTGCTAGCGCTTCTGAAAGACTATGTCTCGGTCATCCGTTTCTCAAACACCATGTAGTGCGAGAACCCCAATGAAGGAGATCGAGTCTTGTGGGGAAAAGTGCGCAAACCTCTGCAGAGTGTATAAAATAATCATGGTTAGCCGTGTCCCCAGTTATGGACAGCTTGAGTATCTAGTACTTGGATTATCATGTGAATCTCATCATGTTACTCTAATTGATATTGTTGGGTTTTTAATGATGATGTTTAATTGGGATTGAGAGGGTGCCTACTCTCTCAATGTTTAACAACTACCATGATAGTTAAATAAAATTTATTCCTTTGAAGTAGGGAAAAATTGGCTTTACGCAAAACTGTAACCATAGAGCTTTCCACCAGCCATATATGCATGTAGTATAACATATTTCCGTTCATTGCTCTCTATGTGTTACTTTGCCAGCATATTCCATGTGCTGACCCATTTCGGGCTGCAACGTTCATGTTGCAGACTTCTCAGACGACGAGTAAGGTGCCTTTAGGTCATGGTTCTATACTCAGTGATGCCGTTGGAGTTGATGGACTCACTTATCTTCCAAGCCTTCCGCTGTTATCGTTATTAGATGGCCTTAAGCCATATTTATTGTATTAAGTTCTCTTTTGAGACACTCGTTGTAATAAGTGCGTGATTGCTACTCTGTTATAAATCCTTCAAGTACAGTGTGGTGTCAGCATTACTGATCCAGGGATAACACTGGAGCACAAAGATTGGACCGTTTGAAGTCTGGTCGCTACAAGATGGTATCAGAGCACACGCTGACTGTAGGAAACGACCACTAAGCTAAAGCCCATTCTAACTCCTCATCTTTTCTACTCTTTTAGGATGGCGGATGCAAGGAACAAGTTCACGCAACCGGATGAAGATACACCCTTTGGACGTCATTTGAAGGAAGTCGCTAGATACCTGAACATCGGAGTACCAAGCTTCACTGGAACCTACAACGCCACTTTACCGGAAGAGGAGCGCTGGATGATTCAAGTTCAAGTTCCAGGAAGGACGTTCATGCCAGTCACTGAGCCCGTAGAGTTTTCCTTTGATGCACCAACCTGGAGTCTAGGAAAGAGCATGGCAGCTCACATCGCCATGGGACGTATTGGAGAAGTTTACCGCAATGATCTCAAGGATACTATGTACCAGATTTGTGGGTGCCGAGATGAGCACTGGGAGATGATCAACACCAAGAAGAATAGATCAATTGCAGCTTTTATCCAGGAGCTGAACCAACACATTCGACGTCAGGAGAACCAGATGTGCGCGGACATGATAGATCTGAAGAAGGCAAGGACAAGAATCAAGGAACTAGAGGAAGAACTCAAGGCTACACATGAAGATTATGAAGAGGAAATCGAAGTACTAGTGAAGAAGAATGACGACCTAATCAAGAAGATCGGAATATTTATGGGAGGCCCTACACCAGTAGAAGAAGACAAAGAACCCAAGGAGATTCGCCCGGAAGACTACATCATCATCGACGACACCGATTCAGACCCAGACAATAGCGATGATGACTATGTTGATGAAGCTGGAGCAGATATCATGGAGTTTGCAACTGAAGAATGTTTCTAGTATACCACCCCATTAGTACTAGTAGTCCACCATGTAAATATAGTAGTCCGAGCACTTTTGCGATAGTTAGACCGATTGTATGCCCTTGTTTGATTGAATGAAGTGAAATGTTTGCTTTTGCCTCATGTGCATATGGGTAGTGTTTTCTCTCTAGACCCCTCTCTATTCTTAAATCTCATCTTTTCTAAACCCATAAGATGCCTCCGAGATGTGACCCCGGATTTACCTTCCCACCGGAGCTCACTCAGTTGATCCAGCAGCAGAATACGTTGATGCAGTTGCTAGTCCAGAATCGGAATCAGCGGAACAACCACAACAACCCACCACCACCACCACCACCACATGTTGACCACTTAGCCCGTTTTCTTAGGTTGAATCCGTCGGTGTTCTCTAGTAGCACCGAGCCTAGAGTAGCAGATGATTGGCTCCGCAAGACGGCTAGGGAGTTGACCACGGCAGGATGCACAGATGCGGAAAAGGTGAAGTTTGCCGCACATCAGCTTGACGGACCCACAGCATCATGGTGGGAGAATTTCACAGCCACTTTCCCTATCAACACTGTCACATGGGACCAGTTTCACCAGGCTTTCCATACTGCCCATGTTTCAGCAGGAGCTATGGCCATGAAGAATCGTGAGTTTCGCAACTTGCGCCAAGGAGGACGGACAGTTGGCCAGTATGTGGAGGACTTTAGTAAGCTAGCACATTATGCCCCAGATGACATGGCTACGGATGCAGCTAAGCAGGAGAAGTTTCTGGAAGGACTGAATGATGAGTTGAGCAGGCAGTTGATGGTAGCAAGCTTCAACAACTACCAGGAGTTGGTAGATCATGCTCTTATGATTGAAGGGAAGCAGCAGCAAATTGAGAACCGCAAGAGGAAGTATGGACAAGGGAAGTACAATTCTGGAGCTCAGCAGAAGCCATGTTTTACCCCTAGACTGGGAGGACATTTTCAGCATACCCATGGAGGAGGTAGCTCGCACAATCATAATGGCCCCAAGAATGGTAATGGGCATGGAGGAAGCAATGGCCAGAACCGTACCAACCCATCAACCCCAGCCAAGAGAGACTTGAGCCAAGTCACTTGCTTTAAGTGCCAGAAGACCAGACATTATGCCAATGAATGTCCTGAAGCCCAGAATGTGAATGGCAATGGAAGCTCTGGGAAGAAGCTGAACCCTTTCAATAGGGGACAGGTGAACCACGTTAACGTGGAGGAGGTTGAAGAGCAGCCGGATGCAGTAATCGGTAAGTTTTTGGTTAAGTCTTTTACTGCAATCGTTCTTTTTGATACTGGTGCATCGCATTCATACATATCAAGGGAATTCGTGGATAAGTATAACCTGCCCACCAAAGTTCTTAGAACACCTATGTTAGTAAGCTCACCAGGAGCGGAGTACATGGCCAGTAAATGATGTTTTGAAGTGCCATTGAGTATAGGTAGGCATGCATGTCCCTTAGATTTAATCATTTTGGAATCAAAAGGTTTGGATGTAATTCTGGGTATGGATTGGCTATCATTGTATGGAGGAAACATCGATTGCGCTAGTAAGTCGATTTTTCTCACCACCCCAGAAGGAAGAAGGATCAAGTATGTATCCCGGCATATGCCGAAGAGGACTCATGTAAATTCGTTAACAGGAGTTGTGCAAGAGGAAGTACCAGTTGTAAAGGATTTCCCTGATGTGTATCCAGAGGAATTGCCAGGCATGCCACCGGATAGAGACATTAAGTATTTAATTGAGTTTTTGCCAGGCACAGGGCCAATTTCTAAGAGACCATACAGGATGCTCGCAAAAGATTTGGACGAGATTAAGAAGCAGATTAAGGAGTTACTGGATAAAGGATATATTCGCCCAAGTTCTTCGCCTTGGGGATCGCCAGTACTTTTAGTGGAGAAAGAGGATGGATCATTAAGGATGGTTGTTGATTATCGAGGATTGAACGAAGTAACAATCAAGAACAAGTACCCACTACCGATGATCAATGATCTGTTTGACCGGTTGCAAGGAGGTAAGGTATTTTCCAAGATCGATCTGTGATCAGGATACCATCACTTGAAGATTCGAGAACATGATATACCTAAGACAGCTTTTACCACCAGGTATGGGCTCTATGAGTACACCGTTGTGTCATTTGGACTTACTAACACACCTACATATTTTATGAACATGATGAACAAAGTATTTATGGAGTTTTTCAATAAGTTCGTCGTAGTGTTCATTAATGATATTCTAGTTTACTCGAAGAATGAAGAGGAGCATAAGGAGCATTTGCATTTGGTACTTGAGAACCTCAGAGAACATCAGTTATATGCCAAGTTTAGGAAATGTGAATTTTGGTTGAAGGAAGTTGGATTCTTCGGACACGTTATATCCGGAGAAGGTATAGTAGTAGATCCCACCAAGGTTGACACTGTGACAAATTGGGAAGCACCAATAACAGTTGGAGAGATCTGGAGTTTTCTTGGACTCACAGGATACTACCGGAGATTCATTGAAAATTTCTCGAAGATTGCGAAGCCTATGACGGAGTTGTTGAAGAAGGATACCAAGTTCAAATGGACTGAGGAATGTGAGGCCAGTTTCCAGGAGTTGAAGAAATGTTTGGTTACATCACCAGTGTTGATTCTGCCAGACCAGAACAAGGATTATGAGGTGTATTGTGACGCTTCACATCGAGGACTTGGAGCAGTGCTTATGCAGGAAGGAAGAGTTGTTTCGTATGCTTCACGACAACTTAAGCCGCATGAGTTGAATTATGCCACACATGATTTGGATTTAGCAGCCGTAGTGCATGTATTAAAGACTTAGAGACATTTTCTCATTGGAAACCATTGTGAGGTGTACACGGATCACAAGAGTTTAAAGTATATTTTCACGTAGAAGGAGTTGAATCTCAGCCAAAGGAGATGATTGGAGCTCATCAAGGAATATGATATGAGATTGCATTATCATCCCGGAAAGGCTAACGTAGTAGCAGATGCGTTGAGCCGTAAAAACCATGTCAACACTCTAATGACGGGAGATTTACCGAAGGAGTTAGCCGAGGATCTTCGTGAGCTATGTTTGGAGATAGTTCCGAGAGGCTATGTAGAGCATTGGAGATTCAGTCTAGTTTGATGGATAAGATCAGAGAAGCTCAGAAGACTGACAAGGAGATTGCTTCTATTAAAGAGAAAATGAGCAAAGGAAAAACTAAAGGATTTCATGAGGATGAGCACGATACCTTATGGTTTGAAGACCGTGTTTATGTGCCCAATGACCCGGAGATCAGGAAGTTAATTCTGCAACAGGCCCATGATTCACCATATTCAATTCACCCAGGAAATACCAAGATGTATTTGGATTTGAAGGATACCTTCTGGTGGACCGGAATGAAGAAGGATATTGCGGAGTATGTAGCAGTTTGTGATGTATGTCAGAGTAAAGGCAGAGCATCAGAAGCCAGCATGATTGTTACGGCCATTGCCAATACTCGAATGGAAGTGGGATAAGTTAGGCATGGATTTTATTACGGGATTACCTGGAACTCGTTCAGGCTATGACTCGATTTGGGTTGTAGTCGATCGTTTGACAAAGGTAGCTCATTTCATCCAAGTGAAGACTACCTACACCAGTGCTAAGTTGGCAAAGATATACATGACCAGGATCGTATGTCTGCATGGAGTTCCAAGGAGCATTGTATCAGATAGAGGAACCCAGTTTACCTCAAAGTTCTGGAATCAGTTGCATGAAACTTTGGGTACCAGGCTAGAGTTCAATACAGCTTTTCATCCGCAGACAAATGGCCAGACCGAGAGAGTCAATTAGATTTTGGAGGATATGCTGAGAGCTTGTGCACTAGATTATGGATCTAGTTGGGATGACAATTTGCCGTATGTAGAGTTCTCTTACAACAATAGTTATCAATCCAGTTTGAAGATGGCCCCTTTCGAAGCCTTGTACGGAAGGAGGTGCAGGACCCCATTGTCGTGTGATGAAGTTGGAGACCGACAGTTGTTTGGACCGGATCTGATTAAGGAGTCTGAATAGATGGTGAAATTGATTCGCGATAGGCTCAA
Source organism: Triticum urartu (assembly GCF_056163025.1). NCBI lineage: Eukaryota > Viridiplantae > Streptophyta > Magnoliopsida > Poales > Poaceae > Triticum > Triticum urartu. Next base: position 220,563,701 of record NC_141876.1, on the reverse strand, counting down.
GGTAGCCCAGTCCAGGCAGAAGAGCTACGCAGATTCGATACGAAAGGAGACAGTTTACGAAGTCGGAGACCGAATTTATCTTCGAGTATCTCCACTTCGAGGAGTTAAGTGCTTTGGAGTTAAGGGAAAATTAGTGCCACGTTTTGTAGGACCATACAAGGTTTTGGAGCGTATGGGAGAAGTAGCCTACTAGTTGGAATTGCCCGAAGGATTGTCAGCAGTTCACGACATGTTCCACGTTTCCCAGTTGAAGAAGTGCCACGCAGAGATGGCTGATATACCGCTGAGAGATACAGTTCCGCTGGAAGCGATTTAGTTGGACAGTGATTTGACCTATGAGGAAAAACCAGTCAACATTCTTGTGTATGCCACCAGAGTCACCCGCAACAAGGTTATCAAGTTTTGCAAAGTTCAGTGGAGCCACCACACCGAGGATGAAGCCACCTAGGAGCGAGAGGAAGATCTGCTGAAGGACCACCCTCACCTATTTTCTAGCCAACCCGAATTTTGAGGGCGAGATTCATCTTAAGGGGGGTAGGTTTGTAACATCCGAAATTTTCAATTTGAAATGTTATACATTAGATCATCATTGCATATCATATTTTATTGCATTTTGGTTGATCCTAGAAATTCTACGCAACTCAAGGACCCTCGGAGAGAGTTGGGGATTTCGTTATTTTCATATTTGAGTTTTCTCAAATTTTGAAAATAGGATCATTTGATTTTATTTATTTTCTCTTCAATTATTTTTATTACAAAAATATGAGAGAGGGAATAAAATGACTTTCCCAAAATAAAGAAATATTGAGGATTCAATAATAAAATCAAATAAGTTTTTATTTTGGATTTATTTTCTATTTTATTTGAATTTTGAAAAAATGCACGCTTTTCAAAATTGCATTTAGGCCGTAAATAAATGTTCATCCTGTGCGGCTTGATTTTAGAAGCCGGGGAAAATTATTTCGGGATTTTGGAGTCCGTTTAGTATTTCTATTTTTTGCTTTTCTACGTGAAATTATTTTAAAAAAATGCGAACCGACTTAGAGCCGGTTTCGGCCCGGACTCCTCTGGCCAGGCTTTATATAGCGCCGACCCCGAGCCCGTTACCCCAGCCGCCCGCACCGGAACCCTAACCCTAGCCAGCCCCGCCGCCGCCTCCGTGCGCTACCGCCGACGACGCGCCGCGCCGCCGCCTTGCCGCACCACCGCCCCGCCCGCCCCGCCCGCGCCGCCCCAAGCCGGAGCCTCACCACCGCCGTCGAGGTCGATTCCGCCGCCGCCACCATTTTTTTAGAAAACCGTTAGTTTTCACCGGTTTTCGTTCGGTTTTTTTAGATCTGTTTTTTAGATAGATCGGTTTTTTCCGGTTTAGTTTATTTAGCGAGCGTTTCCTCATTCATTTTTTTAACGAACACGTTCATCATTTTGATCCAAATAACGAACGTTCATTCGTTAATCTGTTCGTCGTTTTTCTTTTTCTCGGACTTTCCGCGATTATTTCTGATCGCGATTTCTGATCCGATTTTTCGTTATAGTATAACTTTTCGCTCGTTTATCGGAATTAGGCGATTCAAGCGCCTGGAGTTTCGTCTCGAAACCCTCTTTCCGTTTAACCAACTCAAACAAATTTTTGCCTCTGTAAAATTTGACTTAGATCTAGATTAGTAAACGAAGCTTGTTTCTTTCGCTGTTTGACTTTCGTTGCTTTGTTCGATTTGATTCTTTTTGCCAACCGAAGTTCTTAAGTTGAACTTTCTGGTTAGATCTATTATTTTAGTTTTACCTGTGCATTAGATGAGTACTTATTGTATACTTGTTTGTTTGCGATAGAGTACCTGGAGTGCGACGCTTGCTACTTCAAATCCCTAGGTTTCGTGGATCATCAGCAAGGCAAGTAACACTTTGATCATACCTCCTACTACCCAGTTTTATTGCATTAGATCAATCCTCAAACAATTGCATGATTAGGATCAAATTAAATTGTGGGTTTTGGGAAGTAGATGAGGTAGTACCTATTACCTGTTTCATTATCAAACCTTTGGGAGTTACTTCTACGTTTGCTTATATTGCCATGCTATGCTAGTAGACGTGGATTGGGTGAGTGTATCCATGACAGATGTGAGATTGTTAAATTAATGGTTTATCTAAGGTGGCAACTTAAACACACATCTGGGTGGATTGAGGCACCTGGGTATTCCAGCGATTGCCTGATTTTCTTTTGGACCGCCACCCAGGCTCAAAGGGATCATGAGATTATCAAACAAGAAACTTCCGTGTGCATCCACAAGCTACTATGGGCTCTAGCATAGTTGACTAAGTCATGCGAACTCTTACAGTGGTAGACTAGCAGATGTAGGGGATGTAGGTTGGTACGTTCTACCCGTTCGTAAGGTGCTAGCGCTTCTAAAAGACTATGTCTCGGTCATCCGTCTCTCAAACATCATGTAGTGCGAGAACCCCAACGGAGGAGATCGAGTCTTGTGGGGAAAAGTGCGCAAACCTCTGGAGAGTGTATAAACTAATCATGGTTAGCCGTGTCCCCAGCTATGGACAACTTGAGTATCTAGTATTGGATTATCATGTGACTCTCATCATGTTACTCTAATTAATATTGTTGGGTTTTTAATGATGATGTTTAATTGGTATTGAGAGGGTGTCTACACTCTCAATGTTTAACAACTACCATGATAGTTAAATAAAATTTATTCCTTTGAAGTAGGGAAAAATTGGCTTTAAGCAAGATTGTAACCATAGAGCTTTCCACCAGCCATATATGCATGTAGTATAGCATATTTCTATTCATTGCTCTCTATGTGTTACTTTGCCAGCATATTCCATGTGCTGAGCCGTTTCGGGCTGAAACGTTCATGTTGCAGACTTCTAGACGACGAGTATGGTGCCTTTAGGTCGTGGTTCTATACTCAGTGATGTCGTTGGAGTTGATGGACTCACTTATCTTCCAAGCCTTCCGCTGTTATCGTTATTAGATGGCCTTAAGCCATATTTATTGTAATAAGTTCTCTTTTGAGACACTCGTTGTAATAAGTGTGTGATTGCTACTCTGTTATAAATCCTTCAAGTACTGTGCGGTGTCAGCATTATTGATCCAGGGATTACACTGGAGCACAGAGATTGGACCGTTTGAGGTCTGGTCGCTACAAGTAATAAATCATATCCTGGGAACTACGCACACAACTAGGAGAAAGAGTATTGTACAAAGACTTAGAATCACCCTTTAGTAAGAAAGGTAATAACTTAAGGATACAGTAATAGTGAATTTTTCCTCCTAAGAAAATAGGGTGGCTATATCATTTAATTTAGTAAGATGTGCCACAATACTTTCAGTTTCAAAACCATGGAAATGATCAGATTCAACCAAAGTAATTAACTCTTGGTCGATGGAGAATTCATAATCCTTATCAGTAACAAACATAGGTGAAGTAGCAAACTTAGGATCATATTTCATTCTAGCATTCAAAGATGTTTATTTCAATTTGCATAGTAATTTCTTAAGATCATCTCTATCCTTACATCCAAGAAAGTCTCTATCTGCCTCTCCAACCATAACATAACCCTTGGGTATTTCAGGCAATTCATATTTATTATAGCTAGGTCTAATATGTGTTTCATAATTCTAAGTTTCAATAATTTCATCAGTTTCAGCAGTTTGAGCATTCTCAATTTCCATAGCTCTAGCAAGTTGTTCACCAAGAAATTCACCTACTGGTACAGTCTTATCAAGCAAGGTACTAGCATCATCATAAGAATCATTAATAATAGAAGTAGCATCATCAATTACTTGCGACATATAAGGATTATTAGCATGTGGTGGTGTTGCAACTTTACTCAAAACAGAAGTTGAATCAAGTGCAGAGCTAGATGTCAATTCCTTACCTCCCCTTAGCTTAGAGGGAATGATCGTGGTTCTGGTATCTTCCAGATTCTCCATGATGATCAACAGATATAAATCCCAAGTGACTCAACAAATATAGCTATGCACCCCAACGGCACTAGAAAAAGGTCTTGATAACCCACAAGTATAGGCGATTGCAATAGTTTTCGAGGGTAGAGTATTCAACCAAATGTATTGATTCCACACAAGGGGAGCCAAACAATATTTGCAAGTATTAGCAGTTGATTGTCAAATCAACCGCACCTGGAGACCAAATATCTGTAGCAAAGTGATCAGTAGCACAGTAGTATGATAGTTTGATACTGATCGTAGTAGTAGTGATACGTCTCCATCGTATCTACTTTTCCTAATGCTTTTCCTCTTGTTTTACACTCTAATTTGCATGATTTGAATGAAACTAACTCGGACTGACGCTGTTTTCAGTACAACTACCATGGTGTTGTTTTTGTGCAGAAATAAAAGTTCTTGGAATGGCACGAATTTTTTTGGAGATTATTTATGGAATAAAAGAAAAATACTGGAGCCAAGAACCACCAGAGGGGGGCTGGGTGAGGACAACTGCTACCTCTTGAGCACTTGCATTGGTTTTACCTTGAAGAGGAAAGGGTGATGCATCAAAGTAGCGTAAGTATTTCCCCTCAGTTTTTGAGAACCAAGGTATCAATCCAGTAGGAGGCCACGCACGAGTCCCTCGCACCTACACAAACAAATAAATCCTCGCAACCAACGCGATAAGGGGTTGTCAATCCCTACAAGGTCACTTACGAGAGTGAGATCTGATAGATATGATAAGATAATATTTTTGGTATTTTTATTATAAAGATGCAAAGTAAAATAAAAGGCAATAAAAATAACTAAGTGTTGGAAGATTAATATGATGGAAGATAGACCCGGGGGCCATAGGTTTCACTAGTGGCTTCTCTCAAGAGCATAAGTATTCACGGTGGGTAAACAAATTACTGTTTAGCAATTGACAGAGTTGAGCATAGTTATGAGAATAACTAGGTATGATCATGTATATAGGCATCACGTCCGAGACAAGTAGACCGACTCCTGCCTGCATCTACTACTATTACTCCACACATCGACCGCTATCTAGCATGCATCTAGAGTATTAAGTTCAAGAGAACAGAGTAACGTTTTAAGCAAGATGACATGATGTAGAGGGATAAACTCATGCAATATTATGAAAACCCCATCTTGTTATCCTCGATGGCAACAATACAATACGTGCCTTGCTGCCCCTACTGTCACTGGGAAAGGACACCGTAAGATTGAACCCAAAGCTAAGCACTTCTCCCATTGCAAGAAAGATCAATCTAGGTGGCCAAACCAAACTGATAATTCGAAGAGACTTGCAAAGATAACCAATCATACATAAAAGAATTCAGAGAAGATTAAAATATTGTTCATAGATAAACTTGATCATAAACCAACAATTCATCGATCTCAACAAACACACCGCAAAACAAGATTACATCGAATAGATCTCCACAAGAGAGGGGGAGAACTTTGTATTGAGATCCAAAAAGAGAGAAGAAGCCATCTAGCTAATAACTATGGACCCGTAGGTCTGAAGTAAACTACTCACACTTCATCGGAGAGGCTATGGTGTTGATGTAGAAGCTCTCCGTGATCGATGCCCCCTCCAGCGGAGCTCCGGAACAGGCCCCAAGATGGGATCTCATGGATACAGAAAGTTACGGCGGTGGAATTAGGGTTTTGGCTCCGTATCTGGTAGTTTGGGGGTACATAGGTATATATAGGAGGAAGGAGTACGTCGGTGGAGCAACAGGGGGCCCACGAGGGTCGAGGGCGCGCCTGGGGGGGTAGGCGCACCCCCTACCTCGTGGCCTCCTGGTTGATGTCTTGACGTAGGGTCCAAGTCCTCTGGATCGTGTTTGTTCCAAAAATCACGTTCCTGAAGGTTTCATTCCCGAAGGTTTCATCCCGAAGGCAAAAAACAGCAATTCTGCGATGGGCCTCCGGTTAATAGGTTAGTACCAAAAATAATATAAAAGTGTATAATAAACCCCAATAATGTCCAAAACAGAATGTAATATAGCATGGAACAATAAAAAATTATAGATACGTTTGAGACGTATCAAGCATCCCCAAGCTTAATTCCTGCTCGTCCTCGAGTAGGTAAATGATAAAAACAGAATTTTTGATGTGGAATGCTACTTGGCATAATTTCAATGTATTTCTCTTAATTGTGGTATGAATATTCAGATCCGAAAGATTCAAGACAAAAGTTTAATATTGACATAGAAATAATAATACTTCAAGCATACTAACTAAGCAATTATGTCTCTTCAAAATATCATGGCCAAACAAGGTTATCCCTACAAAATCATATAGTCTGGCTATGCTCCATCTTCACCACACAAAGTATTCAAATCATGCACAACCCCGATGACAAGCCAAGCAATTGTTTCATACTTTTAATGTTCTCAAACTTCTTCAATCTTCACGCAATACATGAGCGTGAGCCATGGACATAGCACTATAGGTGGAATAGAATGGTGGTTGTGGAGAATACAAAAAGGGCGAAGATAGTCTCACATCAACTAGGCGTATCAACGGGATATGGAGATGCCCATCAATAGATATCAATGTGAGTGAGTAGGGATTGCCATGCAACGGATGCACTTAGAGCTATAAGTATATGAAAGCTCAAAAAAGAAACTAAGTGGGTGTGCATCCAACTTGCTTTCTCGCGAAGACCTAGGGCATTTTGAGGAAGCCCATCGTTAGAATATACAAGCCAAGTTCTATAATGAAAAATTCCCACTAGTATATGAAAGTGATAACATAGGAGACTCTCTATTATGAAGATCATGGTGCTACTTTGAAGCACAAGTGTGGAAAAAGAATAGTAGTACTGCCCCTTTTTATTTATATTTTTTGGGCCTTCTTTTTTTATTTGGCCTTCCCCTTTTTTTATTTGGGACAATACTCTATGAATGATGATCATCACACTTCTATTTATTTACAACTCAATGATTACAACTCGATACTAGAACAAAGTATGACTCTATACGAATGCCTCCGGCGGTGTACCGGGATAGCAATGATGCATGAGTTACTTATATGAAAGAATTATGAATAGTGGCTTTGCCACAACTAAAATTTCAACTACATGATCATGCAAAGCAATATGACAAGGATGGAGCGTGTCATAGTAAACGGAACGGTGGAAAGTTGCATGGCAATATATCTCAGAATGGCTATGGAAATGCCATGATAGGTATGTATGGTGGCTGTTTTGAAGAAGGTATATGGTGGGTGTATGATACCGGCGAAAGGTGCGCGATATATAGAGAGGCTAGCAATGGTGGAAGGGTGAGAGTGCGTATAATCCATGGACTCAACATTAGTCATAAAGAACTCACATACTTATTGCAAAAATCTATTAGTCATCGAAGCAACGTACTACGCACATGCTCCTAGGGGGATAGATTGGTAGGAAAATACCATCGCTCGTCCCCGACCGCCACTCATAAGGAAGACAATCAATAAATACATCATGCTCCGACTTCTTAACATACCGGTTCACCATACGTGCATGCTACGGGAATCACAAACTTCAACACAAGCATTTCTCAAATTGACAACTACTCAACTAGCACGACTCTAATATCACCATCTCCATATCTCAAAACAATTATCAAGTTTCAAACTTCTCATAGTATTCAACACACTCGTAAGAAAATTTTATTATTAATCTTGAATGCCTAAAATAATTAAAGCAAATTACCATGATTTTTTGTAGCACTCTCAAAATAATCTAAGTGAAGCATGAGAGAACAATGGTTTGTATAAAACAAATCTACCACCATTCTCTAAAAGATATAAGTGAAGCACTAGAGCACAATATAACTCAAAAGATATAAGTGAAGCACATAGAGTATTCTAACAATTTCCGAATCATGAGTGTCTCTCTCAAAAAGGTGTGTGCATCAAGGATGATTGTGGTAAACTAAAAAGCAAAGACTCAAATCATACAATACGCTCCAAGCAAAACACATATCATGTGGTAAATAAAAATATAGCTCCAAGTAAAGTTACCGATAGAAGTAGACGAAAGAGGGGATGCCTTCCGGGGCATCCCCAAGCTTTGGATTTTGGGTGTCCTTATATTATCTTGGGGGTGCCATGGGCATCCCCAAGCTTTGGATTTTGGGTGTCCTTATATTATCTTGGGGGTGCCATGGGCATCCCCAAGCTTAGGCTCTTGCCACTCCTGGTTCCATAATCCATCAAATCTTTACCCAAAACTTGAAAACTTCACAACACAAAACTTAAATTAGAAAATCTCGTGAGCTCCGTTAGCGAAAGAAAACAAAACACCACTTCAAGGTACTGTAATGAATTCATTATTTATTTATATTGGTGTTAAACCTACTGTATTCCAACTTCCCTGTGGTTTATAAACTATTTTACTAGCCATAGATTCATTAAAATAAGCAAACAACACACGAAAAACAGAATCTGTAAAAAAACAGAACAGTCTGTAGTAATCTGTAGCTGACGCAAGATATGGAACCCCAAAAATTCTAAAATAAATTGCTAGGCTTGAGGAATTTATCTATTAATTATCTGCAAAACGAATTAACTAAATATCACTTTCCAAATGAAAATGGCAGCAATTCTCGTGAGCACTAAAGTTTCTGTTTTTTACAGCAAGATTAAAAAGACTTTCCCCAAGTCTTCCCAACGGTTCTACTTGGCACAAACACTAATTAAACACAGAAAACACAACCAAAACAGAGGATAAATAAATTATTTATTTCTAAACAGGATCAAAAAGTAAGGATTAAAAATAAAATTGGGTTCCCTCCCAACAAGCGCTATCGTTTAACGCCCCTAGCTAGGCATAAAAGCAAGGATAGATCTATGTATTGCCATCTTTGGAAGGCAATCCATAAGTGGCTCTCATAATTCATAAGGTAATTTTATTTTATTTCTAGGAAAGTGTTCCATGCCTTTCCTTAACGGGAATTGGAATCTAATATTTCCTTTCTTCATATCAACAATTGCACGAGTCGTTCTAAGGAAAGGTCTACAAAGAATAATGGGACATGAAGGATTGCAATCTATGTCAAGAACAATAAAATCTACGGGCACATAATTCCTATTTGCAACAATAAGAACATCATTAATTTTTCCCATAGGTTTCTTAATAGTGGAATCCGCAAGGTGCAAGTTTAAATAGCAATCATCAAAATCAGGGAAACCTAGCAAATCACGCAAAGTATTTGGAATCGTGGAAACACTAGCACCCAAATCACAAAAAGCATAGCATTCATGATCTTTAATTTTAATTTTAATAGTAGGTTCCCACTCATCATAAAGTTTTCTAGGGATATAAACTTCCAACTCAAGTTTTTCTTCATAAGATTGCATCAAAGCATCAACGATATGTTTAGTGAAAGCTTTATTTTGACTATAAGCATGAGGAGAATTTAGCATGGATTGAAACAAGGAAATACAATCTATCAAAGAGAAATTATCATAATTAAATTCCTTGAAATCCAAAATAGTGGGTTCATTAATATTTAAAGTTTTGACTTCTTCAATCCCACTTTTAACAATTTTAGCATCAAGATCTAAAGACTCCAAATTCTTGGAACGCCGTCTAGGTAAAGGTGGATCATATTCAGTCACATCATTATCAAGATTCATATTGAAAAACAAAGATTTAATAGGGGACACGTCAATAACTTTTAGATCCTCATCTTTATTATTATGGAAACTAGAAGAACACGCTTTTATAAAGCAGTCTTTCTTAGCATGCATCCTAGCGGTTCTTTCTTTGTAATCATCAATGGAAATTCTCATGGCTTTGAGAGACTCATTGATATCATGCTTAGGTGGAATATATCTAAGTTTCAAATAATTAACATCAAGAGAAATTCTATCAACGTTCCTAGCCAACTCATCAATCTTAAGCAATTTTTCTTCAATCAAAGCATTGAAATTATTTTGCGAAGTAGTAAATTCTTTAATATTAGATTCAAAATCATAGGGCATCTTATTATAATTTCCATAGGAATTGTTGTAGTAATTACCATAATTATTAGAGGAATTACTAGGATACGGCCTAGGATTAAAGTTTCCTCTATACGCGTTGTTACCAAAATTATTCCTACCAACAAAATTCACATCCATAGATTCATTATTATTCTCAATCAAAGTAGACAAAGGCATATCATTAGGATCATAAAAAACACTTTTATTAGCAAATAATTTAGGAGTTAATCCATAGTTCATTCATCTTTCCACTCAAAACATTAATTTCTTCTATTGCATGCAGTTTTTTATTAGTAGATCTTTCAGTGTGCTATTGAGCGTAATTAACCATAATATTATTTAGGAGTTTAGTAGCTTCTCATAAAGTGATTTCCATAAAAGTGCCTCCCACGGCCGAATCTAAAAGATTTCTAGAAGCAAAATTCAATCCGGCATAATTTTTTTTTATAATCATCCACAAATTCAAACATGCGTAGGGCAATTACGTATCATTAATTTCATCCTCTCCCAAGCTTGTGCAACATGTTCATGATCAAGTTGCTTAAAATTCATAATATCATTCCTAAGAGAGATGATCTTAGCGGGAGGAAAATACTTAGAGATAAAAGCATCTTTGCACTTATTCCACGAATCAATACTATTTTTAGACAAAGACAACAACCAAGCTTTAGCACGATCTCTAAGCGAAAAAGGAAATAGCTTCAATTTAACAATATGATTGTACACATATTTCTTCTTTTGCATATCACACAAATCAACGAAGCTATTTAGATGGGTAGCGGCATCTTCACTAGGAAGGCCGGGAAACGGATCTTTCATGACAAGATTTAGCAAAGCAGCATTAATTTCACAAGATTCAGCATCGGTAAGAGGAGCAATCAGAGTGCTAATAAAATCATTGTTGTTGGTATTGGTAAAGTCACACAATTTGGTATTATCTTGAGCCATCGTGACAAGCAAGCAATCCAACACACAAGCAAAAAAGAAATGGGCAAAAAGAGGCAAATAGAGAAAGAGAGGGAGGATGGAGAGGGAGGGCGAATAAAACGGCAAGGGTGAAGTGGGGGAGAGGAAAACGAGAGGCAAATGGCAAATAATGTAATGCGGGAGATAAGGGTTTGTGATGGGTACTTGGTATGTTGACTTTTGCGTAGACTCCCTGGCAACGGCACCAGAAATCCTTCTTGCTACCTCTTGAGCACTTGCGTTGGTTTTCCCTTGAAGAGGAAAGGGTGATGCAGCAAAGTAGCATAAGTATTTCCCTCAGTTTTGAGAACCAAGGTATCAATCCAGGAGGAGGCCACACACGAGTCCCTCGCACCTACACAAACAAATGAATCCTCGCAACCAACGTGATAAGGGGTTGTCAATCCCTACACGGTCACTTACGAGAGTGAGATCTGATAGATATGATAATATAATTTTTTGGTATTTTTATGATAAAGATGCAAAGTAAAATAAAAGGCAATAAAAATAACTAAGTGTTGGAAGATTAATATGATGGAAGATAGACCCGGGGCCATAGGTTTCACTAGTGGCTTCTCTCAAGAGCATAAGTATTCATGGTGGGTAAACAAATTAGTGTTGAGCAATTGATAGAATTGAGCATAGTTATGAGAATATCTAGGTATGATCATGTATATAGGCATCATGTCCGAGACAAGTAGACCGACTCCTGCCTGCATCTACTACTATTACTCCACACATCGACCGCTATCCAGCATGCATCTAGAGTATTAAGTTCAAGAGAATAGAGTAACGCTTTAAGCAAGATGACATGATGTATAGGGATAAACGCATGCAATATGATGAAACCCCCATCTTGTTATCCTCGATGGCAACAATCCAATACGTGCCTTGCTGCCCCTACTGTCACTGGGAAAGGACACCGCAAGATTGAACCCAAAGCTAAGCACTTCTCCCATTGCAAGACAGATCAATCTAGTATGCCAAACCAAACTGATAATTTGAAGAGACTTGCAAAGATAACCAATCATACATAAAAGAATTCAGAGAAGATTCAAATATTGTTGATAGATAAACTTGATCATAAACCCATAATTCATCGATCTCAACAAACACACCGCAAAAGAAGATTACATCGAATAGATCTCCACAAGAGAGGGGGAGAACTTTGTATTGAGATCCAAAAAGAGAGAAGAAGCCATCTAGCTAATAACTATGGACCCGTAGGTCTGAAGTAAACTACTCACACCTCATTGGAGAGGCAATGGTGTTGATGTAGAAGCCCTCCGTGATCGATGCCCCCTCCGGCGGAGCTCCGGAACAGGCCCTAAGATGGGATCTCATGGATACAGAAAGTTACAGTATTGGAATTAGGGTTTTGGATCCGTATCTGGTAGTTTGGGGGTACGTAGGTATATATAGGAGGAAGGAGTACGTCAGTGGAGCAACAGGGGGACCATGAGGGTGGAGGGCGCTTGGGGGGGTAGGCGCGCCCCTACCTCGTAGCCTCCTGGTTGATGTCCTGACGTAGGGTCCAAGTCCTCTGGATCATGTTCAATCCAAAAATCATATTCCCGAAGGTTTCATTCCGTTTGATATTCTTTTTCTACGAAACCCTAAAATAGGCAAAAAACAGCAATTCTGGGCCGGGCCTCCGGTTAATAGGTTAGTCCCAAAAATAATATACAAGTGTATAATAAAGCCCAATAATGTCCAAAACAGAATATAATATAGCATGGAACAATCAAAAATTATTGATACGTTGGAGACGTATCAACAACCCACCATGGCGCGCTCAGGTGGGTTTTTGTAGAACCCAAGATGCAATTCTATCCCAATAACGTGATGAATTCATGATTGGGGCACAACCGCATTTCGAGCGCAGCAAGGTGGATATCATTACAACATACCATGTACTGAATAGATGAGAATACAAGATAAAGGCTTACATTCGCCACAAGTTACAACATTCATACAACAGTACATCAATACGTAGCAACCATCATACAAAAGAGCAGGATCCGACTACGGATGAAATCAAACGAAAAAGAAGAACAACATCCACCCTGCTAATCCCAGGTTCCCCGACCCGGAACCTATCCCTTGATCGAAGAAGAAGAATAAGTAGAAGAACTCCAAACAATCAAGCATCGCACTCGCGTCAAATCATCGCATTACCTGTACCTGCAACTATTGTTGTAGTAATTTGTGAGCCACGAGGACTTAGCAATCCAATTACCATGGGTATCAAGACTAGCAAAGCTTAATGGGTACGGAATCAAGGTAGTCAGATTCGGGATTCGGAGTTGGATCGGTTTTCCTCAGACAGAGTCGAGTCGTAAGATCGAGTCGTGGAATCGAGGATTCTACTAGATTTACTCAAATAAGATATTTTGTATGCACACAAGAAATTTATATGGGTTCTATAGAGTTTTGACACTAAATATGGAGGGAAGAACATACACATCAATGCTAGTTGTATTCCACTTCTTTTTATGGCTAACCTACCATGTAGCTTGCATGTATGGAACATATATGAGAGGGAAATATATAGAACATCTAAACCTTCAATGCATGAAATTTACTAATGTTCTTTTTAGAGTGCATGAATAGTCGATCACTTGTTAAACCTTGAAGGGTCTTGATCTCCTTCTCTGATCAATCTTGAAGCATCCTCCTTTTCACGTCAATTCCATATGTCGATAAGCCTGATCCTCAATTTCGATCTAGGGTTTCTGAGAGCTAGATCAAAGGTGTCTGCGGCCGAGCGTTTGGACTTGGGAGGGGAATAAAGGTCCATGAGATATATGAAAAGGGGTTTGGATGATGGCATATTATTTTTCTACAACTAAACAAATGGTTTAAATTAGTTAGTAGAATCGGATGTAGTCCATAGCATAGTCGGGATTGTACAGTTTTGTACAGGATTCTATGATTTGAATCGCGACTCAACATGGATTCTTCCTGATCCGGATTCATAGTGGGATTTGGATCGACATGCTTCCGTAGGGTCGTGAAGTTGTAGGATTCTAGCAGTCGAATCGGGATTCTGACTACCTTGTATGGAATGGATAAGTGGTGAGGATGCAGCAAGCGACTAAACATAATATGATGGCTAACTTACGAGTACAAGAATAAGATGAGAAACTACGCAAACGGTTGCCAACTAGTAATGATCAAGAAGTGATCTTGAACTACTTATGTTCAAACCTAACCCAACCGTGTTCTCTTCTCGAACGTACCCGAAAAGAGATAGTCACGGTTACGCACGCGGTTGGTGTATTTTAGTTGAGTTTACTTCAAGTTTGCTACAACCGGATATTAACAAATTCACATATGCCACAAAACCATGGGCACGGGTCTCGAAAGTTTGAACCCTGCAGGGGTGTCCCAACTTAGCCAATGACAAGCTCATGATCCGCGGTGACAATCCTCCATCGCGGGACCCTCCGATCAGACTCGGAATCCCGGTACACAAGACATTCCCACAATGGTGAAACAAAACTAGCAAGACCAGCTGGTGCATTGATACCCCGATAAAAGCCGCGCATATCTCGTTCTCAGGACAACACCTTCTATGCATAGTGGATGATAGCCAAAAATACCATCGAGTTGCCCCGAGGTGGCATCGCCGACTGCTAAGTAGGTGGACCAACATTCATGAGGAGCACTGGCCCCGGGGGGTTGATTAAGAGACCTCGGGTGCTAGCCGGTCCCTATGCAAGTTTTAGTTGTTATTAGGAAAATGGTAAAACCAATGTTGGGCCTTGCTGGAAGAGTTTTTTTCAAAGCGAACTGTCAAGAGGGGCCCATAAACCCTCACCGTGTTAGGGACGCAAAATCAAGGAACATAACACTGGTATGACGGAAACTAGGGCGGCAAGTGGAACAAAACACGAGGCAAAAGGCCGAGCCTTCCACCCTTTACCAAGTATATAGATGCATTAAATAAATAAGAGATAATATGATATCCTATGATATCCATGTTCCAACATGGAAGAACCTGCAACTAGCAACGCTATAAGAGGGGCTGAGCAAAGCGGTAACATATCCAAATAACGGTTTGCTAGGATAGTGGAAAAGGTTATAGGCTATCATGGCAATTTGGGAGGCTTGATAAACAACTGGTAGGTAGCGCGACATAGCGATAGCATCGAGAAAACTAGCATAACAAAGATAGTAGTGTGATCCAAGGTGACGGTCATCTTGCCTGAAATCCTACTAGGAAGAAGACCGAGTCCACGAAGTAGTCAAAACAATTTAGCCAAACGAATCCTCACACTCGCAACGTAACTGGAACTATTAAGGAGAAGCGCAACCGGAAATAAACAAACATCATGGTAAACATACATATCATAACCATGGCATGATACACAATCAAGTATGAATCATCTCCGATTTAATGAGGCATGGCATGGCAAAGTGCAACAAACAAAACTACAAGTTAAGTGGAGCTCAATATGCAACGAGTTGCATATTGATGAAACACCACATTCAATCATTTAGTTCGCTCTCGTTTTTGTACCCAACAATATTAAATGTTTCTAAACATGACAAGAGTGTGAAGCATAATAAAACTACCTATCTAGGCAAGTTTAAATGAGGCTGGAACATCAAGCAACAATTCCGGACAAACTCCATGTGCATATTTCAAATTTGCTACTGTTCTACCCTATACACAATTTTAGAGTTGTTAAACATGCAAAGTAATGCGACCATGTGAAACTATGCATTTTTCTACCCCATTTACATATAAATATTATTAAATTCGGAGCTACGGTTATTTAGTTATGAAATAAACCATTTTAGCACGTCATTATGCAAATTAAATGCAAACATCATTTTGAACACTTTAACATGGATGAAAGTTGCATATTATGAAACCAGTCAAAATTCTAAGCATTTTACATGTTTAAAACATTTTAAGCCGATGCACGGTTATTTAATTGTGAGCATATCAATATGATGGCATTTCCTGTAAATATGCAATGACCAGGTTAATTGATAAATTCACACAACGAAAAAAATGTCTATGGGCAGAAACTGCTAGAACTGGGCCTGAACAGAGCTGAGCGCGACATAGAAAATATGCACGCCGAGCGAGGGTTAGATGAGAGGCTCACGTCGGGCCGAATCTGGCCAGCTGAACGCAGGCGCTGGGCCTGGCGTGAGCTGCGAGCAAGGAGGTGGCCCACCTAGCGCAGTGACAGGTCAACGGGGTAGGCGATGCGCGGTCGTGCGGTCGTCCTCGTGCTCGAAGCGGAGGATGTAGGAGGCGATGGCAGCGCTTGGACTTTACGACGGGGACGGCGAGGCGAGGTGTACTGCGGGGGAGGTCGGCGACGGTGGGGCCTGACGGATCCGGACGGGGGCAGCGCTTGATGGCAGAGGGAGACACGAGTGGTCAAGGCAGAGGTGTACTCCTCCTCTATCCGAACTGCTGCTACTCGATGCAGCAAAGGGGCCGAACAGCTGGAGGCACTTCACGAGAAAGGCGAACTGGGGCTCCGGCGTCGATGGACGACGGGAAAGGACGGATCCGAGTCTCTTTGGCGCGGACCACAGCGGTGCGTCGAACTGGAGCTACGGGAGGCCATCCATGGCGTTGGCGCCAAGCTCCTGGAAAGAGAGAGATGAGATGGGTAACAAAGAAGGGAAAGATGGAGAGGGCGCGAGGGGGAACTCTAGCCTGGAGGAACTCGGGGTTGCGGCCGAAGCTGATGAGGCATCGACACAAGGTGGGGGAGCGCCTAGGCGATGCTGGTACTGGTAGATGGCAGGGACTGCAGGAGGTGGGAGGCTGCAGGGAGCTTCCCTCCCTAGCTCGCGACAAGGGGAATAGGGAGGTCTAAGTGGGCTGTGATGGTTGGATGGATCGGTGCATGGTTGGATCGAAGGAATCTGGTGGGGATTGGTCGGCGTTGGAACCAAGGAGAGACCAGGTGGTGGCGGGATGGATCCCGAGACAGAGAAGGCAGGTAGGTGGCTGCGCGATGGGACAAGGGAGCTAGATTTTAGGGTTGCTGCCTAAGAGGTTGGTCTATATATAGTAGGAGGTCCAAAAGAGGGTTAGATCAGACCATCTGATCGTAATCGGATGGCCCAGAATAAATAGGTTAGGAAGTCCAAACAATGAAGCGAAGATATTTTAGGGATGTTTGGGGATGATTCGGACCCATCGGTAATGACTGCTCGGGTCAGGTTCGGGGAAGTTTCAGACACACGCGAGGGGTTGATGCATTGTGCAAAGAGGAGTTAGGTGGTTTGACAAGAGGGAATCGAAAACCCGGTTGGTCTGATAAAGGCGAACTGAGACAAAGGAGAAGTGGCCACTACGAACGGATGCATGTTTTATAAAAACATGCGGATGCAATGCTCATGATGACATGATGAACTGCAACAAACAAATAAATAACAAAGCTGACACGGAAAACATGGAAGGCATCTGGAGCGTCGGTCTCGGGTCGTCACAACTCTCCACCACTTACAAGAGATCTCGCCCTGAGATCTAGGGATGACAAACGGAATAGGGAGAGAAGAGGTAAACTAAGTTGCTTCTTCGACAAACGAGTGAAACCACAAACCTTAAAGGTTTCAAAGACATGAAAAGAACACAAATGGCAAGGATGAATTGAAACCACTCTGGTTGAAATGAGATGTACAAGGAATGTGAAAGAACGAATTTCGGTAGCACTCCGGTTGATAAGAGGAGCAAAACTTGATATGATGAAAAGAAATTGAAGAGATGACACAACACTCTGGTTAAATGGATAAGCAAATGAAAGAATATGATCTTGGCAAAACAAGATGATGGGACGAAGAGAGAAACATCACAATGTGTCACATCCCTAGTTCTGGTATGACCTAGGCTAGCCTTCATGTTTGCATCATGTTTAAATTCCATTTAACATTGAAATGGGGATTTGTGAAACCCTCAGAAATCATTTCTGAAAATGACCCAAGTAAAAATTGCTCCAAAAGGGTCCAAGAAAATGCTCATGTTGCTCTCTGAAAATATTGGACACAGATAAAAATCAAACCAATATTTTAAAGAGCTCATAAGTAATTATTTTGGGCATTTGGAATTAATCTAGTATTTATTTGCGTTGGATAAATATTTTTATATATACAAAATATTGTCCAATAATTCTGAATTTTGGTGAGTGGCTTTGGATTAATTCCTTAGGTCCCTGCAAAATTTGACAGAATTAAATAAAATGATTTAGTATTTTTACTAAATCAGAAACAAATGTTAGAAAATAGAAAAGAAAACAAAATGGAAAAATGCTTAACTGGGCCACCTGCGGCCTGGCACTGTGCCAGCCCAACTGTGCTGGCCCAGCCCAACTGTGCGCCCAGCCCACTGGCCATCGCACCGTCCTCCACCTCGCGCCAGTAGGCGAGGCGTGTGCCCGGCGCGCGCGGGCTCCGCGCGCCACGACACCTGCCTGCCTGTCCTCCTCCTCGTCGCCTAGATGCCCCGCCCGACGCCACGTGCCGCCCCGCACCTCTCTTCCTCTCTCCAGTGGTCTCCCCTCCTCTCTCTCGCCCTCCCCCGCGAAGGCCCGAGCGCTGCCGTCGCCGCCGCAGCTTCCGTGCTCCCCTCGCCTCGCTGCTGTGTCCAGAAGCTCCGCCACCTCGTCTTTAACCTCTCCGCCAAGCCACGCGAGCGGACGCGCCCTGCAGCGGCTCCCCCGACCTCTTCTTCAACCTCGGTCCGTCGGAGATCCCCTTCGCCGCCCGCTCGCTCCGACGCTTCCCCAAGCCAAACGATCCGCCCATCCGACTCCCTGTGAGCTCCGCCATCTTCTCCCCTGCTCCCTGCGCTCGTACGCTTCCTCTAGCCGCCTCTTCTACTGGAGCGGAGCCGCTTCGCCGCACGGGCTCGTCGCCGGCGAAGCCCCGGTGACCAAATGGCCCCGCGCGTGCGTCCGTTGCACTCGCAACGACCCGTGGAGCAACGCTAGCGCGACAGCCATCTTGTTTGCAAGCCGCAGCGCTAACCCCGCACCCACCCAAGCTCCAGCCGCCGCCGCGAGCTCTGCTCCGGCGAGCTCCGCCGTTCCCACGGCCTCCCCTGAGCGTGGCTGGATGCGCACGTGCACGGGCTACCCGCCGGTGGCCTCCGTGTGCCAAACCATGGCCTCCAGCTCATTCCGGCGAATTTCCGCCGTGGCTCGAGGTCGTCGCCGACGAAACTCCGGCGGCTGACATGGCGCGTGATTAGCTGCTAACCCTGCGCTTAATCCACCCCCCTAAGCCACTGACTATGGGCCCCAGTGCTCAGTCAAACCCTGGTCAGCTGGGTTTGACTCGGGTTTAGCCCCGGTGTCACTGACGTGTGGCCCCCACACGTCAGGTTTGACCTGGTCAGCCCTGCTGACGCCTCTGTGATGTCATGCTGACGCAATAATGATTTTCTCTGGATTTTACATAATTTAGAGAATTCCAGAAATTGATATAAACTTCAAAAATTCATAGAAATTCAACCGTAGCTCAGATTGAAATAATTTATATATGAAAAATGATTAGAAAAATTCAATCTGTCCATCTGTACCATTTTCATGCATGACAAACCAACCTATACATGCTGTATATATGAAAACACACTTATGGCATATTTAAGAGCTTAATTTGGAGTTGTATTTGAACCTTTGGCTCAAATGGACTTCAACCAAATAATTGATAGATGCTTTAACTCAAACAATATCACATATTCATGCCATGATCATGCATCATATTGTTGCATATACTTGTGTTTGATTTTTGACACCGTTCCTTCTCGATAGGTTCTGCTCTGGAGATCGATCCAGAGTACCTGTCAGAGGAGCAGTGCCCCCCTGTTGATCTACCAGGCAAGCAAACCCCCTTGTTCATTCCGATACAATCCCACTCTCTCGCTCCTGCTCCCTTTTACTGCATTAAGACAAAGCCGATTCAACTGCTACTTTATGTTGCGGTTGTTGAACCCATCCCTCTGCATGACCTGTCATTGCCACAGTAAATAGTTGAAACCCACTAGCATGTGTAGGAGTTGCTTGAGCCATGTTGTGTTCTTGCCATGCCATGCCTGCTATTGCTTAGAGTATGTCAGGTCTGATTCATTGGGAATAAATTGGAGTACAGTGCTATGTTCTGATGTTGAGAGTTAAGCGTGTGAACACGATTTGGTAAAGGTAGCGGTGAGAGGCCATGTAGGAGTACATGGTGGGTTGTCTCACTGGAACCTTCCCTAAGAACTGAGTTCTGTGTATGTTGTCCAAGGACTAGCTACTACCACATATTGGGTTCCGGTAACTCGACCCCTCTCGACTTATTAGCCAACTTGATCTCTGTCCAGGAATTGCAAATAATTTCTGGTGTTTATAGGTAGTGCTATTTTTCTACCGAGCGGCACCCAGCAGGGTGGACTTGGGACAGACTAGGCACACGTGGCCCGGTGTACCGAGTGGCACCCGGATGGTGGGCTCAGGAACCCTGTACACATCGTTTGGGGCCGTGAGCGAAACCCCGGCCGGATCTCCTTGCGGATGGAACCCGAATAGGCGATAAACCTGGATTAGAGTCTTGTTTGGTTAGTCAGGTCGTGGCCGACACCCTCACCAGGCTTCCGCTTGAAGGTTGTCGAGATACATGATGTGTATATGGTGATAAGTGGTGAGAGCATGTGTGAAGAAGTACACCCCTGCATGGTTATCATGATCTATTCGAATAGCCGTGTCCTCGGTTATGGACTTCTTGGATGCTTACGTGGTACATAGAAAACTTAAAGTGGATACTCTAAAATGCTCAAGACAAGTGTGAGTGCTACGGATGGCCTTCTAGTGGAGAGACGAGGATGAATCCATAGTAGTGTATTGATGTGGTGATTAGTGGACTCGTGTGTGCTGCCTCATCTCAAAGAAGTTTCTCGTTGTCGTAGAACAGGATAGCCACTGAGTCAAAGCTGGCTTGCTGCAACTAAACCCCACATTACCTTCTTGATAAAAATGCATGTATGATAGGATCTGATGTAAGTCTTGCTGAGTACCTTTGTACTCACGTTTGCTTTATTTATGTTTTGCAGATGAGACATCTGTCTCACTAGTAGCACCGCTTGGACTTCGACGAGTAGCTTGTTACGTCAGTTACGATCTTGTACCCTTGGGAGGGACTTGTAGATAGTCAGGCTTCCTAGCCTTTTTCTTTTGTAGTTGTCTGTACTCAGACATGTAATGCTTCCGTTGCTTGTATGCTCTGAATGATGGGTCATGTGACCCCTGTTTGTATTTAATGCTATGTGGCTCTTCTGGGCCTTTATCTATATGAGTTTGCGTTATGTTGTGATGCCATGTTGTCCAGCACATACTTGCATGTCATGCGTACATGTGACGTGTATTGCTATGTGTGGGATCCGACAATCTAGTTGTTTATCCTTGGCAGCCTCTCTTATGGGGAAATGTAGTCTAGTGCTTCCTTGAGCCATAGTAGTCCGCTACAGCCCGGTTCACCAGAGTCCTGCTAGCCCAGCACTACTGCTCAAGACACTTGACTGGCCGACATGTGTTTCACTTCGTTCATGTGTCTGTCCCTTCGGGGAAATGTCACGCGGTGACATCCGGAGTCCTGCCTAGCCTGCTACAGCCCGGGTTCCCGGAGTCCTGTTAGCCCAGTGCTACAGCCCGGATTCACACGCTGCTGACCGACATGCCCGATGTGAATCTTGTATGCATGTCCCCATAGGTTAGTGCCGTTTTGGGTTCACGACTAGCCATGCCGGCCCGGGTTCTCTGTCATATGGATGCTAGAGACACAATCATATACGTGAGCCAAAAGGCGCAAACGGTCCCGGGCCAGGGTAAGGCAACACCCGTGGGGATACCGTGCGTGAGGCCGCAAAGTGATATGAGGTGTTACCGGCTGGATCGATGTGACTTGGTATCGGGGTCCCGGCAGCTTTGGTATCAGAGCCTGACTGCCTGTAGGATTGCCAAGCCAACCTGGTCGAAGTTGGGTCTAGAAATTCTTTAGCTATATAGGGGAATTGATTGTGGAAGGGAACACAAGGCTCTTTTTACTCCTTATACCTCATGCCCTTTTGATCTGAGTCGTCCTATCTTTCCTACGGGGTTAAGGAACTAGGATTTCTCTTCCGTCTATCAGGATCACGTGTTACTACTCCGTAGTCTCTAAGGTTTGGTTGATCTGAGTCATATCCCAGTTTGAGTACCTCCGGTGTGGCCTGTTTAGCAATATCTCAGAACCTTGAGTGATGATGTTGAGTATGGTGCTACCCCGTCTTTTGCAGAATGTCTCATTTCGAGCATTTTACTGCCGTTATGCTGCCGGAATTGTCCTAGGAGTTCAAGAGATAGTATTTTTCCTCGTACTATATTCTACATCCTTATGATGATGCTGAATCCATCCTTGTTTCCTTGGTTGGTTCTTCAGGATGTCGTCAGTTAACTGAAGTTTTGTTGCTCCTAGACGGAACCACGGAGATGGTAGGGATGAGGATCCTCCCGACCAGCCTTCATTGGCAGAGTTCATGTTAGAGATGGAGAAGAACAAGCGAGAGTCTAACCGCTTGGTAGCACGTATTGAGGAGAACACCTCCCATCAGCACAAAGAGTCAGCGTCCATCTATGATTTCATTGGTCTGAAACCACCTACCTTCCATCATTCCATTGAACCACTCGATGCAGATGACTGGCTACATAGTATCACACACAAGCTGCGCTCTGCGAACGTAGCTGAAAGTGACAAGGTCACCTACGCTGCTTATCATCTGGAAGGTCCTGCTAGTCTTTGGTGGCAGAACTATGAGGCTATGCTTCCAGCTGGCCAGATACCTACCTGGAGAGATTTTACTGAAGCCTTTCGTGAACATCACATTCCTCAAGCCCTCATTGATCGCAAGAGAGAAGAGTTCTGTAGTTTCACCTAGAGTAAGATGGTTGTTGATGCTTACAGTAGAGAGTTTGAGAACCTTGCCCGCTATGCTACAGAAGAGGTGTCCACGGACGCCAAGAAGCAGGCTAGGTTCCGGAAGGGTCTCAACCCCAAGTTGCGTCATGATCTCCACTTGCATCATTGCAATACATTCCAGGCTCTTGTGAACAAGGCCATTAATGCAGAGACAGCTCAACTCACTTACGAGGAGTCTCGTAAGCACACTCGTGGTTTGGGTTCTTCTTCCGGTTCTACTTCGCAGAAGCGCCGGATTTGGGTTCTGAATTCCGCTCTTCCACCCGGTTATACACCAAGGCCATGTTGTGTGCCACCTCACCCAGTTCAGTTACATGCTCCACCCAGGCCTATTGATAGACCGCTTCTCAAAGCGGGTCCCCTACTTCAGGGACTTGTTTCACCTGCGGAGAGCCAGGACACTATGCACGTGACTGCTCTCAAACCAATTATGCTCCACCCCAACCTGAGAAGTCTGTTGGCCGTGGTAAGCCATCACGCAAGATGATTAGTGTCAAGTCAGCTCCCACTAAATGTGGATGTGTGCATCACGTCTCAGCTAAAGACGCTCATGATGATCCGGATGTCGTTCTTGGTACACTCCTTGTCAAATGTCATCCAGCTTCAGTTCTGTTCGATACCGGAGCATCTCACTCCTTCATCTCTGAAGGCTATGCTCGTTTGCATGACATGTCATTTTGTGATATGCCAACTCCACTTGAAATCCAAACTCCAGGGTCTAGATGGCAAACTACCAGAATAAGCCATGGTAATGAAATCCTTGTTGACAGACTTGTATTCCTTGCATCACTTATAGCCCTCAAGTCTACAGATATTAACATCATCTTGGGTATGGACTGGATGAAAGCTCATTATGCCAAGATTGATTGTTACACAAGGTCTGTTCAACTTACACACCCATCTGGCAAGATAGTCACCGTCTCCACTAGAGTTGCAAAGCGTCAGGTCTATTCTCTTAATGCCAACCCTCTTCCAGACCTTGAAGATATTCTGGTAGTCCATGACTTTCTGGATGTCTTTCCAGAGGAACTGCCAGGTATTCCACCTAACAGAGATGTAGAATTTGTCATAGATCTTATCCTAGGAACCGCTCCTATCTCTAGGAGACCTTACAAGATGGCACCCTTAGAACTAGCTGAGCTTAAGAAACAACTTGATGAATCCTTGCAAAAGGGTTTCATCCGTCCTAGTTCTTCTCCCTGGGCTTGCCCCGTTCTCTTCGTCAAGAAGAAGGATGGTACGGACCGGATGGTTGTAGATTATCGTCCCGTTAATTTGGTCACGATAAAGAACAAGTATCTGCTCCCCAGGATCAACGACCTGTATGATCAGCTCGCTGGATCCTCAGTCTTTTCCAAGATGGATTTGAGGTTAGGCTACCACCAAATCAAGATCAGAAATGGGGACATTCCTAAGACAACTTTTGTCACTCGTTATGGCCAGTACGAGTACACCGTCATGTCCTTTGGTCTAACCAATGCTCCAGCTACATTCTCTCGCTTGATGAACTCGATCTTCATGGAGTACTTAGATAAGTTCGTCGTGGTTTACCTCGATGATATTCTTATTTACTCGAAAAACAAGGAAGATCACGCTGAACACCTTAGACTTGTGCTAGAAAAACTCAGAGAGCATCGCCTTTATGCCAAGTTCTCCAAGTGCGAATTTTGGTTGCCAGAAGTGACCTACCTAGGCCACGTGATCTCAGGTAAGGGCATTTCCATCAATCCCGAGAGAGTTCAGGCCGTTCTTGATTGGACTCCGCCTAAAACAGTTAAGCAAGTTAGGAGTTTCCTTGGATTAGCCAGTTATTGTCGCTGCTTCGTTGAGAATTTCTCCAGAGTGGCCAAACCTCTCACGGAACTTCTTAAGAAAGAGAAAAAGTTTGAGTGGTCCCCACAGTGTGAGCATAGTTTTTAGGAACTGAAAAGACACCTGACTTCTGCTCCCATACTTGTGCCACCAGATTTCACTAAGGACTTTGTTATCTATTGTGATGCCTCACGACAGGGACTAGGTTGCATTCTTATGCAAGATCGCCATGTGATTGCCTATGCATCTCGACAGTTGCATCCACATGAGGAGAACTATCCTACACATGATCGAGAGCTTGCAGTCATATTCTATGCATTTAAGACCTGGCGACATTACCTTCTCAGTAAACGTTGCGAGATTTACACCGATCACCAGAGCCTCAAGTATATCTTCACCCAACCAGATTTGATCCTTAGGCAAAGACGTTGGTTGGAGTTGATCTCAGATTACCACTTAGGGATTACCTACACCCCAAGCAAGGGAAATGTCATGGCTGATGCACTAAGTCGTAAGTCCTATTGTAACAATCTCATGTTGCAGCAGGGCCAACCACTTCTTCATGAGGAATTCTGTAAGCTTAACCTTCACATTGCTCCTCATGGATTCCTTTCTACCTTGGTGGCGAAACCTACTCTTGTGGATCATATCATAGAAGCCCAGAAGCATGATACAGGGATTACCCGGATCAAGAGAAACATTGCTAAGGGCATTGCTGGTAGTTTCTCTATAGATGATCAAGGTGTTGTTTTCTTCGGGAATCGCCTGGTGGTCCCCAAGAAGCAGCATCTTCGGCAATTAATCTTTAAGGAGGCTCATGAATCTCCTCTCATGATTCATCCCGGTAGTACTAAGATGTATCAGGACCTACGCCAGAGGTTCTGGTGGACTAGGATGAAGACAGAAATTGCTCAGTTTATTGCAAACTGCGACGTTTGTCGTCGTGTTAAGGCAGAACATCAAAGGCCTTCTAGCACCCTTCAACCTTTAGCTATTCCTGAGTGGAAATGGGATAAAGTTGGTATGGACTTCATCACCGGCTTTCCCAGGACCAAGAGAGGGAATAATGCTATCTTCATAGTCATTGATCGTATTTCCAAAGTGGCTCACTTCCTACCTGTTCGAGAGAGTATCACTGCTAGTCAGCTCGCTGACTTATATATTTCTCGAATAGTGTCACTTCATGGTGTCCCACTAGAGATCAATTCAGACCGTGGTAGTCTCTTCACTTCTCATTTCTGGGAGAGTTTCCAAACTGCCATGGGCACCCATCTTTCCTTCAGTACCGCTTTCCACCCTCAATCAAGTGGTCAGGTGGAAAGGGTCAACCAAATTCTCGAAAACATGCTTAGAGCTTGTGTTATCTCATTCGTTATGGATTGGGAGAAGTGTCTTCCCTTCGCCGAGTTTTCTTATAACAATAGCTACCAATCCAACCTCAAGAAAGCTCCTTTTGAGGTTCTGTATGGACGAAGATGTCGAACACCTTTGAACTGGTCAGAAACCGGTGAAAGACAATTCTTTGGACCGGATATGATCCAGGAGGCAGAAGAGCAAGTTCGCATCATTCGTGAGAATTTGAAGAGAGCCCAATCTCATCAAAAGAGCCAGTATGACCATAGTCATAAGGAAGTGGCTTATGAAATTGGCGACAAAGCTTACCTTCGGGTTACCCCTTTGAAGGGTACCCATCGATTCGGTATCAAGGGCAAGTTGGCTCCTCGTTACATTGGTCCCTTTCTCATTCTCACTAAACGAGGAGAGGTTGCCTACCAATTGGAACTACCCCCACATCTTTCTCGAGTTCATGATGTCTTCCACGTCTCTCAACTCAGGCATTGCTTCTCGGATCCCATCCGCGGAGTGGACCACGAAACGCTTGATCTCCAAGATAAGCTCACCTATCGAGAGTACCCTATTCACATTCTTGATCAAGCAGAGCGTGTCACTCGATGTCATAACATCAAGTTTCTCAAGGTTCAGTGGTCTCATCATTCCGAGAGAGAAGCTACCTGGGAGCGTGAAGATCGTCTTCGACTTGAGTACCCCGCTTTCTTTCTACCAACTCTTGAATCTCGGGACGAGATTTTTCCGAGTGGGGGCGAGTTGTCACATCCCTAGTTCTGGTATGACCTAGGCTAGCCTTCATGTTTGCATCATGTTTAAATTCCATTTAACTTTGAAATGGGGATTTGTGAAACCCTCAGAAATCATTTCTGAAAATGACCCAAGTAAAAATTGCTCCAAAAGGGTCCAAGAAAATGCTCATGTTGCTCTCTGAAAATATTGGACAGAGATAAAAATGAAACCAATATTTTAAAGAGCTCATAAGTAATTATTTTGGGCATTTGGAATTAATCTAGTATTTATTTGCATTGGATAAATATTTTTATATATACAAAATATTGTCCAATAATTCTGAATTTTGGTGAGGGGCTTTGGATTAAGTCCTTAGGTCCCTGCAAAATTTGACAGAATTAAATAAAATGATTTAGTATTTTTACTAAATCGGAAACAAATGTCAGAAAATAGAAAAGAAAACAAAATGGAAAAATGCCTTACCTGGGCCACCTGCGGCCTGGCACTGTGCCGGCCCAACTGTGCTGGCCCGGCCCACTGGCCACCGCACCGTCCTCCACCTCGCGCCAGTAGGCGAGGCGTGTGCCCGGCGCGCGCGCTCCGCGCGCCACGGCACCTGCCTGCCTGTCCTCCTCCTCGTCGCCTGGATGCCCCGCACGATGCCACGCGCCGCCCCGCACCTCTGTCCCTCTCTCAAGTGGCCTCCCCTCCTCTCTCTCGCCCTCCCCCGCGAACGCCCGAGCGCTGCCATCGCCGCCGCACGCCGTAGCCGCAGCCACCGTGCTCCCCTCGCCTCGCCGGTGTGTCCAGAAGCTCCGCAACCTCTCCGCCAAGCCACGAGAGCGGACGCGCCCTGCAGCGGCTCCCCCGACCTTTTCTTCAACCTCTGTCCGCCGGAGATCCCCTTCGCCACCCGCTCGCTCCGACGCTTCCCCGAGCCAAACGAGCCGCCCATCCGACTCCCTGTGAGCTCCGCCATCTTCTCCCCTGCTCCCCGCGATCGTACGCTTCCTCTAGCCGCCTCCTCTACCGGAGCCGAGCCGCTCCGCCGCACGGGCTCGTCGCCGGCGATGCCCCGGTGACCAAATGGCCCCGCGCGTGTGTCCGTTGCACTCGCAACGACCAATGCAGCAACGCTAGCGTGACAGCCAGCTTGTTTGCAAGCTGCAGCGCTAACCCCACACCCACCCGAGCTCCGTCCGCCGCCGCGAGCTCTGCTCCAGCGAGCTCCGCCGTTCCCGCGGCCTCCCCTGAGCGCGACTAGATGCGCCCATGCATGGGCTACCCGCCGGTGGCCTCCGTGTGCCAAACCATGGCCTCCAGCTCATTCCGGCGAACTTCCGCCATGGCTCGAGGTCGTCGCCGACGAAACTCCGGCAGCTGACGTGGCGCGTGATTAGCTGCTAACCCTGCCGCTTAATCCACCCCCCTAAGCCACTGACTATGGGCCCCAGTGCTCGGTCAAACCCTGGTCAGCTGGGTTTGACTCGGGTTTAGCCCCGGTGTCACTGACGTGTGGCTCCCACACGTCAGGTTTGACCTGGTCAGCCCTGCTGACGCCTCTGTGATGTCATGCTGACGCAATAATGATTTTTTGTGGATTTTAAATAATTCAAAGAATTCCAGAAATTGATATAAACTTCAAAAATTCATAGAAATTCAACCGTAGCTCAGATTGAAATAATTTATATATGAAAAATGATCAGAAAAATTCAATCTATCCATCTGTACCATTTTCATACATGACAAACCAACCTATACATGTTGTATATATGAAAACACACTTATGGCATATTTAAGAGCTTAATTTGGAGTTGTATTTGAACCCTTGGCTCAAATGGACTTCAACCAAATAATTGCTAGAGGCTTTAACTCAAACAATATCACATATTCATGCCATGATCATGCATCATATTGTTGCATATACTTGTGTTTGATTTTCGACACCGTTCCTTCTCGATAGGTTCTGCCCAGAGATCGATCCAGAGTACCTGTCAGAGGAGCGGTGCCCCCTGTTGATCTACCAGTCAAGCAAACCCCCTTGTTCATTCCGATACAATCCCACTCTCTCGCTCCTGCTCCCTTTTACTGCATTAGAACAACAACGATTCAACTGCTACTTTATGCTGTGGTAGTTGAACCCATCCCTCTGCATGACCTGTCATTGCCATAGTAAATAGTTCAAACCCACTAGCATGTGTAGGAGTTGCTTGAGCCATGTTGTGTTCTTGCCATGCCATGCCTGCTATTGCTTAGCATATGTCAGGTCTGATCCATTGGGAATGAATTGGAGTAGAGTGCTATGTTCTGATGTTGAGAGTTAAGCATGTGAACACGATTTGGTAAAGGTAGTGGTGAGAGGCCATGTAGGAGTACATGGTGGGTTTTCTCACTGGAACCGTCCCTAAGAACTGAGTTTTGTGTATGTTGTCCAAGGACTAGCTACTACCACGTATTGGGTTCCGGTAACTCGACCCCTCTCGACTTATTAGCCAACTTGATCTCTATCCAGGAGTTGCAAATAGTTTCTAGTGTTTATAGGTAATGCTATTTTTCTACCGAGTGGCACCCGGCAGGGTGGACTTGGGACAGACTAGGCACACGTGGCCCGGTGTATCGAGTGGCACCCGGATGGTGGGCTCGGGAACCCTATACACATCGTTTGGCGCCGTGAGCGAAACCCCGGCCGGATCTCCTTGCGGATGGAACCCGAATAGGCGATAAACCGGGATTAGAGTCTTGTTTGGTTAGTCAGGTCGTGGCCGACACCCTCGCCAGGCTTCCTCTTGAAGGTTGCCGAGATACATGACGTGTATATGGTGATAAGTGGTGAGAGCGTGTGTGAAGAAGTACACCCCTGCAGGGTTATCATGATCTATTCAAATAGTCGTGTCCTCGGTTATGGACTTCTTGGATGCTTACATGGTACATAGAAAACTTAAAGTGGATACTCTAAAATGCTCAAGACAAGTGTGAGTGCTACGGATGGCCTTCTCGTGGAGAGACGGGGATGAATCCATAGTAGTGTATTGATGTGGTGATTAGTGGACTCATGTGCGCTGCCTCATCTCAAAGAAGTTTCTCGTTGTCGTAGAACAGGATAGCCACTGAGTCAAAGCTGGCTTGCTGCAACTAAACCCCACATTACCTTCTTGATACAAATGCATGTATGATAGGATCTGATGTAAGTCTTGCTGAGTACCTTCTTGATACATCTGTCTCACTAGTAATACCGCTTGGACTTCGACGAGTAGCTTGTTACGTCAGCTACGATCTTGTGCCCTTGGGAGGGACTTGTAGATAGTCAGCCTTCCCAGCCTTTTTCTTTTGTAGTTGTCTGTACTCAGACATGCAATGCTTCCGTTGCTTGTATGCTCTGAATGATGGGTCATGTGACCCCTGTTTGTATTTAATGCTATGTGGCTCTTCTGGGCCTTTATCTATATGAGTTTGCGTTATGTTGTGATGCCATGTTGTACAGCACATACTTGCATGTTATGCGTACTGTGACGTGTATTGCTATGTGTGGGATCCGGCAATCTAGTTGTTTATCCTTGGCAGCCTCTCTTATGGGGAAATGTAGTCTAGTGCTTCCTTGAGCCATAGTAGTCCGCTATAGCCCGGATCACCGGAGTCCTGCTAGCCTAGCACTACTACTCAGGACACTTGACTGGCTGGCATGTGTTTCACTTCGTTCCTGTGTCTGTCCCTTCGGGGAAATGTCACGCGGTGACATCCGGAGTCCTGCCTAGCCTGCTACAGCTCAGGTTCCCGGAGTCCTGTTAGTCCAGTGCTACAGCTCGGATTCACATGCTGCTGACCGACATGCTCGATGTGAATCATGTATGCCTGTCCCCATAGGTTAGTGCCCTTTTGGGTTCACGACTAGCCATGTCGGCCCGGGTTCTCTGTCATATGGATGCTAGCGACACAATCATATACGTGAGCCAAAAGGTGCAAATGGTCCCGGGCCAGGGTAAGGCAACACCCGTGGGGATACCGTGCGGGAGGCCGCAAAGTGATATGAGGTGTTACCGGCTAGATCGATGTGACTTGGTATCGGGGTCCCGACACAATGCCTCGGAAATGAATGAATAGATGCTAGATTGTCGGAATAAGAGAATGGAGAAGGGAATGACAACTTCTACCACAATTGAATTTGGAAAGCATCCTTACAAGTTGGTTAGAACGGAGTTGTTGGAAAACTAACAACGAAAAGAATAAGCTTGTACTGGGCTTATGAAAACATCTCAACATTATGATGTGACAACCTGCCACTCACGGGAAAAAGAATTGATTGAGAGCACCAAAGAGATGAAAAACTTCTTCCACCAAGATGATAAAGAGATAACTTGGATAATTATTAAGCACCCCAATTAGGAACATTCCTTAGGGAAGGCTTTAGGGGAAATCTTTACCAAGATAACTCCAACAAAGAGATTGATGGATTTAAAATACATCGTTCTTGACAACATGTGAATCTAAAAAACATGAAGGAAATTGTCAAAAATGACATAACACCACCTCAAAGGATAATATAGAAAGGAT
This sequence comes from Triticum urartu, assembly GCF_056163025.1. Lineage (NCBI taxonomy): Eukaryota > Viridiplantae > Streptophyta > Magnoliopsida > Poales > Poaceae > Triticum > Triticum urartu. The sequence goes on along the minus strand of NC_141876.1, from coordinate 220,532,380 downwards.
TGCATTTCAGAATGCACGATGAAGAATGTTTGATCTCCTCCCACAAGGATGTTGACGAACACTAGAACAAGGAATGAAATATTTGATGAACCACCATGTAGAGCCTTTGTGAGAACTCCGATAATAAACGGATGATGAGAAAGATGTGAAGGATGAAAATAGTAAGATTGAAGCCTTGTAATGATTTAGATGAAGCTTCGTGCCGATATAACCATGAAGTGTTGCAACTCCGGAAAGAAAGATGAATCACTTGGAATAGGGAATTTCCTCATCATGGACAAACTCCGAAGGAATGGATTAATCACTTGGGTGAAAGAAGAATAAGAATTATTTTATGTTTATCCTTCATCAACTTAAATTGATGGCAAACAATGGATTTGGTATACTACTTATTCTTCTTGCAAGGATTGAGGAGAGATATAGCACAAACTTGGGAAAAATTTGAACAAACCACTGGTAGGATTTGTAAAGAATGAATTAATTGATATGAGAACAAATGAAGAGGAATCTTGAACGAACCACCGTAAGAATTGAAAACGATTGAAGAGAGAGAACGAATTGCCGGGAAGAATTAGGAAACAACGTAGATACTTGAGGGATTCAGATCCAAGAGAACGAAGAAATCATGAGCTTAATAGAGATTAGTTGAACGAAGCACCGGTAAGATTTGGAGAACAAGCTGAAATTGAGAATGAAGAATATAATTGTTGAACCAACGATGAAAATGTTTTGAAGGCAATCTTGGAGAAGGAATATGACGTCAAACTTTAAACAAATTTGAGAATAACTCCGAAAATTTTAGAAGAGTCGGGTAAGATCCTGGGAAAAGACCCGTGGGTTAGGGCCCACTCAAAAGAGAACACCGTTGAACGATTACTTGAAAGGGAGATTGCACCAGTTGATTTAAATGGCTTGAATGAGATAACAACCTCGAATTAGCTTTAACGGATTAAGAATGCAAATGTGAATCTTCTAAGATATCTTCACCACTTCAGATACGAATAGACAGAGGTGAATGATTAAGAGGTGCACCGGCATGGGGAAGCATTTGAAACAAGGAAAGGGATATGATCAAAACCGAAAGATTGCATTGAATCCATCGGCTAAGAACATAGAAGAAAAGAATGAAGAGACTTCACATCGATAAGATGGATACTTGATTAAGAAATCTGAGTCCTTGAAGAAAAAAGGTGGGAGGGTGGCTAAAACAAATGCAACTTGGGACAGATGAAACAAACACAGTTGCAAAGAACTACGAATTGATCTCACGAATGTTGAAATGATCAGATGCACTTGAAGAGAAGCACGCTGGTTGGAAAAGAATTGACATGACAATCTTGATTATCATGAAGGATTAGTAATCACATAGAAATATGAGAACACCGCTTAGGAAAGGTATGGAATCAACACTTGACATTGAAGCAACTCGAATACCACAACTCAAAACAAAACAAAGGATTTGGCTTGCAGAATAAGCCGGAAACAAACATATGATAGTGATTTCTTCCGAAATTTTCATGGTGGGGCCCACACGGGCTCGATCGTACAACACCATCGTGTACAAGGCAGTGCACATTACATACGAAGCATCCCCGAGTCCGCATAGACAATGACTCTTTAAGAAACAATGAGACCACTGTAAAACTAACCATGGATGGGGGGACCACTAGACGCCGAACCCCAATCTCATATCATGCATTTGTCAAAAAGATATCCTGGGTAACTACTTGAATTCCCACCTATTAACTCCCGAAACTTTCTGGTTATGCAATGTAGTGTTGGGGATACACGGAGGCACAAATATCTCACACAACTAACAAGCCGTACGCTCCAACTGTATCAATCCTTCAACACATAACCAAGAAACCTTCAAAAATTGTGTACCTCAGACCTTCGAAAACATCCGATATACTATATGTGGCAATATATTTGATCGCTCTCCCCAGTACTGGGTGCCGTCAAACTACTCTCACCACAAAGAGTATAGAAGCGTTTTCGTTGTCGGCGACCTCTGGTATTTCGGAACTGAAATGATTAGCACTGTGACAAAAACACCTTGGAGCTCAACTCCCCGGGACACTTCCACAACTCCTAAATGTCAGGAGGCACCAAGACAAAATTCCCGTCACAATGATATCGCAATGATCCAACAATACCTGCGTGATCCTAAAAAAATGAGTGAAAAGGAGGAGAGTGAAGTCAAAACATCTACGTCAGGAGTCCTCACCAAAGTGATGAAGGGATAAGGAGTAAAAAGAATTCCTACTCTCCGATATAACTAGACACAAAATAGTTTTTTCTAGGCTCAACAACGGCAGCGGTTCGATCAATCAAGGGGGCTCCTAAGGTCGGTAAGGCTCTAATACCAACTTGTAGCGCCCAAGTTTCGATTCTATCCCAATCACGTGATGAATTCATGATTGGGGCACAACCGCATTTTGAGCACATAGCAAGGTGGATATCATTACAACATACCATGTACTGAATAGATGAGAATACAAGATAAAAGCTTACACTCGCCACAAGTTACAACATTCATACAACAGTACATCAATACATAGCAACCATCATACCAAAGAGCAGGATCCGACTACGAATGAAATCAAATGAAAAAGAAGAACGACATCCACCTTGCTAATCCCAGGTTCCTCGACCCGGAACCTATCCCTTGATCGAAGAAGAAGAAGCAGAAGAACTCCAAACAATCAAGCATCGCACTCGCATCAAGTCATCGCATTACTTGTACCTGGAACTGTTGTTGTTGTTGTAATCCATGAGCCATGAGGACTCAGCAATCCCATTACCATGGGTATCAAGACTAGAAAAGTTTAATGGGTATGGAATGGATAAGTGGTGAGGATGCAACAAGCGACTAAGCATAATATGGTGGCTAACTTACAAGTACAAGAATAAGATGAGAAACTATGCAAACGGTTGCAAACTAGTAATGATCAAGAAGTGATCCTAAACTACTTACGTTCAAACATAACCCAACCGTGTTCTCTTCTCGAACGCAGCCGAAAAGAGACATCATGGTTACGCATGCAGTTGGTGTATTTAGTTGAGTTTACTTCAAGTTCGCTACAACCAGATATTAACAAATTCCCATCTGCCACATAACCGCGGGCATGGCTCTCGAAAGTTTAAACCCTGCAGGGGTGTCCCAACTTAGCCCATGACAAGCTCATGATCCGCAGTGACAATCCTCCATCGTGGGACCCTTTGATCAGACTCGGAATCCCGGTGCACAAGTGATTTCGACAATGGTAAAATAAAACCAGCAAGACCACCCGCTGCGTCGATACCCCGATAGGAGCCGTGCGTATCTCATTCTCAGGACAACACCGTCGATGCATAGTGGACGATAGCCAATAATACCATCACGTTGCCCTGAGGTGGCAGCGCCTACTGCTAGGCAGATGGACCAACACACATGAGGAGCACTGGCCCGGGGGTTGATTAAGAGACCTCGGGTGCTAGCCGGTCCCTATTCAAGTTTTAGTTGTTATAAGGATAATGGTAAAACCAATGTTGGGCCTTGCTAAAAGAGTTCTATTCAAAGTGAACTGTCAAGAGGGGCCCATAAACTCTCACCATGTTAGGGACGCAAAATCAAGGAACATAACACCGATATGACGGAAACTAGGGCAGCAAGAGTGGAGAAAAACACCAGGCAAAAGGCTGAGCATTCCACCCTTTACCAAGTATATAGATGCATTAATTAAATAAGAGATATTATGATATCCCATGATATCCATGTTCCAACATGGAACAACCTGCAACTGCACCTGCAACTAGCAACACTATAAGAGGGGCTGAGCAAAGCGGTAACATAGCCAAACAACGGTTTGCTAGGATGGTGGAAAAGGTTAGAGGCTATCATGGCAATTTCGGAGGCTTGATAACAACTGGTAGGTAGCGCGACATAGCAATACAATCGAGACAACTAGCAAAGCAAAGATAGTAGTGAGATCCAAGGTGGCGGTCATCTTGCCTGAAATCTCTCTAGGAAGAACACCAAGTCCATGAAGTAGTCAAACCAATGTAGCCGAACGAATCCTCACACTCGCAACATAACTGGAACTATCAAGGAGAAGCACAACCGGAAAGAAGCAAACATCATGGTAAACATACATATCATAACCATGGCATGATGCACAATCAAGTATGATGCATGTCCGGTCTAATGAGGCATGGCATGGCAAAGTGCAACAAACAACACTACAAGTTATGTGGAGCTCAATATGCAATGAGTTGCATATTGACAAAACACCACGTTCAATCATTTAGTTCGCTCTCGTTTATGTACGCAGCAATATTAAATGTTGTTAAACATGACAAGAGGGTGAAGCATAATAAAACTACCTATCTAGGCCAGTTTAAATGAGGCCGGAACAACAAGCAACAATTCGGGAAAACCCCATGTGCATATTTCAAATTTTCTACTGTTCTTCCCTATACACTATTTTAGAGTTGCTAAACATGCAAAGTAATGCCACCATGTTAAACTATGCATTTTCTACCCCATTTACATATAAATATTATTAGATTCGGAGCTACGGTTATTTAGTTATGAAATAAACCATTTTAGCACGTCACTATGCAAATTAAATGCAAACATCATTTTAAACATTTTTAACATGGATGAAAGTTGCATATTATGAAACTAGACAAAATTCTAAGCATTTTACATGTTTAAAACATTTTAAATCGATGCACAGTTATTTAGTTGTGAGCATATCAATATGATAGAATTTCCTGTAAATATGCAATGACCAGGTTAATTGATAAATTCGCAGAACGGAAAAAATGTCTATGGGCTGAAACTGCTGGAACTGGGCCTGAATAGAGCTGAGCGCGACATAGAAAATATGCACGCCTGGTGAGGGTTACACGAGATGCTCACATCGGGCCGAATCTGGCCAGCTAGACACATGCGCGGGCTGCGAGCAAGGAGGTAGCCCACCTAGCACGGAGACAGGTCAACGGGGTAGGCGATGCGCGGTCGTGCGGTCGTCCTCCTACTCGAAGCAGAGGATGCAGGGGGTGATGTCAGTGCCTGGACTTGACGACGGCGACGGTGAGGCGAGGTGGACCGCGGGGGATGTCGGGGACGGCAGGGCCCGAAAGATCCGGACGGGGGCGGCGCTTGACGACAGAGGGCGACGCGAGTGGTCGAGGCAGAGGTGTCCTCCTCCTCTGTCTGAACTGCTACTACTTGATGCAGCGAAGGGGGCCGAATAGGCTGGAGGGACTTGGCGCGGTAGGCGAACTGGGGCTCCAGCGTCTATGGATGATGGGAAAGGACAGATCTGAGGCTCTCTGGCACGGACCATGGTGGCGCGTCGAGCTGGAGTTACGGGAGGCCATCCATGGTGTTGGCGCCAAGCTCCTGGACAAAGAGAGATGAGATGGGAAACGAAGAAGGGAAAGAAGGAAAGGGCGCCAGGGGGAAGTCCGTCCTAGAGGAACATGGAGTTGTGGCCAAAGCTGACGAGGCGTCGGCGCGAGGTGGAGGAGCGCTCGGGCGCTGCTGCTACTAGTGGACGGCGGGGACGGCACGAGGTGGGAGGCTGTAGGGAGCTTCTCTTCCTGCCTCGCGATGAGGGGAACGGGGAGGTCTGCGTGGGCTGTGGTGGTGGGATGGATAGTTGCATGGTTGGATCGAAGGAATCCGATGGCGATTGGCTAGCGTTGGAACCAAGGAGAGACCAGGTGTCGGCGGGATGGATCCCAAGAGAGAGAAGGCAGGTAGGTGGCAGCGCGATGGGACGAGAGGGCTAGATTTTAGGGTTGCTGCCTAAGAGGTTGGTCTATATATAGTAGGAAGTCCAAAAGAGGGTTAGATCATACCCTCCTATCGTAATCGGATGGCCCAGAATAAATAGGTTAGGATGTCCAAACAATGAACCAAAGATATTTTACAGATGTTTGGGGATGATCCAGACCCATCGGTAATGACTGCTCGGGTCTGGTTCGGGGAAGTTTCGAACAAACGCGAGGGGTTGATGCACTATGCAAATAGGAGTTAGGTGGTTTCACAAGAGGGAATCGAAAACCCGGTTGGTTTGATAAAGGCGAACTGAGACAAAGGAGAAGTGGCCACTACGAACGGATGCAAGTTTTATAAAAACATGCGGATGCAATGCTCATGATGACATTATGAACTGCAAGAAACAAATAAATAACAAAGCTGACACGCAAAACATGGAAGGCATCTGAAGCGTCGGTATCGGGTCGTCACAGTTGTGCCCACCTGTTAGCCCCGTAGGCCCTGATTCCAACTCCATAAAATCCTATTTTTGGAGAAAAAATCAGTGATGCGCTTCATGAGATGGAGCAGCCGCCACCTCCTGTTTTTCATCGGCAGGCCAGATATGGAGTTCGATTGGGGCTCCGAAGAGGGGGATCTTCGATCTTCGTCATCACCACCCATTCTCCATCGCCAATTCAATGATGCTCCCCACTAGGAGTGAGTAATTCCTTTGTAGCTTCGCTCGTCGATGAGGAGTTGTATGAGATTCATTATGTAATCGAGTTAGTTTTGTTAGAGCTTGATCCCTAGTATCCATTATATTTTGAGATCGATGTTGCTATTACTTTGCCATGCTTAATGCTTGTAACTTTGGCCCCGGGCGCCATGATTTCAGTTATGAACCGTTTCTATTATCACCATTATATCTATGTTCTAGATCCGATCTTGCAAGTTATAGTCACCTATTACGTGTTATGATCCATAAACCCCGTAGTGACAGAAGTCGGGATACTTTCCGGTGAGGGACCATAGTTCGAGGAGTTCATGTATACATTTTGTGCTAATGCTTTGTTCCGGTTCTCTATTAAAAGGAGGCCTTAATATCCCTTAGTTTCCATATGGACCCCGCTGCCACGGGAGGATAGGACAAAAGAAGTGAGGCAAGTTCTTTCCATAAGCAAGTTTGACTATTTACGGAATACATGCCTACATTATATTTATGAACTGGAGCTAGTGCCGTATCACCCTAGGTTATGACTATTATATGATGAATATCATCCAACAAATTCACTGATCCAATGCCTACGAATTTATCTTATATTGTTCTTGCTAAGTTACTACTGCTGCTGTTACCGTTACACTTGCTACCAAACTATTGCTATCACTGTTATCGTTACACTGGTACGCATCGGTGTTATGCAAACAGTTTTTAACCCCTTTCGACGGCGGCATTTCGAACCGTCGCCAAGTAAATGTGGGTGATAGGGGGGTCCTTCCCACTTGATGCAGAAACCGTCGGGGATAGGGAACCAAGATGCATATATAGTACTCCTACTCGTTTGTGCTCGCATTGCCATCGTAGTCGGTATTCTATGGTGCTGCATTTATGATGCACGGCGCATCACAAATGGTTCAGTATTATTGAACATTTATGATAAGCATACAATCACACACATTCACTTTTCCCAAACCATATGCGATAAATAATTAAGAAGATTAGCTAATCGTCGTACAAGTGTCGGACAGGATTACGAAACATCGGACCGTCTAACATCGTCGTACACGACAACTGTTGCACACACTATTCTGTGGTGCAACGCTTACGATGCGTACTTCATCAGAAACAATTCATGGTTGCGAATCGTGTACGATAAGGCAACTATCACAAACGTTTAGTTTTCCCGCACCGTTTGTGATATTGTCTGACATCACACACGATTTGCAAACGGCAACAGTGCGCATGCTTGCACACATTTCCTCTTTGTGAACCGTGTCAGACTATGATGTATATCGCAAACGGTTGTGTTTTACCAACCTTGTGTACCGTAACGACCTGGAGAGCGTAATTTCATCGTAATTTAATTGGTGTTATTTCAAATTGTACCGGATTTGTATTTGAATTTGAATTTGCATGTATCCTATAGCTTTATTCATATCCATGAGGTTCAAACAGCCAATGCATTATTCGATTCATAGGTACATATGTTCAAGAATTACATAAGAACCAAATAAAGAATGATGAACCATAGTTGTATACTTGTACTATTAAAGACGTTAAATAAGGAGGCAAAATACATTCTGGTTGCTGAACAAGGTGAAGTGGAATGCCCTTATTGTGCCCTCCTCCATGCAGAAGGCATGCATGACTCTAGTCCAACCCCTTGTGATGGCCGACCGCCCATCCTTCACGGTCTTCATGAAAACATCTAGATAATCATCGTGTTCTGGTAGAAATACTTTAACCTTTGCATGCCCACCAATAATGTAGTTTCAGGGGTAATCTTGAGTAAACTGCTTTCGCAACCACTGCAAAGGAAAAAGATTCAGACATTGTCATGTAACACAACTTATTATGGGCAGTAAAAAGAAGGCTGCAGAGTTCTTACTTACCATCGTGCAGTTTGATGTTATCTTGGGTAAAAGTGTAAACAAATAGTTTAATTGCCATCTTTTGACAAATTTTACTAACAATCTTTATGAGTTTCCTCACTTGATGCTGGTTCATCGATATCTCATTGCCCCGTATGCAGAAAGGGTCGAAGCGCGGATCTTTCCCAATTACTTATGTACCTAAAAGCACCGAGTTAATATTAGAAGCTAAACAACAATTGCACAATGATGTAGTACAACACTCATTTATAATATCTTATAACATCCAATATACTCACATATTCGATGAATTAACATCTTATATTATGGGGCGGAAGGAGTTTATTGCATTCTTACAAATTATCGGCTGATTAACTACTGCTGTGTCCATGGGTTAGAGTTAGTTTGTGCTAGTTCAGGCTCAAATCTCCCTAAAGTATATCCAACCATGAGGGCTAGTTTGAGCTAGTTGCATATAACCGACCCAAAAAAACTATCCAACCCAAGAGGTGCTAATTGGAGCTAGTTCTCCTAGTGCATTTATTGTCAATCTAACCCTGTCATCCAAACACCTCTTTGGATGGAGTTAGTTCAGGGTTAGTCATGAGCTAGAAACTAACTCTAACCTCTAGCTAAGTTGAGTATGCCAATAGTTATGTGTTGTTGTTGTTGTTGTTGCTGGTGCTCTTATACGTATATCTAGACATCATTAGAACATTAAGGTAACACTCTTCCTTGTTGCTATGTAGCCTAGGATTGCATATTTAGACATTAAGTGCAGTGCATCTTGCTATGTAGCCTTAGATATATTACATATAGCCCTAGTTAACCTAATGATAAATGGGTTACAGATATATTCAATTAAATGTCTGATTCACTGATTTGTCCCTTATCAGCCCCCGACCTACATGGCACCAGCTACCGATATCCTGAACAGTGAGTATATATAAGCCATGTGATGAAACTAACCTCGATGGAAAACAACAGTCATTCCCAAAATTGTCCAGTGTAGGTACATTGAGAGGCATGTTAAGCACAACAGGCTAAACATCAACCAAAATTATACATGGCAGACAAAATAATCTCCAAAATATAGCTTCAGTGTGTAGGTTTAAGCATGCTAGTAAAGCAAAACAAGTGCAAAGGTGTGTTAGCTGCAACACGCCTAACATTTAACAACAAGCAAACATAGTCATTCAGACTGGTATTGTGCTGGTCTAAGTACACTGGTTATTCTTAAATAAAAATGGAAAAGGTGTGTTACCTTCAAGATGCAGCAACCAAATGTAGTCATTCATAGTGGTATTGTTTTGAATGAAATTGAACTGCACAGTTCATACTTGCACATATAGAACATCACGTTGAATAACTGGAATAAACAAGGCATTTATACTACGAACAACCCAAGATAGCATTTGAAACTAGACATATGCTACCTACAAACAACCAAACAATCAAAAAACTTTAAAAGAGGGATATCCTAGCTATAACAGGCTTAACAACAAGAAAATATATGCATTCCTATCGGTATGTTTAAAACTGGATTGATGAAATGTACTGCACAGTAAATAATTGCACATATAGAGCATCACATTGTGAACAACTGAAAGAAACAAGGCATACTGCAAACAACCAAATATAGCAATTAAAACTGGACATATTCTCACTACACTACAAAAAGGACTTGACAAAACAAATCATGGGTTTCCCCTGTGAAGAGGCACGACAAAACAAATCATGGGTTGGTCGGATTCAAGGTTCTGCAGACCCTTCAGAGTTTCGAACACTGGGGTGCGTGCGAAGAACACTCCCCTCTTAGTCTGCCTGCTCAATGATTCCACGGCCTAGCTCGACGAACCCAAGGGACAAGAGACACAGTGGTTTATCCTGGTTCATGTCACCTTGCGGTGTAATACCCTACTCCAGCTTTGTGGTGGATTGCCTCGAGGGGCTGAGGATGAACTAGTAAAGTGGTGGAATAGCCTCAGGAGGTGAGGTGTTCTTAGGATCGATGAGCTGGTGGATGAGAGGATGATCTGAATGATCCCACTTTCTATGGTGGTGGCTAAGTCCTATTTATAGTGGGCTTGGTCCTCTTCCCAACTGTAGGCAGGAAGGGATCCCACAACGGCCAAATTTGAAGAGGGACAACTAGTACAAGCTATCCTAACAAAAGTAGTCTTCGCCTGCAAAAGGCTCTGGTGGTGACGCTGTTGCGGGCTCCGCGATGACCTCCGTCCTGTCATCCTAGCGGTCTTGGTCTTGTTGCACCGATATGGAAACATTTGCTTGATTCCTCGGGACTCCGCGCCTGCGCTTGCCTCCTTGGCACCAAAGGGGAAACTGGTACGCTACGCCCACTGGCACCCGCCTGGCCTTGGTCATCATGGCTCACATCATGTGAACCTCGCGAGGTGCACCTCGACTTGATATCTCCGCTCCTCGGGAGCCATCCTGGTGAGGCCGCTAAGGGAGTCCTAGACTAAGGGGTCCTCGGGCGTCCGGCCTGTTAGCCATGGGCCGGACTGATGGGCTATGAAGATACGAAGACCGAAGACTGCACCCATGTTCGGATAGGACTCTCCTTGCCATGGAAGGCAAGCTTGGCGACTAGATATGTAGATTCCCTTCTTTGTAACCGACCTTGTGTAACCCTAGATCCTCCCGGTGTCTATATAAACCGGAGGACTTAGTCCGGATAAGAGACTCATTATCATAGCCATACAAGCTAGACCTCTACGGTTTAGCCATTACGATCTCGAGGTAGATCAACTCTTGTAATACTCATATTCATCAATATCAATCAAGAAGGATGTAGGGTATTACCTCCTGATGCGGAGCATCCTACGACCTTCCCCATGGACGCCAACTCAACTATCCAAGCTGCAAGTGGGCCCATGACAAGGGCTAGGGCACGTGCTATTCAATCCGAGGTGACATCACTCCTACTTGAGTTTCCCTCGTCTTTAAGTGAGACATGGCTACTGCCTAAGTCCGGGATGCTATGTGTGATTAGGTACAATGCTCAAGACACGGACCCAAGGGCTGTAGAACAAAAGACAGACGTCAACACTCTGGACAGCCCGGAACCTCCGGCCAGAGCCCGGAACTTCCGCCCCCTGGACCTTCCGGCCGACCCGGAGCTTCCAGCCGCCGATGACATCGACCAGCCCAGGCGTGCCAACTCGCGGGTTAGCCCGGGCCCCATCCCGGACCTTCCGGCGCCCGGAACCTCCAGCCAGCCCAGACCTTCCGCCCCCCGGATGCCAACACATCTCCACCCGCGCCAACTCTCGGGTTAGGCCGTACCCTCCCCGGAACCTCCGGCGCCCGGAACTTCCGTCTTCGCCCGGAACTTCTGGCCCTGCCTGCGCGCAGCGACTTGGGCCAAGGCACGTGTACCCTTTCGTCACCTATACTATAAATACTCTTCTCCTACCTATGTTTTAGGGTTAGCAAAGGGATAGCTCATGATTGTGTGAGAGCTTCGCTCATCCACTTGTTTACTATCGGTGTCAAAACTGGCGGATCTTGGGTAGGGGGTCCCGAACTGTGCGTCTAAGGCGGATGGTAACAGGAGGTAGGGGACATGATGTTTACCCAGGTTCGGGCCCTCTTGATGGAGGTAAAACCCTACGTCCTGCTTGATTGTTCTTGATGATATGAGTAGTACAAGAGTTGATCTACCACGAGATCAGAGAGGCTAAACCCTAGAAACTAGCCTATGGCATGATTGTTGTTGTCCTACGGACTAAACCCTCTGGTTTATATAGACACCCGAGGGGGACAGGGTTACACAGAGTTGGTTACAAGGAAGGAGATCTACATATCCATATTGCCAAGCTTGCCTTCCACGCCAAGGAGAGTCCCATCCGGACACGGGACAAAGTCTTCAATCTTGTATCTTCATAGTCCAACAGTCCGCGAAAGTATATAATCCGGCTGTCTGGATACCCCCTAATCTAGGACTCCCTCAGTAGCCCCTGAACCAGGCTTCAATGACGATGAGTCCGGCGCGCAGATTGTCTTCGGCATTGCAAGGCAGGTTCCTCCTTCGAATACTTCATAGAACATTTTGAACACGAGGATCCTGTCCGGCTCTGCAAAACAAGTTCCACATACCATCGTAGAGAGAATAATATTTCCACAAATCTAATCTGCTGACGTACCCCGTAGCATGGCATCACACCACAGTCAGGTCTTTATTCGAATCATTTTTCATAACCTATCTCAGCATGTTTTGCGAGGCGGTTTCCTTGGCATGTCTTGTCGAAGCAGAGATCGTGTCCCCTTATTACGGGATTCCCATCAATACGGACGTGGGTAACCCAACCGCGCCATCTATTACATCGCTTGGGGGATAAGCGAGTTTTACCAGGATGGTGGGGGCGCATAGTTTCGTCCGCCCTTATAAAGGGATAAGGTTTCACCTTTTTCTACCCACGCCTTCTTCCTCCTTGCTCATCCATTCTCGCGCACTCGAGCTCCAGCGCCCAAGTCCACATCCTTCTCCTCAACTCTCTCCAAACATGCCCGGAGCGAGAGGCAAGTGGATGGTCTCCTCTGTCACGGAGGGACACATCAAAAAACTACGTGGGGCCGGATACTTAGCCGCGGATATCGCGCACCGGCTGCCAGCTGCGAGGCAGATCGTCCCTACCCCGGAACCTTATGAAAGGGTGGTTTTCCTACCCCACTTCGTCCGCGGACTGGGGTTTCCCCTCCATCCATTCGTCCTCAGCCTTATGTTCTATTATGGTCTGGACTTTCATGATATGGCCCCGAATTTCATCCTCAACATCTCGGCGTTCATCGTCATGTGCGAGGCTTTCCTCCGCATCCGGCCCCATTTCGGCCTGTGGCTGAAGACCTTCAATATTAAGTCGAAGGTTGTATGCGGCCAACAAGAGGAATGCAGCGGAGCCATGGTGGGAAAAATGCCCAACGTTACATGGCTCGAGGGCTCCTTCGTGGAGACCATAAAGGGGTGGCAATCGGGGTGGTTCTACATCACCGAGCCGCGCGACACCAACTGGGTGGCGGCCCCCGAGTTTCGATCCGGAATCCCCACGCGGCTCACTTCCTGGAAGGAGAAGGGCCTGTCCTAGGGCTCATCGATGGAGCTGGACGGACTCCTAAAGTGTATCTGGAACATGATAAGCAAGAAACTTAAGCTTGTCAACACAGTCCAGGTCATGCTCTTCCGCCGGATCCTCCCGTGTCAACAACGGGCTTTCAACTTATGGGAGTTCGACCCGGCCCAGCACTAGACTCTACGCGAGCTCTTCGACACGATGCATAAGGACGTATGGTAGGTGCTGTTCAAGGGCGCTGAGGTCCCTCCTTCTCTTACCGAGGACTGCAGGCTAAGCGCGAAGTGCCCTGCAAATCCGGTATGTTCTGTACATCTGGTAGGTTATTTATTTCCCATAGCTTAACCATGTGCGGGGTCTGAGCTCCCATGCCTTCGACAGGACTGGGTGGAGACATCGGAGCAGATTAACTGTCCGGCCCCTCTGCCCAAAGACCCTGCAGACGCTCTCCTGGCGGAGATGCGGACTCCGGCTCCTTATGAGGTGCCGGAGAAGACCAAGAAGAAGGCCACGGGAACCCGAAAGAGTTCCCGGCGCCAGATGGTATCGGACTCATCGTCCGATAACTCCGAGACGCACTCCTCCCGTGAAAACGAGGAGGAGGAAGATGAAGAATCTCCCCCTCCAGTCGGGGGAGACAAGAAAAGGAAGGCCGCCCCAACCGGGGAGGCCGAAGGGTCCAAGAAGGGAAGGACTCTCCTTCCGGACTGTTCCACCACCGCTGCCGATGGCGAAGACGAGTGGTTACGTAGGGCCAAGCCCCTGGCGAAGTCGTAAGTATTCGGATACTAGAGTAACTCATAGCATACTTTTGTTGCACTGCTTCTCCTAACGTCGAATATGATTATGCAGTCCGCCCCGAGCCCGTATCGACGTATCCTTGTCGGACGGTTCCTTGGACTCGTCGGATATGAATAGTGATACACTTCCAACCACCTCCTCTCCTCGCCATATGGACAATGTCGAGGTACTGTCTGAAGGGGCACCGAGCCGGGGGGGAGATAGTCCGGGAGGCGCCTCAAGGCAAACTTCCGGACTCCAGGCGTGAAGGGAGCAAGACTCCCAAGGGCTCCAAGTTCGGCCCCTGGCCAAATGCCGCGCCGGAACCTCCAGTGGTTCCAGACTCCGGCAGGCGGCCCCCTTCCAAGAGGGGCAAGCCGCCCGTGCCGGTGACCTCTATCCATCCAGAGGCACTGGACAACCTGCTGGGAGCGCTTCGCGGCGCTTCCATCGATGAACAGAACCGCACTATTATGAGTGCGGTGATCAAGAAGGTTCAGTCCGTCAAGAGCGGACTGACTGAAGCCTGTGCCAGCCTTCTAACAGGCTTTGAGGTAAGTATTTAAAATATAGGAAAATATTACCGCATAGACAGTAGCCCCTGATGCTCTGTTTGGTGTTCACAAAGAAAAGCCAAATAGAGGATCAAATAATATCTACAGGAGTCTAATATAAGTATGTCTATATGCGTATGCAGGCTTCACTGCTGACCTCTGCCGCACTGACTGCGGAGGTCGCTGCACTAATGCAGAACCTCGAGCTGTCCGAGAAAGAGCTCGGTCTTGCCAAAAGGCAGCTCAAGGAGAACAAAAGTAAGTAATGCCTTGTCTATATATATATGTATATATATATATATAAAGATGCGGTTGCAAAATGATAGGATCATCATGGATGTGCTAGGGGCCACGAACGAAGTGGCGACCCTGAAGCAACCGCTGTCCGAGGCCGAAAACAAAGCGGCCAAGGAGCGCACCGAGCGGGAAAAACAAGAGGCACGGGCGGGCGAGGTGCAGCAAGAGCTCCAGGCTCTCGTGAAGAAGCACAAGGCTTTGGAGCTTGACTCGAAGACGCGAGAGTCTGAGCTTGCAACGGCGCTCGAGAGCACAAAGTATGCCAAGGCTGAAGCCCAAAAGGCCCTCCAGGAAATTGAGGTGATGAGGAAGATAGCAGCGAGTAAGGCATTCAATATGCAAAGCAAGCATGTGAAAGTAAATTACTTGTTACTTACCCGAGTCCGGAGCTCTCCAGGAACATTCTCAGATTTGCCCCGCAGCGTGTCGGATGCCGCGAAGTATTACCAGGGCGAGGAGGGAAGCTCGACGGAGAAGTTGTCTGGTCTCAGTATACTACGACGGAACAGCCGATGCTTGTGAGCGACCAGCGGAAGCAACTGGTCGAGCTGCACAAGGCGGCCGAATAGGCCATGAGGGGACTTATAGTCCGGATGTGGCCTGGCGACTCCCTTCCCAACAGCTACTTCGGCCTGGTGAGGCGGCTTGTGGATGCCTGCCCATGGCTGGAAGTCATAAAGCGGTCCGTCTGCATCGAAGGTGCACGTCGGGCTTTTGCCCGTGCGAAGGTCCACTAGGCCAAGATGGACACCGAGAAGCTGGTGAAGGAGGGGCCGCCGCAGGGCAAGAACCATCGCCACCCCGAAATGTATTATGAGGGTGTCATGAAGGGTGCCCGTCTTGTGGCGGACGAGTGTGCGAAGGATGTAATTTTGGAATGAACTTGCCCGTGTGATCCTGTATTATGAAAACTTGTTCATATGCGCTACGCAACACTTGTTTGAATTTAAAATATTACCTTCTATGCGGCTGTTTATTAAATCTGAGAGATGGCCAGTCGTCGGCTTCTGCCCCCATGCCACGAGTGCTAGGGTGTTCGGGATAAATCTGAGCACTCTTTTTCCCATTGTTGGGTCCTTCGAGGGAGGTGCTCAGCACAACGAACAAGCCAATCGGACTATAATGCTTTATCACTCTCACTTAGCCATAGAAGTCTACAATTTTAAATTTTGGCGAAGCCCCTAGTATTCGGAAGGCCGAATTCGGGGCGCTATACACGCCTTAAGCCGGACAAAGCCAACTCCTCGCTCTAAGCATCATAAGTCTTTAGGGACTCGAGACCTCTCGAACAACGACCATCTCTCGCCTTATCATGACAGTTAGTTTCAGCTTCCTCTACTGAGGTGCTTGCCCAGATGAACCGGGGCACAATCGCAGTAGTTATCCCAGTGCAACCATAGCCCATATAGCGGAACGTAAGGTACCAAAACATGGGAGCCGGGGAAACCCAACTATTGACCCAAGACATGATTCGGAGCTGATGCATATAATGCTATAAGTTCGGTGTGCCGCACTGTCGAAAGTGTTCGGACTTCTCATGCCGTATTATGGGGTACGCTTAAGCCCCTGGCGTATTGGCCGTAGTAGAGTGTACAGGTGCTGAATGTCATGAATGAACATATATATATATATAAAGAATAGAGAATGAGGTAATAGTCTAGTGCTATGCATTGTTTATTCAAAAAGGTGCGTCGAAGCAGAATGATACAAGTAGTGCGATAAGCAAAAAGTAGGACTATTTGACATGTCCCCTCCAAGGGCAAGCTGAGGAATGGTATTTAAAGCAAGTATTTCACTCGTTATCAGAGACCACCTGGGAGTTCCATGGTACGACGAAGCTTTCTGCCTCCTTGGTTGTCGTATCGTGTGTCCGGCAATCATACTGCCGGACGGGGTTTCCGGAGAGTAAAGTCCTGAAAGAGAGAAAAGAATAACAAAGCGGGAAGCCCCTAGTGCGATTGAGCCACGTTTTGGGGCGTGCCGTACTCGTGCCCCCCACCTATGCCCATGGTATTTTTAATGTGTAATTATGTACGCGTGGCACGAATTTCGCCGTTTGGCTGGGACTGGGGTGGGGGCCGCATTGCTATGCGAGCTCGGAACCTGCCAGGCGGTCTTGTTGAAGATTACTTCGGGCGCGCTTGATGGTGTCCGGGTGTTTAATCACCGAACTGGTGGATTGCCTGAAGAGGCTGCTTTGTGCTTCTGCTGCGAGGGCCGCAGTGTGCTCCTCCGTGCGGAGAGAGCGCTCTGTGTTTCCATTGACTGTGATGACCCCCCGAGGTCCTGGCATCTTGAGCTTGAGGTAAGCATAATGCGGTACCACATTGAATCTCGCAAATGCGGTTCGCCCGAGCAATGCATGATAGCCACTGCGGAACGGGACTATATCGAAGATTAACTCCTCGCTTCGGAAGTTATCCGGGGATTCGAAGACCACTTCCAGTGTGACTGAGCCTGTGTAATGGGCCTCTACACCTGGTATGACGCCTTTGAAGGTCGTTTTTGTGGGTTTGATCCTTGAGGGCTATATACCCATTTTGCACACTGTGTCCTGATAAAGCAGGTTCAGGCTACTGCCGCCGTCCATAAGGACTCGAGTGAGGTGAAATCCGTCGATGATTGGGTCTAGGACCAGTGCGGCGAATCCGCCATGATGGATACTAGTGGGATGGTCCCTGCGATCGAAGGTGATCGGACAGGAGGACCATGGGTTGAACTTTGGGGCGACTGGCTCCAAGGCGTATAAGTCCCTTAACGCACACATCCGCTCCCTCTTGGGGATGTGGGTTGTGTATATCATGTTCACCGTCCGCACTTGTGGGGGGAACCTCTTCTGTCCTCCGGTGTTCGGCGGCCGGGGTTCCTCCTCATCGTCGCTATATGACCCCTTATCTTTGTTTTCGGCATTTAACTTGCCGGCCTGCTTGAACACCCAACATTCCCTGTTGGTGTGGTTGGCCGGCTTGTCGGGGGTGCCGTGTATTTGACACGAGTGATCGAGTATACGGTCCAAACTGGACAGGCCCGGGGTGCTTCTTTTGAATGGCTTTTTCCGCTGACCGGGTTTAGAGCCTCTGAATCCGGCATTGACTGCCGTATCCTCGGTATTGTCGTTGTTGATGCGGCGCTTGTGTTTGTTGCCACGTGACCTGCCATTGCCATCCTTGGTATCCAAAGTACCATGGTTCTTTGATATATTATTGCTACGAGCCAGCCAACTGTCCTCTCCTGCGCAAAAGCGGGTCATGAGTGTCGTGAGGGCTGCCATAGATTTTGGCTTTTCCTGGCCAAGGTGCCGGGCGAGCCACTCGTCGTGGATGTTTTGCTTAAAAGGTGCTAGGGCCTTTGCATCCGGACAGTAGATGCTTTGATTTTTCTTTGTCAGGAATCGTTTCCAGAATTGCTTGGCTGATTCCTCTGGCTGCTGAATTATGTGGCTCAAGTCATCAGCATCTGGTGGTCGCACATAAGTTCCCTGGAAGTTGTCGAGGAATGTGGCTTCCAGATCTTCCCAACAGCCAATGGATTCTTCTGGCAGGCTATTGAGCCAATGCCGAGCTGATCCTTTGAGCTTGAGTGGGAGGTATTTGATGGCGTGTAGATCATCACCGCGGGCCATGTGGATCTGCAGGAGGAAGTCCTCGATCCATACCACAGGATCTGTTGTGCCATCATATGATTCGATATTTACGGGTTTGAAACCCTCTGGGATTTGGTGATCCATTACTTCGTCTGTGAAGCATAGGGGGTGTGCGGCGCCTCTATACTGGGCCATGTCACGACACAGCTCAAATGAGTCTTGTCCTCTATGTTCGGCCCGGCCGGATTTACTTTTACTATATCTGGCGTGATGGTTATCGTCTCGCGTAGTGGCGCGCCCTCGTGATCCGTAGATCGATCTTGCGTGTTTTGCTTTGTCCTCCAATACGTCTCGCAGGTCTAGCGTGTTTCCCCATGCCTTGACATTTTTATTTGAGTGGCGTCGGGGTTCGGGCTGAGATTTTGGCTGAAATGCCTCTCTGTCGCGGCCACGAGGTGGCCGATCAGCCGCGTCATACGCTAGAGATGTAGGTTTTAATGCTTCCTCCTCTAGTCGAGGTAGCAACCTGCGCTTTGGGTAACTCTTGGAGGGGCGTCCGAGTTCATATTCCTCGGCCGCAAGGACTTCAGTAAAACTGTCAGCTAGCAAATCTTGATCAGCTTGAAGCTGCTGTTGCTTTTTCTTAAGGGTATTTGCCGTGGCTATAAGCCGGTGCTTGAACGCTCTTAATCGATGGGATCCTCAGGCACGATAAATTCGTCATCGTCGAGGCTTGCCTCGTCTTCAGAGGGAGGCATGTAATTATCATCCTCCGCCTCTCCATCTGCCACTCTCTCGGGAGGGATGGCTTCTCCATCCTCCTGCTCTAAATCTTGCTGGAGGGGATTGCTGTCATCTTCGGCACTGTCCGGAGTGCTATTATCTCCTGTGCCGGTATCACCGCTTTTGCTTTGGCAAGACTTAGAGCGGCGCCGCTTGGGTTGCTTATTGGAGGGGTCATCCTCCGCTGTCCCATCGCCATTGCCTTCTTTGTGTGTGTCCACCATGTATATATCATATGATGAGGTGGCTGTTCAGTGCCCTGTGGGCAGTGGTTCCTATTCATCTCCCGATGGTCGTCCATACCGTCGATGTCTTCGGAGTCGAAGTCGAGCGTGTCGGTCAAATCATCGACAGTGGCTACTAAGTGGGTGGTGGGTGGGCAGCGAATTTCTTCGTCATCCGCATCCCAATCCTACCGGACATAGTTCGGCCAGGACTCTCCTGACAAGGAGAGAGACCTTAATGAGTTCAGTATGTCGCCGAAGGGCGAGTGCTGAAAGATATCCGCGGAGGTGAACTCCAAGATCGGCGCCCAGTCGGATTCGATAGGCACGGGCGCAAGCGGTTCGGAGTCCGTGGTCGGGGAAGAATCCGACAGTTCGGCTTCACGGCTCCCGTGAAGGGTAAGGTCGATACTCGGCTCGATCGCCACTGAGGATGCGGCCTCCGTGGTGGGGTCTATCCACCCATCCATGGATGGCGCAATTGGCTCCAAATTGATGGTCGGAGCGGTTTCCGGTGCGATCTCCTGGACACTGTCCGATGGTAGAGCTAAATCATGATCATCGTGACCATGTGGCGCACTCGGAAGGGGCTCGAATCCGTCGAAGATCAAGTCTCCGCGGATATCGTCCGTTTAGTTTAAGCTTCCAAACCTGACCTGGTGGCCAGGGGCATAACTCTCGATCTGCTCCAGATGGCCAAGCGAGTTGGCCCGCAGTGCGAAGCCGCCGAATACAAAGATCTGTCCGGGGAGAAAGGTCTCACCCTGGACTGCATCGCTATCGATGATTGAAGGAGCCATCAAGCCTAATGATGACGACACAGAGGAACTGTGAATGAAAGCACCAATGTCGGTGTCAAAACCGGCGGATCTCGGGTAGGGGGTCCCGAACTATGCGTCTAAAGCGGATGGTAACAGGAGGCAGGGGATACGATGTTTACCCAGGTTCGGGCCCTCTTGATGGAGATAAAACCCTACGGCCTGCTTGATTGTTCTTGATGATATGAGTAGTACAAGAGTTGATCTACCATGAGATCAGAGAGGCTAAACCCTATAAGCTAGCCTATGGTATGATTGTTGTTGTCCCATGGACTAAACCCTCCGGTTTATATAGACACTGGAGGGGGCTAGGGTTACACAGGGCCGGTTACAAGGAAGGAGATCTACATATCCGTATTGCCAAGCTTGCCTTCCACGCCAAGGAGAGTCCCATCCGGACACGGGACAAAGTCTTCAATCTTGTATCTTCATAGTCCAATAGTCCGGCCGAAGGATATAATCCGGCTGTCCGGATACCCCCTAGTCCAGGACTCCCTCAGTTACCTTCTCCTCGGAGATCGAACCTCCTCAGAGAAGATTCCCCAAAAAGATTCAAGACCCCTCTTTAGGGAAGAACATCAAGACCTCACGGAGAAGACCGGTTACTGTGTATCGTCCCTAGTTTATCATGGATCGTGTATCTTACTCTCTGTATTCGGGGATCTAGCACGTGTGTCACTATCTTGTTGGTTTGAGTGTTCCTCTCCTATTTCCCTCGTGTTTCCCCTTGTTTTCCCCTTTGTGTTCTTCGTGTTCATCGCAGGATTCCGCTCTTTCATGAAAGATCGGGCGATTAGGGTCCTACCCTACATCATCTTGGTATCATGAGCCACGTTGAGCACGATTTCGGAGCCTCCCCGTTGTGTTTCTAGCCTAATTTTGTTGTTTTTCGTCCTAATTCGAAAATCCCCACCAAAGATAGCCCCAATTTTTTTGTGATTTGCAGGTGTGTTGAAGTTTTGTTGGATTTGATCCGTGAATTTTGTGTGTGGCTCGTAGATCTAGCCTCCCCACCCTTCTTTTCCACCAATTTCCTTGCTTTTCCCCTGCGGATTTGGGTTTTTCCTCATGTTTTTCCGCCCAAGTCCACGATCCCCACTTCCTTGTTCTTGCCAGTTTCGCTACCCCCGGACCTTCCGGCCATGCCCGGACCTTCCACCACCGGACCTTCTAGCCACACCGGAACCTCCAGACCCCGGACCGTCCGGCTTAGATAGAAAGTTCACACATCTTCGATGATTTCCGCTACTTCGACAACTCCGCACATGGTTCAGCGGCATCTTCGCCAACGTACTGAAGACCGTGCACTACGACAATGACTACAATCTCATCCTTTTGAAACCTTCAATCGTAAGCAAGAATGAGGGAGTCCTGGATTAGGGGGTCTCCGGACAGCCAGACTATATCCTTTGGCCGGACTGTGGGACTATGAAGATACAAGATTGAAGAATTCGTCTCGTGTCCGGATAGGACTCGACTTGGCGTGGAAGGCAAGCTAGGCAGTACGGATATGGATATCTCCTCCTTTGTAACCGACCTTGTATAACCCTAACCCTCTCCGGTGTCTATATAAACCGGAGGGTTTTAGTCCGTCGAACAACATACAATCATACCATAGGCTAGCTTCTAGGGTTAGCCTCTCCGATCTTGTGGTAGATCAACTCTTGTAATACTCATATCATCAAGAATAAATCAAGCAGGACATAGGGTTTTACCTCCATCAAGAGGGCCCGAAACTGGGTAAAACAACGTGTCCCCTGCCTCCTATTACAATCCGCCTTAGACGCACAGTTCGGGACCCCCTACCCGAGATCCGCCGGTTTTGACACCGACATTGGTGCTTTCATTGAGAGTTCCTCTGTGTCATCGCCGTTAGGCTTGATGGCTCCTTTGATCATCGTTAGCGGTGTAGTCCAGGGTGAGACTTTTATCCCCGGACAGATTTTTGTATTCGGCGGCTTCGCACTGCGGGCCAACTTGCTTGGCCATCTAGAGCAGATCAAAAGTTACGCCCCTGGCCACCTGGTCAAGTTTGGAAGCTTAAACTACACGGTCGATATCCGCGGAAACTTGATCTTCGATGGATTCGAGCCACTGCCTTGTGCGTCACGCGGTCACGATGAGTACGATTTAGCTCTACCATCAGACAGTGTTCAAGAGATCGCACCGGCAGCCGCTCCGACCCTCAATTTGGAGCCAGTTGCGCCATCCATCGATGGGTGGATGGACCCCGCCACAGAGGCCTTACCCTCAGCGGCGATCGAGCCGAACATCGACCTTACCCTACACGAGAGCCATGTTGTCAGACTGCCGGATCCTTCTCCGGCCACGGACTCCGAACCACCTGTGCCCATTCCTAGCGAATCCGATTGGGCGCCGATCATGGAGTTTACCTCCGCGGATATTTTTTAGCACTCGCGCTTTGGCGACATACTGAACTCATTAAGGTCTCTCTCCTTGTCAGGAGGATCCTGGCCGAACTATGTCCGGCAGGATTGGGATGCGGACGACAAAGAAATTCGCTGCCCACCCACCACCCACTTAGTAGCCACTGTCGACGACTTAACCGACATGCTCGACTTCGAGTCCGAAGAAATCAACGGTATGGACGACGATGCGGGAGACAAAGAGGAACCACTGCCCACAGGGCACTGGACAGCCACCTCATCATATGATATATACATGGTGGACACACCCAAAGAAGGCAATGGCGGCGAGACAGCGGAGGATGACCCCTCCAAGAAGCAACCCAAGCGCCGACGTCAGCGGCGCCACTCTATGTCCCCCCAAAGCAAAAGTGGTGATACCGGCACAGGATAGTGCCGAAGATGGTGCCGAAGATAGTGCCGAAGATGGCAACAATCTCCTCCAGCACGATTTAGGACAGGAGGATGGAGAGGCCAGCCCACCAGAGAGAGCGGCAGATGGACAGGCGGAGGATGATAATTACATGCCCCCCTCCGAAGACGAGGCAGGCCTCGACGATGACGAATTCGTCGTGCCAGAGGATCCCGTCGAACAAGAGCGCTTCAATCACCGGCTTATAGCCATGGCAAATAGCCTTAAGAAAAAGCAGCAGCAGCTTCAAGCTGATCAAGATCTACTAGCTGACAGATGAACTGAAGTCCTCGCGACCGAGGAATATAAACTCGAACGCCCCTCCAAGAGTTACCCAAAATGCAGGTTGCTACCCCGACTGGAGGAAGAAGCGTATGACGCGGCTGATCGGCCACCTCGTGGCCGCGATAGAGAGGCATTCCAGCCAAAAGCTCAGCCTGCACCCTGACGCCATTCAAATAAAAAGGCACGGGGAAATACGCTAGACCAGCAAGACGTATTGGAGGACAACGAAAAACATGCAAGATCGATCTACGGATCATGAGGGCGCGCCACTAGGCGAGACGATAAACGTCACACCGGATACAGTAAAAGTAAATCCGGCCGGGCCGAACACAGCGGGCAAGACTCATTGGAGCTGCGTCGCGATATAGCCCGGTACAGAGGTGCCGCACACCCCTTATGCTTCACAGACGAAGTAATGGATCATCAAATCCCAGAGGGTTTCAAACCCGTAAATATAGAATCATACGACGACACAACAGATCCTGCGGTATGGATCAAGGATTTCCTCCTGCATATCCACATGGCACGTGGTGATGATCTACACGCCATTAAATACCTCCCACTCAAACTCAAAGGACTAGCTCGGCATTGGCTCAATAGCTTGCCAGCAGAGTCCATTGGCTGTTGGGAGGATCTGAAAGCCGCATTCCTCGACCACTTTTAGGGCACTTATGTGCGACCACCAGATGCCGATGACTTGAGCCATATAATTCAGCAGCTAGAGGAATCGGCCAGGCAATTCTGCACATGGTTCCTAACAAAGAAAAATCAAATCGTCGACTGTCCGGATGCAGAGGCTCTAACAGCTTTCAAGCACAACATCCGCGACGAGTGGCTAGCCCGGCACCTTGGTCAGGAAAAGCCGAAATCTATGGCAGCCCTCACGACACTCATGACCCGCTTTTGTGCGGGAAAAGACACCTGGCTGGCTCGCAGTAACAACATATCAAAGAACCATGGTACTTCGGATACCAAGGACGGCAGTAGCAGATTACACCGCAACAAACATAAGCGCCGCATTAACAGCGACAATACCGAGGACACGGCAGTCAATGCCGGATTCAAAGGCTCTAAAACCGGTCAGCGGAAAAAGCCATTCAAAAGAAGCACTCCGGGCCCGTCCAGTTTGGACCGTATACTCGATCGCTCGTGTCAAATACACGGCACCCTCGACAAGCCAGCCAACCACACCAATAGGGATTGTTGGGTGTTCAAGCAGGCCGGCAAGTTAATTGCCGAAAACAAAGATAAGGGGTCATGACGAGGAGGAGCCCCGATGGCCGAATATCGGAGGACAGAAGAGGTTCCCCCCACAAGTGCGGACGGTGAACATGATATACGCCACCCACATCCCCAAGAGGGAGGGGAAGCGTGCGCTCAGGGATGTATATGCGTTGGAGCCAGTCGCCCCAAAGTTCAACCCATGGTCCTCCTGTCCGATCACCTTCGATCGCAGGGACCACCCCACTAGTATCCGTCATGGCGGATTCGCTGCACTGGTCTTAGACCCAATTATTGACGGATTTCACCTCACTCGAGTCCTTATGGATGGCGGCGGCAGCCTGAACCTGCTTTACCAAGACACGGTGCGCAAAATGGGTATAGACCCTTCAAGGATCAAACCCACAAAAACGACCTTTAAAGGCA
This sequence comes from Triticum urartu, assembly GCF_056163025.1. Taxonomy (NCBI): domain Eukaryota; kingdom Viridiplantae; phylum Streptophyta; class Magnoliopsida; order Poales; family Poaceae; genus Triticum; species Triticum urartu. Next base: position 220,507,134 of record NC_141876.1, on the reverse strand, counting down.
TCATACCAGGTGTAGAGGCCCATTGCATAGGCTCAGTCACACTAGAAGTGGTCTTCGGATCCCCGGATAACTTCCGAAGTGAAGAGTTAATCTTCGATATAGTCCCATTCCGCATTGGTTATCATGCACTGCTCGGGCGAACCGCATTTGCGAGATTTAATGCGGTACCGCATTATGCATACCTCAAGCTCAAGATGCCAGGACCTCAGGGGGTCATTACAGTTAATGGAAACACAGAGCGCTCTCTCCGAACGGAGGAGCACACTGCGGCCCTCACAGCGGAAGCGCAAAGCAGCCTCTTAAGGCAATCCACTAGTTCGGCGTTTAAGGATCCGAACACCTTCAAGCGCGCCCGGAGTAATCGGCAACAGGACTGCCTGGCACATTCCAAGCTCGCATAGCAATGCAGCCCCCACCCCGGTCCCAGCCAAATGGCGAAACCCGTGCCGCGCGTACATAATTACGCATTAAAAATACCATGGGCACAGGCGGGAAAGGGGGCACGACTACGGCACGCCCCAAGACGCGGCTTAAAACACACTAAGGGCTTCCCGCTTTGTTATTTTTCTCTCTTTTAGGACATTAATCTTTGGAAACCCTGTCCGGCAGCATGATTGTCAAACACATGATGCGGCAACCAAGGAGGCAGAAAGCTACATCACACCACGGAACTCCAAGGTGGATTATGATAACGAGTGAAATACTTGCTTTAATATTATTCCTCAGCTTGCCCTTGGAGGGGACATAGTCCTACTTTTTGCTTATTGCACTTCATGTATCATTCTGCTTTAACGCACCTTTTTGAATAAACAATGCATAGCATTAAGACTATTATCACATTCTACCTTATATATATATATGTTCATTCGTGACATCCAGCACCCGTACACTCTGTTACGGCCAATACACCAGGGGCTTAAGTACCCCACAATATGGTGTGAGAAGTCCGAACAGTTTCACAAGTGCGGCACCCCGAACTTATAGCATTATATGCATCAGCTCCGAATCATGTCTTTGGTCAATAGTTGGGTTTGCATGGCTCCCATGTTTTGGTACCTTATGTTCCGCTATATCGGCTAAGGTAGCACTGGGAGAACTACTGCGATTGTGCCCCGGTTCAGCTGGGTTAAGCACCTCAGTAGAGAAAGCTAAAACTGACTGTCATGATAAGGCGAGAGACTGGTCGCTGTTCGAGAGGTTTTCGAGTCCTTAAAGACTTATGCCGCTTAGAGCAAGGAGTCGGCCCTGTCCGGCTTAAGGCATGTATCGCGCCCCAGATTCGGCCTTCCGAATACTAGGGGCTTCGCCGAAATTTAAAATTATAGAATTCTATGGCTAAGTGAGAGTGATAACGCATTATAGTCTGATTGCCTTGTTCGTTGCGCTGAGCACCTCCCTCGAAGGACCCAAAAATAGGAACAAGAGTGCTCAGGTTTATCCCGAACACCCCAGCACTCGTGGCATGGGGGCAGAAGCCGACGACTAGCCATCTCTCAGATTTGATAAACAGCAGAACAAAAGGTAATATTTTAAATTCAAACAAGCGATGCACAGCGCACATGAACAAGTTTTCATGAATACAGGATTACACGAGCGGGTTTACTCAAATATTGTATGTTTGGTACACTCGTCCGCTATGAGACGAGCACCCTTCAGGACACCCTCATAGTACATCTCGGGGTGGCGATGCTCCTTGCCCTCCGGCGGCCCTTCCTTGACCAGCTTCACGACGTCTAGCTTGGCCCATTGCACCTTCACACGGGCGAAAGCCCGGCGTGCACCTTCGATGCAGACGGACCGCTTGACGACTTCCAGCCTTGTGCAGGCATCCACAAGCCGCCTCACCTGGCCGAAGTAGCTGTTCGGAAGGGCGTCGCCAGGCCACAGTCGGACTATAAAGCCCTTCATGGCCTGTTCGGCTGCCTTGTGTACCTCGACCAGTTGCTTCAGCTGGTCACTCAGAGGCATCGGGTGTTCGGTCCCAGTATACTGAGACCAAAACAACTTCTCCGTTGAGCTTCCCTCCTCGTCCTAGAAAAAACGTGCGGCATCTGACACGCTGCGGGGCAAATCTACGAATGCTCCTGGAGAGCTCCAGATTCGGGTAAGTAACAGGTAATTTACTTTCACATGCTTGCTTTGCATATTGAATGCCTTAGCCGCCGCTATCTTCCTCATCGCATCAATCTTCTGGAGGGCCTTCTGTGCTTCAGCCTTGGCATTTTTCGCGCTTTCGAGGGCCGCGGCAAGCTCGGACTCTCGCGTCTTCAAGTCACGCTCCAACGCCTCATGCTTCGACACGAGAGCTTGGAGCTCTTGCTGCACCTCGCCTACCCGTGCCTCCTGCCTTTCCCGCTCGGTGTGCTCCTTGGCCGCTTTGTCTTCGGCCTGGGATAGCACTTGCTTCAAGGTCGCCACCTCGGTCGTGGCCCCTAAAAAATATACGATGATCCTGTCATTTTGCATTCGCGTCTTCTTTTATGTATACATATCTATAGACAGGGTATTACTTACCCTTGTTCTCCTCGAGCTGCCTCTTGGCAAGGCTGAGCTCTTTCTTGGACCCCTCGAGGTCCTGCTTCAATGCGGCAACCTCCGCAGTCTGTGCGGCAGCGGCCAGCAGCAAAGCCTGCATATGCATATAGACATACTTATATTAGACTCCTGCAATATTATTTGATCCTCTGTTCAGCTTTTCTTTGTGAACACCGAACAGAGCATCAGGGGCCACTATCTATGCGGTAATATTTTTCCTATAATCTTACCTCAAAGCCTGTTAGAAGGCTGGCACAGGCTTCATTCACTCCGCTCTTGGCGGACTGAACCTTCTGGACCACCGCACTCATAATAGTGTGGTGCTCTTCGTCGATGGAAGTGCTGCGAAGCGCTCCCAGCATTCTATCTGGTGCCTCTAGATGGACAGAGGTCACTGCCACAGGCGTCTTGCCCCTTTTAGAAGGAGGTCGCCAGCCCGAGTCTGGAACCACTGGGGGTTCCGGCACTGTGTTCGGCCGAGGGCCGAACTCGGAGCCCTCGGGAGCCTTGCTCCCTCTGCTCCCGGAGTTCGGAAGGTTGCCTTGAGGCGCCTCCGGGATTGTCTCCCATCGACCAAGTGCCTCTTGAGACAATACCTCGGCGTTGTCCGTAGGGCAGGGGGAGGTGGCGGGGAGAAGTGGATCGCTATCCATATCCGACGAGCCCAGGGAGTCGTCTGACGATACGTCGATACGGGCTCGTGGCGGTCTGCACAATCATAATTCGGCGTTAGAGGAAACAGTGCGACAAATGAATGCTATGAGTTACTCTGGCATCTGAATACTTACGACTTTGCCAGGGGCTTGGCCCTAAGCAGCCACTCATCTTCGCCTTCGGCCGCGGTGGTAGAGTAGTCCGGAAGGAGAGTCCTTCCCTTCTTGGACCCTTTGCCCCCCCGGTTGGGGCGGCCTTCCTTTTCTTGTCTCCCCCAACTGAAGGGGGAGCATCTTCTTCTTCCTCCTCATCTTCGGGGGAGGAGTGTGCCGCAGAGTTACCGGACGATGAGTCCGATAACACCTGGCGTCGGGAACTCTTTCGGGTTCCCTTGGCCTTCTTGGTCTTCTCTGGCACCTTATAAGGGGCCGGAGTCAGCATCTCTGCAGGGAGAGCGTCCGCAGTGTCTTCGGGCAGAGGGGCCGGACAGTTAATTTGCCCCGACGTCTCCACCCAGTCCTGTCAAAGGCATGGAGATCAGACCCGCACATGATTAAGCTAGGGGAAATAAAATATCCTACCGGATGTATAGAACTCACCGAATGCGCTCTGCGCTTCGCGCTTAGCCCACGGTCCTCGATCAGGGAGGGAGGGACCTCAGCGCCCTTGAACAGCACCTTCCAAACATCCTTGTGCGTTGTGTCGAAGAGCTCACTTAGAGTCTGGTGCTGGGCCGGGTCAAACTCCCACAAGTTGAAATCCTGTTCTTGACACGGGAGGATCCGGCGGATGAGCATGACCTGGACTATGTTGACAAGCTTGAGCTTCTTGCTTGTCATGTTCAGGATACGTTTCTGGAGTCCGTCCAGCTCCACCGATGAACCCCACGACAAGCCCTTCTCTTTCCAGGAAGTGAGCTGTGTAGGGAATCCGGATCGAAACTCGGGGGCAGCCACCCATTTGGTGTCGCGCGGCTCGGTGATGTAGAACCACACCGATGGCCACCCCTTTATGGTCTCCATGAAGGAGCCTTCAAGCCATATAACGTTGGGCATCTTGCCCACCATGGCTCCGCCGCATTCTGCTTGTTGGCCACCCACCACCTTCGGTTTGATATTGAAGGTCTTTAGCCATAGGCCGAAGTGGGGGCGGATGTGGAGGAAAGCCTCGCAGACGACGATGAACGCCGAAATGTTGAGAATGAAGTTTGGGGCCATATCATGGAAGTCCAGCCCGTAGCAGAACATGAGACCGCGGACGAATGGATGAAGGGCAAACCGCAGTCCTCGGAGGAAGTGGTGCAGGAAAACTACCCTCTCATGAGGTTCCGGGGTAGGGACGATCTGCCCCACAGCGGGCAGCCGATGCGCGATATTCGCGGCTAAGTATCCGGCTCCGTGTAGCTTTTTGATGTGTCCCTCCGTAACGGAGGAAGCCATCCACTTTCCTCCCGCTCCGGACATGTTTGGAGAAGGTTGAGGAGAAAGATGTGGACTTGGGCGTTGGAGCTCGAGTGCGTGAGAATGGATGAGCAAGGAGGAAGGAGGCGTGGGTAGAAAAAGGTTAAACCTTATCCCTTTATAAGGGCGGACGAAGCTATGCACCCCCACTAGCCTGGTAAAACTCGCTTATCCCCCAAGCGTCGTGATTGATGGCGCGGTTGGGTTACCCACGCCCATATTGATGAGAATCCCGCAATAAGGGGGACACGATCTCTGCTTCGACAAGATGTGTCAAGAAACCGCCTCGCGTTATGTGCGGGGCTGGTTAAAGAAAAATGGTTCGAATAATCGCCGAGCCATGGCATGATGTCATGTTGCCAAAACGTGTCAGCAGATCAGATTTGTGGAAATATTATTCTCTCTACGGTGGTGTGTGGAACTTATTTTGCAGGGTCGGACACTTTCTTTCATTCAAACTCTTCTGTGGTGTATTCGGAGGAGGAACCCGCCTTGCAATGCCGAAGACAATACTGCGCGCCGGACTCATCGTCATTGAAGCCTGGTTCAGGGGCTACTGAGGGAGTCCTAGATTAGGGGGTCTCCGGACAGCCGGACTATATCCTTTGGCCGGACTGTGGGACTATGAAGATACATGATTGAAGGCTTCGTATCGTGTCCGGATGGGACTCTACTTGGCGTGGAAGGCAAGCTAGGCAGTACGGATATGGATATCTCCTCCTTTGTACCCTACCTTGTATAACCCTAACCCTCTTCGGTGTCTATATAAACCGGAGGGTTTTAGTCCATAGGATGACATACAATCATACCATAGGCTAGCTTCTAGGGTTAGCCTCTCCGATCTCGTGGTAGATCAACTCTTGTCATACTCATATCATCAAGAATAAATCAAGCAGGACGTAGGGTTTTACCTCCATTAAGAGGGCCCGAACCTGGGTAAAACATCGTGTCCCCTTCCTCCTGTTACCATCCGCCTTAGACGCACAGTTCGGGACCCCCTACCCGAGATCCGCTGGTTTTGACACCGACAAAGAACGATAACCTCATCTTGGTATTGGACATATCACTCTTGCCATTACATTGATAGCCTTCATAGCCTTACTCCTTTGCGTTGGTTACCCATCGAGACTAGCCTTTGAGTATTGCCAGCAATGAGACTTGTGTCACAAAGTTGTTTCTGCATACACAATCGCTATCTTGGTTCGTCAAGCATTGCATGAGAAAAGAGCTCAAACATCAAAGAGCCAAACAAGCTTTTAAGTAAAACGGAAAGATAAGCAAAGAGCTTTTAAGCAAGAACCATAGCATCATACAACATTAAGATTGTCATACTAGATCATCTTGGATCATATCATCGGAACACTTTGCATAGAACATACTTGGGATAGAAGTCATTGCATTTTTGCTAAGTAGGTTGTGCACAAGTTCTTGTATCCACCTATTGTGCAATCGTTCTAGCGTCTCTCTAGTGTTGTGCAACAAGAGCATTTTTGTGGATTCCACATTTTGGCTCACCCTTGGTTGCACAGCCCCACTTATCTTTTTTGCGTGTGTGTTTCCGTGTACCTTATATGCTTAGTCTACTTGTTACATTGCATCTTGCGAATCTTTTCCAACATTATTGAAGCTCACTTACAAATTGCATCAAATTTTGTGCCACCATCCTAACCAAGCTCCACCATAAGCTTTTACTTGTGTAAGTGTGAGAAACCGACAAGAATTGGTACCAATCGTGCTATTTCCTTGTCCTACATTAGAGTGATCATCGATCCACTTTCAAATTCGGTCAAGGTACATTTGTATTCGTTCTTCTCTTTCTACCACTCACATTTTTCTTGGAATGATGGATAGGCCAAGTAATTCTACCAACCCACTCGTCATGGAGCAAGACGATGACATGAACTCCTTCGTCACCAAGAGTCACCTCTATGGTGCACAACGTGCTTTGCATCAAGAACAACAAGCCATGAGTGACCGCATCAACAACCTCGCCACCGACTTGCGACTCTCCAAGCAACGTATAAAGGACTACTTCGACCACAAGCTCGACGATCACAAGCAAGAGAATGACGCGAGGATGGACGAGATTCGCGCTTTGTTGCTCAACCGCTCTTCTTCCACTTCAAGAAGGAGCCTTTCAAGCCGCCACTCCGACTTCACCCTCTCCGGCTCCAGTACACCGACATCGAACACTCTTCGCCGAGCCGCGCGCAATGATCGTCAATCAAGCCTCAATCCTCTACACGACACCGACTCGCAAGAGCACCAACGACGTCAAACGCAAGAAGCCTTTGCGCTAGCACGAGAACGGCAACGACAACGCCAACATGTAGAGGAAGAACACGCGTGTCTACACCAAAATGCACAAGATGCCGAGGCACAACGTCAAGAATAACAACTCCGTGACACTCAAGCACTTGAAGGCACAATGAGCTCTACGTGATTCAAGTCGAGCCGTAGCCGACCGAGGCCGACAAGCTCGTGACCATGCCGAAGCACTTCGTGAAGAAGTCCGCGAGAGGATTTATCAAGCTCGTGTGCACCGTCAAGTTCCTCCTCGCGCTCGCGAAGATCCTCCAAAAGCACGCCGAGAACAACCAGTTCCTCAAGATCATGAAGACAATGGAGATCCCCCACGACAAGAGCAACACGTGGTTGACAACCCTCCGTGCCAAGAGCACCACGAGTTGAACAATCATGAACAACATGGGCGTCATCATCCCCGACCCCAACACAATGAAGAGCAATGCTACGGCAAAGTCACGTTCACCATGCGCAAGTTCAACGGAAGCAACGATCCCGAAGAGTACCTTTCATGGGCATTGAAAGTTGACAAGATCTTCCATTTGCACAATTATGAAGAAGAGAAGAAGTTCCAAGACTATGTGCTCATTTGGTGGGAACAAATCATAGAGCGCTGAGAGGCAAGAGGTGAACCACCCATCACTACTTGGGCACAAATGAAGGATGTCATGAGAGCACGCTTCGTACCTACCTACTACAACCGCGACCTCTTCAAGAAACTCCAACAACTCAAACAAGGAACCAAGAGCGTTGAAGAATACTACAAGGAGATGGAGATTGCAATGATAAGAGCTAATGTCACGGAAAATGATGAGCAAACAATGGCACGCTTCTTGAATAGACTCAATCATCCCATCAAGAAGATCGCCGACTTCCAACCATACTCCAATCTCATCGAGCTAGTGCACCAAGCTACCAAACCGGAACACCAAGTGCAAGATGACTTCAAGTATGCCAAGTTCTCATCCAAGTCCTACAGCTTCTCCAACAACCAAGCTTCAACGACTCCAACACCGACTACAAATCCTTCTTCTACCAACATCGACAAGTCGACTTCCAAGAAAGCTTCGTCAACTACAAACCATCCTACTACGAGCAATGTCAAGCTGAGAGCTTCATCATCATCAACCCCAACCGATGAGACCATCAAGACGAGTTCCTTCAAGTGTTTCATTTGCGGAGGCCGAGGCCACAAGTCCTACGAGTGCACCAACAAGCGAACCATGGTCTTCAACGACGATGGCACCTATGACTCCATGAGTGAAGGCGAAATGGAAGTCCTTGAGCAAGTCCTCCATGCACCGCCATGTGAACAATGAAGAAGAACAAGTCTTTTGCGATGAAGACTCAAGTCCCGCACTCGTTGTCTCCAAAGTCTTGACCTTCCAACATCACCAAGAAGAAGACCAAAGATGCAACATGTTCCACACCAAGGCCGACATCAATGGACGATCCGTCAAGGTCATCATCGATGGAGGAAGTTGTCATAATCTTGCAAGCGAAGAGCTTTTCTCCAAGCTCCAATTGCCCGAGACGAAGCATCCACATCCATACAAAGTGCAGTGGCTTAGTGACTCTGGCACCATCCAAGTCGAGCACCGAGTACAAGTCTCCTTCAAAATCGGCGCCTACGAAGACACCTTGTGGTGGGACGTCGTTCCAATGTCCGTTTGTCATCTTCTCCTGGGACGGCCATGGCAATTCGATAGAGGAGTCATCCACAACGGTCGAACGAACCACTACATCTTCAAGATGAAGAGCAAGGAGTATGTACTTCATCCCATGCCCCCAAGTCAAGTGATCGCCGACAAGCAAGACACCCATCGTGGAGAGAATAGTGATAGAGTGAGCCACCAAAAAGAGAGTGAGCGCCACAAGCCCAAATCGAACACCTCCACAATGAGCGAAAAGAAGAACTTAGTCCTATTTGCCACCAAAAGTGAGATACAAGGAGTGTGTGAGAACCCATCTAGTGTCCTAAACTACGTTGTTGTGTGCAAGGACAATGCACCACAAACTAACACTTCTCACAATCTTCCTCTAGTGTTGTCTTCTCTTTTGCAGGAATTTCACGATGTTTTCCCCGATGAGCTACCTCCGGGGCTACCCCCTGAGGGAGTCCTGGATTAGGGGGTGTCCAGATGGCCGGACTATACCTTCAGCCGGACTCCTGGACTATGAAGATACAAGATTGAAGACTTCGTCCCGTGTCCGGAAGGGACTTTCCTTGGCGTGGAAGGCAAGCTTGGCGATACGGATATGTAGATCTCCTACCATTGTAACCGACTCTATGTAACCGTAACCCTATCCGGTGTCTACATAAACCGGAGGGTTTTAGTCCGTAGGACAACACATTGATACACAACAATCATACCATAGGCTAGCTTCTAGGGCTTAGCCTCTCCGATCTCGTGGTAGATCTACTCTTGTACTACCCATATCATCAATATTAATCAAGCAGTACGTAGGGTTTTACCTCCATCGAGAGGGCCCGAACCTGGGTAAAACTTCATGTCCCTTGCCTCCTGTTACCATCCGGCCTAGACGCACAGTTCGGGACCCCCTACCCGAGATCCGCCAGTTTTGACACCGACATTGGTGCTTTCATTGAGAGTTCCTCTGTGTCGTCGCCGTCAGGCTTGATGGCTCCTACGATCATCAGTAGCGATGCAGTCCAGGTTGAGACCTTCCTCCCTGGATAGATCTTCTTCTTCAGCGGCTTCGCACTGCGGGCCAATTCACTTGGCCATCTGCAGCAGATCGAAAGCTACGCCCCTGGCCGTCAGGTCAGATTTGGAAGTTTAAACTACACGGTTGACATCCGCGGGGACTTGATCTTCGACGGATTCGAGCCACTGCCGAGCGCACCGCACTGTCATGACGAGCATGATCTAGCTCTGCCACCTAACAGTGCCCTAGAGGCCGCACCCGCATCGGCTTCGACCCTTAATTCGGAGCCAACTGCGCCGATCGAGGGCGGGTGGTTGGACACCGCCTCGAGGGCTATGATCCCTACGGTGATCGAGCTGAACACCAGCCCCGCACTCCGCGAAACCCATGACTCCAAGGAGCCGGACTCCTCTCTGAAATCCGAATCCCTCGCGCCCCTGCCGATCGAATCCGATCGGGCGCCGATCATGGAGTTTACTGCCGCGAACATCTTTCAGCACTCGCCTTTCGGCGATATTCTGAAGACACTAAAGTCTCTCTCTTTATCAGGAGAGCCCTGGCCGGACTGTGGTCAGCAAGGTTGGGATACGAACGATGAAGAAATTCAAAACCCACCCACCACCCACTTTGTAGCCACTATCGACGATTTAACCGACATGCTCGACTTCGACTCCGAAGACATCGACGGTATGGACGCCGATGCAGGAGACAATGAAGAACCAGCGCCTATCGGGCCCTGGAAAGCCACCTCGTCATATGACATATACACGGTGGACACCCCAAAAGAAGGAGATGGCGATGGAACAGCGGAGGATGACCCCTCCAAGAAACAGCCTAAGCGCCGGCATCAGCGGCGCCGCTCAAAATCCCGCCAAAACAAATACAGCGATTCCAGCACGGGAGATAATAATACTCCGGAGAGTGCCGAAGAAAACCCCCTCCAGCAAGATTCAGCACAGGAGGATGGAGAAACCAGTCCTCATGAGAAAGCGGTAGAAGGAGAGGTCGAGGACGATAATCATATGCCTCCCTCCGAAGACGAGGCAAGCCTCGATGACGACGAATTCGTCGTGCCAGAGGATCCCGTTGACCAAGAGCGTTTTCAACGCAGGCTTATGGCCACGGCAAGAAGCCTCAAGAAAAAACAGCAACAGCATAGAGCTGATCAAGATTTGCTAGTCGACAGATGGACTGAAGTCCTTGCGGCCGAAGAGCATAAACTCGAACGCCCCTCCAAGAGCTACCCAAAGCGCAGGTTTCTACCCCGATTAGAGGAGGAAGCACTTGATACGGCCGACCGGCCACCTCGTGGCTGCGACAGAGAGGCCTCTCGGCCCTCCACTCAAGCTGCACCCCGTACCAAGGGACGGGAAAACGCACCAGACTTGCGAGATATGTTGCAGGACAAGGCAAGGCAAACAAGATCGATCTACGGATCGCGTGGGCGCCCCACTACTCGAGACGATAACCGTCACACCGGATACAAATCCGGTAGGGCCGACCACAGTAGACAAAGCTCATTGGTGCTACGTCGGGATATAGCCCAGTACAGAGGCGCCGCACACCCACTATGCTTCACAGACGAAGTAATGGATCATCAAATCCCCGAGGGTTTCAAACCCATAAACATCGAATCATACGATGGCTCAACAGATCCTGCGGTATGGATCGAGGATTATCTCCTTCATATCCACATGGCCCGCGGCGATGATCTCCACGCCATCAAATACCTCCCACTCAAGCTTAAAGGACCAGCTCGGCATTGGCTTAACATCTTGCCAACAGGATCAATCAGTTGTTGGGAGGACCTGGAAGCCGCATTCCTCGACAACTTCTGTAACATCCCAAATTTTCAATTTGGAATGTTATACATTAGTTCATCAATGCATACCATATTTTATTTTGCATTTTGGTTGATCCTAGAAATTCTACGCAACTCAATGACCCACGGAGAGAGTTGGGGGTTTCGTTATTTTCATATTTGAGTTTTCTCAAATTTTCAGGATAGGATCATTTGATTTTATTTATTTTATCATCAATTATTTCTATTACAAAAATATGAGAGAGGGAATAAAATGACTTTCCCAAAATAAAGAAATATTGAGGACTTAATAATAAAATCAAATAAGATTTTATTTCGGAGTTTTTCGGTGTTTTATTTGAATTTAGGAAAAATGTGCGTTTTTCAAAATTGCATTTAGGTCCCAGATAAATGTTCACCTTGTGCGGCTTGATTTTAGAAGCCCGCGAAAATTTATATCGGAATTTTTGGAGTACGTTTAGTATTTCTTTTTATTTTTCTTCCGAGCGGAATAATAATAAAAAAACAAACTGACCTACGGGCCGTGTCCGACTAGGACTCGGGCCCGAGGGGGCCTTTATAAGCCGAGGCCGAGCCCCGGGGAAACCCTACTCGCCCCAGCCCCCAAGCCGCGCCGCCACCCGGTCCCGCCGCCGCCGCCTGCGCCCACCACCACGTCGCGCTGCCGCCGCCCGCCATCGCGCCACCCCGCGCAGCCGTCTCCAGGCGCCGCCGCCGAGGATCGCCGCGCCTCGACTTCCGTGCCAACGGTTTTTTTAAAAATAGATCGGTTTTCGTCGGTTTTTTTTAGATTCGGTTTTTTTAAAATAGATCGGCTTTTCTGGTTTATTTATATAGCGAGCGTTCGTCCGTTCGTTCGTTCTAGCAAGTGTTTGTCGTTTTTCTTTTTCTCGGATTAAATCCGCGATTTTTCTGATCGCGATTCCTGATCCGATTTTCGTTTTAGTATAACTTTTCGCCCATTTATCGGAATCAGGCGATTCAAGCGCCTAGAGTTTCGTCTTGAAACCCTCTATCCGTTTAACCAACTTAAACAAGATTTTGCTACTGTAAAATTTTCCCTAGATCCAGATTACTAGAATGAAGTTGTTTTCTTTCGCCGTTTGATTTTCGTTGCTTCGTTCGATTTGATTCTTTTTGCCAACCGGAGTTCTTAAGTTGAACCTTCTGGTTAGATCTATTATTTGACTTTTACCTGTGCATTAGATGAGTACTTATTGTATGCTTGTTTGTTTGTCTGCGATAGAATACCCGGAGTGCGCCGCCTGTTACTTCGAATCGTTAGGTTTCCTGGATCATCAGCAAGGCAAGTAACACGTTGATCATACCTTTTCTACAACCCAGTTTTATTGCATTAGATCAATCCTCACACATTGCATGATTAGGATCTAATTAAATTGTGGGATGGGAAGTAGATGAGGTAGTACCTATTACCTGTTATTATCAAACCTTTGGGAGTTACTTCTGCGTTTGCTTATTATGCCATGCTATGCTAGTAGACGTGGATTGGGTCAGTGATATCCATGACAGTTGTGAGATTGTTAATTAATGGTTTATCTAAGGTGGCAACTTAAACACACATCTGGGTGGATTGAGGCACCTGGGTATGCCAGGACTTGCCTGTTTTCCTTTGGACCGCCACCCAGGCTCAAAGGGATCATGAGACTATTCATACTAGAAACTTCCGTGTGCAGCCACAAGCTATTATGGGCTCTAGCATAGTTGCCTAAGTCATGCGAACTCTTACAGTGGTAGACTAGCAGATGTAGGGGATGTAGGTGGTACGGTCTACCCGATCGTAAGGTGCTAGCGCTTCTGAAAGACTATGTCTCGCTCATCCGTCTTCTCAAACACCATGTAGTGCGAGAAACCAAACGGAGGCGATCGAGTCTTGTGGGGAAAAGTGCGCAATCCTCTGCAGAGTGTAATAAACTAATCATCGTTAGCCGTGTCCCCGGTTATGGACATCTTGAGTATCTAGTACTTGGATTATCATGTGAATATCAACATGTTACTCTAAATTAATTTTGTTGGGTTATGTTTAATGATGATGCTTAATTGGGATTGAGAATGCTGTCAACCATTCTCAATGTTTAACAACTACCATGATAGGTAAATAAATTTATTCCTTTGAAGTAGGGAAAAATTGGCTTTACGCAAAACTGTAACCATAGAGCTTTCCACCAGCCAAATTTGCATATAGTATAGCTGTTTCATTCCATTACTCTCTATGTGCTACCTTGCCAGCATATTCCATGTGCTGACCCGTTTTCGGGCTGCAACATTAATGTTGCAGGCTTTTCAGACGACGATTAAGGAGTTTTTAGGTCGTGGTCCTATACTCAGTGATGCCGTTGGAGTTGATGGACTCACTTATCTTCCAAGCCTTCCGCTGTTATTGTTATTAGATGGCCTTAAGCCATATTTACTGTAATAAGTTCTATTTTGAGACACTCGATGTAATAAGTGTGTGATTGCTACTCTGCTATAAATCCTCCGAGTACTATGTGGTGTCAGCATTACTGATCTAGGGATGACACCGGAGCACAGAGATCAGACCGTTTGAGGTCTGGTTGCTACAGAGATGGTATCAGAGCACATGCTGACTGTAGGATATGACCACTAGATCACTATTCACTCTCTTCTCTTCTGACTTCTCATCTTTTCTACTCTTTAGGATGGCGGATGCAAGGAACAAGTTCACACAACCGGATGAAGATACACCCTTTGAACATCACTTGAAGGAAGTCACTAGATATCTGAACATAGGAGTACCAAGCTTCACGGGAACCTACAACGCCACTTTACCTGGAGAAGAGCGCTGGATGATTCAAGTTCAAGTTCTAGGAAGGACGTTCATGCCAGTTACTGAGCCCATAGAGTTTTCTTCTGAAGCACCAACTTGGAGTCTAGGAAATAGCATTGCAGCTCACATCGCCATGGGACGCATTGGACAAGTCTACCGCAAGGATCTCAAGGATACTATCTACCAGATTTGTGGGCGCCGAGATGAGCACTGGGAGATGATCAGCACCAGGAAGGATAGGTCAATCGCAGCTTTTATCCAGGAGTTAAATCAGCACATTCGATGACAGGAGAACCAGATGTGCGCCGACATGATAGATCTGAAGAAGGCTAAGACAAGAATCAAGGAACTGGAGGAAGAACTCAAGGCTACACGTGAAGATTATGAAGAGGAAATTGAAGTATTGGTGGAGAAGAATGACGACCTGATCAAGAAGATTGGAATATTTATGGGAGGCCCTACGCCAGTAGATGAATACGAAGAACCCAAGGAGATTAGCCCGAAAGACTACATCATCATCGACAACACCGATTCGGAACCAGATAGTAGCGATGATGACTATGTTGATGAAGCTGGAGCAGATGTCATGGAGTCTGCAACCGAAGAATATTTCTAGTAGACCACCTCATCAGTAGTAGTAGTCCACAATGTAAATATAGTAGTCCGAGCACTTTTGCGATAGTTAGATCGATGGTATGCTCTTGTTTGATTGATTGAAGTGAATTGTTTGCTTTTGCCTCATGTGCATATGGGTAGTGTTTTCTCTTTAGACCCCCTCTATTCTTATATCTCATCTTTTCTAAACCCTCAGATGCCTCCGAGACGTGACCCCGGATTTTCCTTTCCACCGGAGCTCACCCAGTTGATCTAGCAGCAGAACACATTGATACAGTTGCTAGTCCAGAATCAGAATCAAGGGAACAACAACAACAACCCACCACCACCACCTGTTGACCACTTAGCCCGTTTTCTTAGGCTGAATCCGCCGGTGTTTTCCAGTAGCACCGAGCTGATAGTAGAAGATGATTGGCTCTACAAGACAGCTAGGGAGTTGACCATAGCAGGATGCACAGATGCGGAGAAGGTGAAGTTTGCCGCACATCAGCTAGAAGGACCCGCAACATCATGGTGGGAGAATTTCATAGCCACATTCCCTGTCGACACTATCACATGGGACCAGTTTCAGCAGGCTTTTCGGACTGCCCATGTTTCAGCAGGAGCTATGGCCATGAAGAAGCGTGAGTTTCGCAACTTGCGCCAAGGAGGAAGGACAGTTGGCCAGTATGTGGAGGAATTTAGTAAGTTAGCACGTTATGCACCAGATGACGTCGCTACGGATGCAGCTAAGCAGGAGAAGTTTCTGGAAGGACTGAATGATGAGTTGAGCATGCAGTTGATGGTAGCCACCTTCAACAACTACCAGGACTTGGTAGATCGTGCTCTTATGATTGAAGGCAAGCAGCAGCAAATTGAGAATCGCAAGAGGAAGTATGGACAAGGGAAGTACAATTCAGGAGCTCAGCAGAAGCCACGTTTTACCCCTAGACTGGGAGGACATTTTCAGCATACCCATGGCGGAGGTAGCTCGCACAATCACAATGGCACCAAGAATGGAAACAGTAACGGAGGAAGCAACTGCCAGAACCGCACCAACCCATCAACCCCAGCCAAGAAGGACCTATGCCAAGTCACTTATTTTAAGTGTCAGAAGACCGGACATTATGCCAATGAATGTCCTGAAGGCCAAAATGGCAATGGAAGTTCTAGGAAGAAGCCGAACCCTTTCAACAGGGGACAGGTGAACCACGTTAGTGTGGAGGAGGTTGAAGCTCAGCCCGATGCAGTAACAGGTAAGTTTTTGGTTAAGTCATTTACTGCACTCGTTCTTTTTGATACTGGTGCATCGCATTCATACATCTCAAGGGGATTTCTGGATAAGTATAACCTACCAACCGAAGCCCTTAGGTCACCTATGTTAGTAACCTCGCCTGGAGCAGAGTATGTGGCTAGTTTATGGTGTGATCGGTTAGCATTAAGGATTGGTAACTATGTTTTCCCCTCAGACCTAATAGTATTGGAATCTCAAGGATTGCATGTGATATTAGGCATGGATTGGTTATCAAAGTATGAAGGGAATATTGAATGTGCTAGTAAGTCAATTTTGCTTACCACCCCAGAAGGGAGAAGGATCAAGTATGTATCCCGGCATGTGCCAAAGAGGACTCAAGTAAATTGCTTAACAGGAGTTGTGCAGGAAGAAGTACCAGCGGTAAGGGATTTTCCGGATGTATTTCCAGAGGAGTTGCCAGGCATGCCACCGGATAGAGATATTGAGTTTTTGATTGAGCTATTTCCAGGCACAGGGCCAATATCAAAGAGACCATATAGGATGCTAGCAAAGGATTTGGTGGAAATTAAGAAGCAGATTAAGGAGTTACTAGATAAGGGATATATTCGCCCAAGTTCTTCGCCTTGGGGATCGCCAGTACTAATAGTGGAGAAGAAGGATGGATCGTTAAGGATGGTTGTTGATTATCGAGGACTGAATGAAGTAACGATCAAGAACAAGTACCCACTACCAGTGATCAATGATCTATTTGATCGATTGCAAGGAGCTAAGGTATTTTCCAAGGTCGGTCTGCAATCAGGATACCACCAGTTGAAGATTCGAGAACAGGATATTCCGAAGACAACTTTTACCACCAGGTATGGGCTGTATGAGTATACCATTATGTCATTTGGTCTCACTAACGCACCTTCCTATTTTATGAACATGATGAACAAAGTGTTTATGGAGTTTCTAGATAAGTTCGTCGTAGTGTTCATTGATGATATTCTGGTTTATTCGAAGAATGAAGAGGAACATAAGGAACATTTGCGTTTGGTACTTGGAAAGCTCAGAGAACATCAATTATATGCCAAGTTCAGCAAATGTGAGTTTTGGTTGAAGGAACTAGGATTCCTCGGACACGTTATATCTGGAGAAGGTATAGCAGTTGATCCCACTAAAGTTGATACCGTGACGAAGTGGGAAGCCCCAACAACAGTTGGAGAGATCCGGAGTTTTCTTGGACTCGCAGGATACTACCGGAGATTTATTGAGTATTTCTCAAAGATTGCGAAGCCTATGACGGAGTTGCTGAAGAAAGATACCAAGTTCATATGGACAAAGAAATGTGAGGCTAGTTTCCAAGATTTGAAGAAACGTTTGGTTACCTCATCAATGTTGATTTTGCCAGACCAGACCAAAGATTATGAGGTATATTGTGACGCTTCACATCGAGGACTTGGAGCAGTGCTTATGCAGGAAGGGAGAGTTGTTTCATATGCCTCAAGACAACTGAAGCCCCATGAGTTGAATTATGCCACCCATGATTTGGAGTTAGCAGCCGTAGTGCATGCACTAAAAACATGGAGACATTTCCTCATTGGAAATCATTGTGAGGTGTACACGGATCATAAGAGTTTGAAGTACATTTTCACATAGAAGGAATTAAATCTCAAACAAAGGAGATGGTTGGAGCTTATCAAGGATTATGATATGAAATTGCATTATCATCCTGGAAAGGCTAACGTAGTAGCTGACGCATTAAGCCGTAAGAGCCATGTCAATACATTAATGACGGGAGAAATACCAAGGGAGTTAGCTGAAAATCTTCGTGAACTATGTTTGGAAATAGTTCCGAGAGGCTATGTAGCAGCATTGGAGATTCAGTCAACTTTGATGGATAAAATCAGGGAAGCTCAGAAAGCTGACAAAGAGATTGCCGCTATAAAGGAGAAACTGAGCAAAGGAAAAGCTAAAGGATTTCGTGAGGATGAGCACGACACACTATGGTTTGAAGACCGTGTTTACGTGCCCAACGACCCGGAGATCAGGAAGTTGATTTTGCAAGAGGCACACGACTCACCGTATTCGATTCACCCAGGAAATACCAAGATGTATCTGGATTTGAAGGATATTTTCTGGTGGACCGGAATGAAGAAGGATATTGCGGAGTACGTAGCAGTTTGTGATGTGTGTCAGATAGTAAAGGCAGAGCATCAGAAGCCAACAGGATTGTTACAACCATTGTCGATACCCGAATGGAAGTGGGATAAGTTAGGCATGGATTTTATCACGGGATTGCCCAAGACTCGTTCAGGCTATGATTCGATTTGGGTTGTAGTTGATCGATTGACAAAAGTAGCCCATTTCATCCCAGTAAAGACCACTTACACCAGTGCTAAGTTGGCAAAGATATACATGACCAGGATCGTATGTTTGCATGGAGTTCCAAGGAGTATCGTACCAGATAGAGGAACCCAATTTACCTCAAAGTTCTGGAAGCAGTTGCACGAAACTTTGGGTACCAGGCTAGAATTCAGTACAGCTTTTCATCCACAGCTAGATGGACAGACCGAGAGAGTCAATCCGATCTTGGAGGATATGCTGAGAGCTTGTGCGCTAGATTATGGATCTAGTTGGGACGATAATTTGCCATATGCAGAGTTCTCTTACAACAACAGTTATCAAACCAGTTTAAAGATGGCCCCTTTCGAAGCCTCGTACAGAAGAAGGTGTAGGACACCATTGTCGTGGGACGAAGTTGGAGACCGCCAGTTGTTTGGACCTGACTTGATTAAAGAGTCTGAACAGAGGGTGAAGCTGATTCGCGATAGGCTCAAGGTAGCCCAGTCCAGACAGAAAAGTTATGCAGATTCTAAACATAAGGAGACAGTTTACGGAGTTGGAGATAGAGCTTATCTTCGAGTATCTCCACTTCGGGGAACAACGCGTTTTGGAGTTAAAGGGAAGTTAGCACCACGATTTGTAGGACCATATCGAGTTTTGGAGCGTATGGGAGAAGTGGCCTACAAGTTGGAACTGCCCGAAGGATTGTCAGGAGTTCATGATATGTTCCACGTTTCTCAGTTAAAGAAGTGCCACGCGGAGATGGCTGACATACCAGAGACACAGTGCCTTTGGAAACTATTTAGTTGGATAACGATTTGACCTATGAGGAGAAACCAATTAAGATCCTCGAGTTTGCCAGCCGAGTTACCCGCAGCAAGATTATCAAGTTTTGCAAAGTTCAGTGGAGCCACCACAGAGAGGATGAAGCCACCTGGGAGCGAGAGGAAGACTTGCTCAAAGACAGCCCTCACCTATTTTCTAGCCAACCCGAATCTCGATGGCAAGATTCATCTTAAGGGGGGTAGGTTTGTAACATACCAAATTTTCAATTTGGAATGTTATACATTTGTTCATCAATGCATACCATATTTTATTTTGCATTTTGGTTGATCCTAGAAATTCTACGCAACTCAATGACCCACGGAGAGAGTTGGGGATTTCGTTATTTTCATATTTGAGTTTTCTCAAATTTTGAGGATAGGATCATTTGACTTTATTTATTTTATCATCAATTATTTCTATTACAAAAATATGAGAGAGGGAATAAAATGACTTTCCCAAAATAAAGAAATATTGAGGATTTAATAATAAAATCAAATAAGATTTTATTTCAGAGTTTTTCGGTGTTTTATTTTAATTTAGGAAAAATGTGCGTTTTTCAAAATTGCATTTAGGTCCCAAATAAATGTTCACCTTGTGCGGCTTGATTTCTGTTTAGTATTTCTTTTTATTTTTCTTCCAAGCGGAATAATAATAATAAAAAACGAACCGACCTACGGGCCGTGTCCGACTAGGACTCCAGCCCGAGGGGGCCTTTATAAGCCGAGGCCCAGCCCCGGGGAAACCCTAGCCGCCCCAGCCCCCAAGCCGCGCTGCCACCCGGTCCTGCCGCCGCTGCCTGCGCCCGCCGCCGCGCCACCGCCGCCCGCCACCGCGCCGCCCCGCGCCGCCGTCGCCGGACGCCGCCGCCGCCGAGGTTCGCCGCGCCTCGACTTCCGTGCCAACGGTTTTTTTAAAGAAATATATCGGTTTTCGTCGGTTTTTTTAGATTCATTTTTTTAAATAGATTGGCTTTTCCGGTTTTTTTAAATAGCGAGCGTTCATCCGTTCGTTCGTTCTAGCGAGCGTTCGTCATTTTTATTTTCTCGGATTAAATCCACGATTTTTCTGATCGCGATTCCTGATCCGATTTTTGTTTTAGTATAACTTTTCGCCTGTTTATCAGAATCAGGCAATTCAAGTGCCTAGAGTTTTGGCTCGAAACCCTCTATCCATTTAACCAACTTAAACAAGATTTTGCTACTGTAAAATTTGCCCTAGATCTAGATTACTAGAATGAAGTTGTTTTCTTTCGCCATTTGATTTTCATTGCTTCGTTCGATTTGATTCTTTTTGCCAACCGGAGTTCTTAAGTTGAACCTTCTGGTTAGATCTCTTATTTGAGTTTTACCTATGCATTAGATGAGTACTTATTGTATGCTTGTTTGTTTGTCTGCGATAGAATACCCGGAGTGCGCCGCCTGTTACTTCGAATCGTTAGGTTTCCCGTATCATCAGCAAGGCAAGTAACACGTTGATCATACCTTTTCTACAACCCAGTTTTATTGCATTAGATCAATCCTCACAAATTGCATGATTAGGATCTAATTAAATTGTGGGATGGGAAGTAGATGAGGTAGTACCTATTACCTGTTATTATCAAACCTTTGGGTGTTACTTCTGCGTTTGCTTATTATGCCATGCTATGCTAGCAGACGTGGATTGGGTGAGTGATATCCATGACAGATGTGAGATTGTTAATTAATGGTTTATCTAAGGTGACAACTTAAACACACATCTGGGTGGATTGAGGCACCTGGGTATTCCAGGACTTCCCTGTTTTCTTTTGGACCGCCACCCAGGCTCAAAGGGATCATGAGACTATTCATACTAGAAACTTCCATGTGCAGCCACAAGCTATTATGGGCTCTAGCATAGTTGACTAAGTCGTGTGAACTCTTACAGTGGTAGATTAGCAGATGTAGGGGATGTAGGTGGTACGGTCTACCCGATCGTAAGGTGCTAGCGCTTCTGAAAGACTATGTCTCGTTCATCCGTCTTCTCAAACACCATGTAGTGCGAGAAACCAAACGGAGGCGACCGAGCCTTGTGGGGAGAAGTGCGCAAACCTCTGCAGAGTGTAATAAACTAATCATGGTTAGCCGTGTCCCCGGTTATGGACATCTTGAGTATCTAGTACTTGGATTATCATGTGAATCTCAACATGTTACTCTAAATTAATTTTGTTGGGTTATGTTTAATGATGATGCTTAATTAGGATTGAGAATGCTGTCAACCATTCTCAATGTTTAACAACTACCATGATAGTTAAATAAATTTATTCCTTTGAAGTAGGGAAAAATTGGCTTTATGCAAAACTGTAACCATAGAGCTTTCCACCAGCCAAATTTGCATATAGTATAGTTGTTTCATTCCATTACTCTCTATGTGCTACCTTGCCAGCATATTCCATGTGCTGACCCGTTTTCGGGCTGCAACGTTAATGTTGCAGACTTTTCAGACGACGACTAAGGAGTTTTTAGGTCGTGGTCCTATACTCAGTGATGTCGTTGGAGTTGATGGACTCACTCATCTTCCAAGCCATCCGCTGTTATCGTTATTAGATGGCCTTAAGCCATATTTACTGTAATAAGTTCTCTTTTGAGACACTCGATGTAATAAGTGTGTGATTGCTACTCTGCTATAAATCCTCCGAGTACTGTGTGGTGTCATCATTACTGATGCAGGGATGACACCGGAGCACAGAGATCAGACCGTTTGAGGTCTGGTCGCTACAACTTCCAGGGCACTTATGTGCGACCACCAGACGCCGATGACCTAAGCCACGTAATTTAGCAGCCAGAGGAATCGGCCAGGCAATTCTGGACACGGTTCCTAACAAAGAAAAATCAAATAGTCAACTGTCCGGACGCAGAGGCCCGAGCAGCCTTCAAGCACAATATCGGTGACGAGTGGCTTGCCCGGCACCTTGGACAGGAAAAGCTGAAATCTATGGCAGCACTCACGACACTCATGACCCGCTTTTGCGCGGGAGAAGACAGCTGGCTTGCTCGTAGCAACAATATGACCAAGAACCCTAGTAATTCGGATACCAGGGACAATAGTGGCACGTCACGTCGCAACAAGCAAAAGTGTGGTATTCATGGTGACAATACTGAGGATACGGCAGTTAATGCCGGATTCAGATGCTATAAATCGGGTCAGCGGAAAAAGCCATTCAACAGAAATCCTAGGGGCCCGTCTAGTTTGGACCGAATAGTCAACCGCTTGTGCCAGATACATGGCACCCCTGAAAAGCCGGCCAATCACACCAACAAGGATTGTTAGGTGTTCAAGCAGGCAGGCAAGTTAGATGCCGAAACTAAAGACAAGGGGCTACATAGCGATGACGATGAAGAGCCCCGGCCGCCGAACAACAATAGACAGAAGGTTTTTCCCCCACAAGTGCGGACGGTGAACATGATATACGCAACCCACATCCCCAAGAGGGAGCGGAAGCGCGCGTTAAGGGATGTATACGCGGTAGAGCCAGTCGCCCCAAAGTTCAACCCATGGTCCTCCTGCCCGATCACCTTTGATCGAAGGGACCATCCCACTAGCACCTGTCATGGCGGATTCACCGCATTGGTTTTAGACCCAATTATTGATGGATTTCATCTCACTAGAGTCCTTATGGACGGCGGCAGTAGCCTGAACCTGCTTTACCAGGATACAGTGCGGAAAATGGGCATAGATCCCTCGAGGATTAAGCCCACCAAAACGACCTTTAAAGGCGTAATACCAGGTGTAGAGGCCAACTGTACAAGCTCAGTCACACTTGAAGTGGTCTTCGGATCTCCGGATAATTTCTGAAGCGAGGAGTTAATCTTCGACATAGTCCCATTCCGCAATGGCTATCATGCACTGCTCGGGCGAACCGCATTCGCCAAGTTCAATGCGGTACCGCACTACGCATACATTAAGCTCAAAATGCCAGGCCCTCGAGGAGTAATTACGGTCAATGGAAACACCGAACGGTTCCTCCGAACAGAGGAGCACAAGGCGGCCCTTGCAGCGGAAGTACAAAGCAGCCTCTCCAGGCAGTTCTCCAGTCCGGCCACTAAACGACCGGACACCGTCAAGCGCGCCCGGAGTAACCTACAACAAGACCATCTGGCACGATCCGATCAGGCGTAGCAATGCGGCCCCAACCCCAGCCCTCGCAAAAAGGCGACACCAGTGCTTCGCGTACATAACTACGCTCTAGAAATACCATGGGTACAGGGGGAGGGGCACCATCACGGCACGCCCGAAACACGGCTTAAACAGCACCAGGGGCTGCCGATTTTTTAATTTTCTCTTACTTTCAGGACTCCATTCTTCGGAAGGCCTATTCCGCAGTTCAATTGCCGCACAAATGATGCAAGAACCAGGGAAGCAGACAAGCCACGCCGCATTACGGAACTCCCAGGTGGTCTCTATCATGAGCAGTATACCTGTTTCACATACCATTCCGCAGCCTGCCCCTGGAACGGACATGTTAAATAGTCCAACCCTTTGCATCTCGCATTATTTGTATCGTTCTGCTTTGATGGCAGCCCTTTTTAATAAACAATGCATAGCTTTTGTCTATTTTTTGCATTACTCTTTTTTCTGTAAATATATGTTCCTTAACGACATGTTGCACCCGTACACTTTGGTACGGCCAAAATATGCCAGGGGCTTTAGTACCCCTCAATATGGTGTGAGAGTCCGAACACTTTAACAAGTGCGGCACCCCGAACTTATAGCATTATATGCATCGGCTCTGAATCATGTCTTGGGTCAATAGTTGGGTTTGCTCGGCTCCTATGGTTTGGTGCCTTATGTTCCGCTATATCGGCTAAGGTAGCACTAGGAGAACCACTGCGATTGTGCCCAGTTGAGCTGGGTCGAGCACCTCAGTGGAGAAAGCTAAAACTGACTGTCATGATGAAGCGAGAGCTAGTCGCTGTTCGAGAGGTTTTTTCGAGTCCTTAAAGACTTATGTCGCTTAGAACGAGGAGTCGGCTCTGTCCGGCCAAGGCGTGGATAGCGCCCCGAACTCGGTCTTCCGAATACCAGGGGCCTCGCCGAAATTTAAAATTATAGAATTCTATGGCTAAGTGAGAGTGTTCATGCATTATAGTCTGATTGCCTTGTTCGTTGGGCTGAGCGCCTCCCTCGAAGGACCCAAACATGGGAAAAAGAGTGCTCAGGTTTATCCACGAACACCCCAGCACTAGCGGCACGGGGGCAGAAGCTGACGACTCGCCATCTCTCAGAATTGATAAACAGCCGCACAGAAGGTAATATTTTAAATTCCAACAGCATTGCTTAGCGCATATGAACAAGTTTTCAGCGCACAGGACAAAACGAGCGAGTTTTACTCAAAAATTACATCTCGGGAACATTCATCCGCCACAAGGCAGGCACCCTTTAGAACATCCTTATAATAATTCTCGGGCTTGCGATGCTCTTTCCCCGGCGGTGGCCCGTCGTTCACAAGCTTCTCAGCATCCAGCTTGCCCCGGTGCACCTTAGCACCTTCAATGCAGACGGAGCGCTTGATGACTTCGAGCCTTGGACAGGCCTCCACTAGCCGCCGCACCAGCCCGAAATAGCTCCCAGGATGAGCCTATCCAGGCCACAGCCGAACTATGAGGCCCTTCATGGCCTGTTCGGCCGCCTTGTGGAGCTCGACCAGTTGCTTCAGCTAGTCGCTCAGGGGCAGGGGTGTCCGGCCTCAGCATACTGAGACCAGAACACCTTCTCTGTCGAGCGGCCCTCCTCGGCCCGACAGAATGCGACGGCATCGGACACACTAAGGGGAAGATCTGCGAACGCTCCTGGAGAGCTCCGGATTCGGGTAATTAACAAGTAACTTACGTTTATGTGTTTGCTTTGCATAAAGAATGCCTTACCCACCGCTATCTTCTTCACCTCATCCAACTCCTGGAGGGCCTTCTGGGATTCGGCCTTGGCAGACTTGGCATTTTCAATAGCCACCGCGAGCTCGGACGCTCGCGTCTTTGAGTCAAGCTCCAAACTCTCATGTTTTTTCATGAGAGCCTGGAGCTCTTGCCGCACCTTGCCAACCTCGGCCTCATACTTCTCCCGCTCGGTGCGCTCCGTGGCCGCCGTCTTCTCGGCCTCGAGCAGCGCTTGCTTAAGGGTCGCCACCTCAGACATGGCCCCTACAATAGCCACGATAATCCTGTCATTTTTTGAAATTGCACCTTTTTATATATATTTAAACAAGGTATTTCTTACCTTCCTTGTCCTCGAGCTGCTTCTTGACACGCCCGAGCTCTTGCTCGGACTTCTCGAGGTTCTGCTTTAGCATGTCCACTTCCGCAGTCTATGCGGCAGACACCAGCAGAGAAGCCTGCATACGCATATTGACTCTTTTTTGTTAGACTCCTGCGAATTTCATTTGATCCTCTATTCGGCTTTTCTTCCTGAACGCCAAACAGAGCATCAGGGGTTACTGTCTATGCAGTAATATTATTTACACATTCTTTACTTACCTCAAAGCCTGTTAAAAGGCTAGCACAAGCTTCAGTCAGTCCGCTCTTGGCGGACTGAACCTTCTAGACCACCGCACTCATTATGGTGCGGTGCTCCTCATCGATGGAGGCGCCTTGGAGCGCCTCCAACAGATTGTCCGGTGCCTCCGGTTGGACGGGGGTCACCGGCATGGAGGGCTCGCTCCTCTTGGAAGGAGGTCGCCCGCCGGACTCTGGAACCTTTAAAGGTTCCGGAGCGGTGTTCGGCCTGGAGCCGGACTTGGAGCCCTGGGAGATTTTATCCCCTTCACCTCTGGAGTCCGGGAGGTCGCCTTGCGGCGCCTCCAGGACCACCTCCTCCTGGCTTGGAAACTGTTGGGACAACACTTCGGCGTCGTCCGTATGGCGGGGGGAGGAAGTTGTCGAAAGCGAATTCACGTCCGACGAGTCCAGTGAACCGCTCGACGACACGTCGAGCCAGTCTTTTGGTGGGCTGCACATTCGTATTCGACATAAGGGAAAGCTGTGCAATAAAGGAATACTATGAATTACTCTGGTATCCGGATACTTACGATTTCGCCAGGGGCTTGGCCCTGTGCGGCCACTCCTCTTCGCCGTCGTTGGCGTCGGTGGACTAGTCCGGAGGAAGGGTTTTCCCCTTCTTGGACCCTTCGGCCTCCCCAGTTGGGGCGGGCTTCCTTTTCTTCCCTTCCCCCGCTGGGGGGGAGAGGTCTCTTCTTCCTCCTCCTCGTCTTCATGGGAGGAGTGCGTCTTGGAGCCGTCGGATGATGGATCCGACACCTCCTGGCGTCGGGCACTCTTTCGAGTCCCCGCGGCCTTCTTCTTGGCCTTCTTCTCCGGCACCACATCGGGTGCCGGAACCAGCAGCTTCGCCAAACAGGCATCCGCTGGGCCTTTGGGCAAAGGAGCCGGCAGTTGATTTGTCCGGACGTCTCCTGCCAATCCTGTCAAAGGTAAGGGAGCTTAGATCCCGCATGGAGTCAAACTATGAAAAACGGATACCCTGTAGAAGGTAAAAATAGCTTACCGCACGAGCGTGACGCTGCGTGCTGAATCCGCGATCCTCGGTAGCGGATGCGGGGGCCTCGGCGCCTTTGAAAAGCACCTTCCAGGCATCTTTGTACATCGTGTCAAAGAGCCTGCTCAGAGTTCGGTGCCGCGTCGGGTCGAACTCCCACAGGTTGAAAGCCCATTGTTGACACGGGAGGATCCGGCGGATGAGCATAACCTGGACTACGTTGACAAGCTTGAGCTGCTTGTCCACCAGGGTTTGGACGCATGTTTGGAGTCCGGTCAGCTCTCCTTTTTTACACCACGACAGGCCTGTCTCTTTCCAGGACGTGAGCCGCATTGGGGGTCCGGATCAGAACTCGGGGGCTGCGACCCACTTAGGGTCGTGCGGCTCGGTGATGTAGAACCACCCTGATTGCCACCCCTTCAGGGTCTCCACAAAGGAGCCCTCAAGCCATAAGATGTTGGGCATCTTGCCCACCATGGCGCCTCCGCACTCCGCCTGGTTGCTGCGCACCACCTTCGGCTTGACATTAAAAGTCTTGAGCCATAGGCGGAAATGGGGGCGGATGCGGAGGAAGGCCTCGCACACGACGATAAACCCTGAGATGTTGAGGACAAAGTTGGGGGCCAGATCATGGAAATCCAGGCCATAGTAGAACATGAGCCCCCAGACAAATGGGTGGAGAGGGAAACCCAGTCCGCGGAGGAAATGGGGGAGGAACACCACCCTCTCATGGGGCCTAGGGGTAGGGATGAGCTGCCCCTCTTCGGGAAGCCGGTGTGAAATGTCGTTGGACAAGTATCCGGGCTTCCTTAGTCTTTTGTTGTGTCCCTCCGTAACGGAGGAGACCATCCACTTGGCTCCCGCTGCGGACATGACTGGAGAAGGTTGAGGTGGGGAGTGCGGACTTGGGCGCTGGAGCTCGAGTGCGCGAAAATGGATAGGTAAAGGAGGAAGAAGGCGTAGGTTAAAAGGTGGATCCTTAGCCCCTTATATGGGTTGACGCGACTATGCGTCCCCACCAGCCTGGTAAAACTCGCTTATCTCCCAAGTGCCGTAATCAATGGCGCGGTTGGTTTACCCATGCCCGTATTGATGAGAATCCCGGAATAAGGGGACACGATCTCTGCTTTAATAAGACGTGCCAAGGAAACCGCCTCGCATAACACGCTGAGATGGGACAGTAAAACGGTTCGAATAAAGGCTTGGCCATGGTGTGATGTCACACTATGGAATACGTCAGCAGATTAGATTTGTGTAAATATTATTCTCTCTATGGCGATATGTGGAAACTCATTTTGCAGAGCCGGACACTATCTTTGAGTTCAAAATCTTCTATGAAGTACTTGGAGGAGGAACCCGGCTTGCAATGCCGAAGACAATCTGCGCGTCGGACTCGTCGTCATTGAAGCCTGGTTCAGGGGCTACTGAGGGAGTCCTGGATTAAGGGGTGTCCGGATGGCCAGACTATACCTTCAGCCGGACTCCTGGACTATGAAGATACAAGATTGAAGACTTCGTCCCGTGTCCGGAAGGGACTTTCCTTGGCGTGGAAGGCAAGCTTGGCGATACGGATATGTAGATCTCCTACCATTGTAACCGACTCTATGTAACCCTAACCCTATCCGTTGTCTATATAAACCGGAGGGTTTTAGTCCGTAGGACAACACATTGATACACAACAATCATACCATAGGCTCGCTTCTAGGGCTTAGCCTTCCCGATCTCGTGGTAGATCTACTCTTGTACTACCCATATCATCAATATTAATCAAGCAGGACGAAGGGTTTTACCTCCATCGAGAGGGCCCGAACCTGGGTAAAACTTTGTGTCCCTTGCCTCTTGTTACCATCTGGCCTAGACGCACAGTTCGGGACCCCCTACCCGAGATCCGCCAGTTTTGACACCGACACCCCCACTACGAGGCATTGAGCACCGCATCGACCTCATCCCCGGAGCACTGCTTCCGAACAAAGCTCCCTACCGCGTCAACCCCGAAGAAACCAAAGAAATACAAAGGC
The DNA here is from genome assembly GCF_056163025.1 of Triticum urartu. Lineage (NCBI taxonomy): Eukaryota > Viridiplantae > Streptophyta > Magnoliopsida > Poales > Poaceae > Triticum > Triticum urartu. Next base: position 220,478,363 of record NC_141876.1, on the reverse strand, counting down.
AAGTAAAGCATCTCATAGACCATGGACATGTGCGTGAAAGTTTGAGCCCTTGTGCAGTACCGTTCATTCTTGTGCCAAAACGTGACGGTAGCTTTCGCATGTGCTCCGATTGTAGACCTATCAATGCTATCACCATTCGCTATAGGTATCCCATTCCATGCCAAGATGATATGCTAGATGGACTTAGTGGTGCCACTATATTTTCCAAAATTGATCTTAAGAGTGGTTACTATCGAATCCGCATACAAGAAGGTGATGAATGGAAAACCGCCTTCAAAACCAAGTTTGGTTTGTATGAATGGTTAGTCATGCCTATGGGCCTTTCGGAAGCACCGGGCACTTTTATGCGCCTTATGAATCATGTCTTTCGCCCTTACATTGGTATATTTGTTGTGGTTTACTTCGATGACATTCTTGTGTTTAGCAAATATATCAAAGAGCATGTCTCCCATGTCCGGGCCGTTTTGCAAACTCTTAGAAAAGAGCGCCTCTATGCTAATATGGAGAAATGCCTTTTTGGTGTTGATAAGCTCGTTTTCTTGGGTTTTGTTGTTTCTTCTAAGGGTGTTCATGTTGATGAGTCCAAGATCAATGCTATTAAGACTTGGCCGCAACCAACCAACTTGCAACAAGTGCTTAGTTTTCTTGGCCTTGCGGGTTTCTATCATCTCTATGTGAAGGATTTTAGCACCATTGCTTCACCTTTACATGCTTTGAGCAAGAAGAATGCGCCTTTCGTTTGGGGACTGTCCCAAGATACTGCATTCAATGAGCTTAAGAATTTGCTTACTCATGCTCCCGTGCTTGCTTTACCCAACTTCGACAAGCCTTTTGAGATTCATTGCGATGCTAGTGCTAATGGCATAGGCGGTGCGTTAACGCAAGAGAAGCGCCCCATAGCTTACTTTAGTGAGAAACTTTTCGGAGCGCAACTCAATTACCCCATCTATGATTTAGAGCTATATGCTTTAGTCTGTGTTTTTCATGAATTGGAACATTACTTTTGTCCCCATGAGTTTATCATTCATACCGATCATGAGACTCTCAAGTATCTTAAGGGCCAAACCAAGTTGAACAAGCGTCACACTAAGTGGAGTGAATTTATTGAGTCTTTTCCTTATGTCATCAAGTACATCAAGGGTAAAGAAATCATCGTAGCAGATGCTCTTTCCCGCATATGCATGCTTGTTACACAACTTGAGTTAGATGTCATTGGTTTCGAGCATATCAAAAACTTGTATGAGCATGATGCAACTTTTGCTACTCCTTATGCCAAGTGTTTGTCGCACACCTCTTGGGTACGCTATTACATCAAAAATGGATATCTTATGCGAGCTAACAAACTTTTCATCCCCGAGTCTTCTCTTTGTTTGTTGCTTTTGTAGGAATCTCATGGAAGAGGCTTAATGGGACATTTCGGACGCGACAAGACGTTTGCCACGCCCTCGAAGAACTATTTTTGGCCCAAGATGTTTCGGGACGTCAATCGTTTCACCAACCGCTGCTCTACATGTCGCAAAGCTAAGTCCAAAGCTCAATCTCATGGCCTCTATATGCCTCTACCAATTCCATACCAACCATGGGAAGACATTAGCATGGACTTTGTACTTGGTTTGCCTAGGACTCGAAATGGGAAAGATTCCATATTTGTCGTGGTGGACCGTTTCTCTAAAATGGCACATTTCATTCCTTGCAACAAGATATACGATGCTTCATATGTTGCTAATCTCTTTTGTAGGGAAATATTGTGTCTACATGGTGCGCCAAAGACTATCATCTCTGATCGCGACGTCAAGTTCCTTAGCTACTTTTGGAAGACTCTATGCGCCAAGCTCGGAATCAAGCTACTCTTTTCCACGGCTTACCATCCTCAAACCGACGGCCAAATGGAGGTGACCAACCGCACACTCTCCGCTCTACTTCGAGTACTCATCAAGAAGAACATCAAGTAGTGGGAGGAGTGTCTACCTATCGCCGAGTTCGCCTACAATCGGGCAAGACACTCAACAGCCGGCAAGTCCCCCTTCGAGGTCATCTACGGATTCAACCCATTGTCACCATTGGATATTCTTCCTCTACCACTCCAAGAGAGCATCAATTTGGATGCAAGTGCACGAGCGACACATCTCAAGAAGGTGTAAGAAGATACAAGAAACACCATCGAGCGCCAAGAGCAACGCCTTGCGACCAAGCTCAGCATCAACAAGCAACCTATGGTCTCCAACATTGGTGATCTCGTGTGGCTACACCTTCGCAAGGACCGCTTTCCACAAGAACACAAGTCTAAACTTCGACCACGAGCAGATGGACCCTTCAAGGTGCTCGCACGCTACAACAACAACGCTTACAAGATCGACCTCCTACGCGACAAATACAACGTGAGCGACATCTTCAACATCAAAGATCTCTCTCCCGTCCATGGTGATGAAGAATTCGATCCGAGGATGGATCTTCCCCAAGGGAGGGGAGATGATGCGGAGCATCCCATGACCATCCCCATGGACGCCACCTCAACTATCCAAGCTCCAAGTGGGCCCATGACAAGGGGTAGGGCACGTGCTATTCAATCTGGGGTGACATCACTCCTACTTGAGTTTCCCTCCTCTTCAAGTGAGAGATGGCTACTGCCTAAGTCTGAGATGCTATGTGTGATCAGGTACAACGCTCAAGACACGGAGCCGAGGGTTGTAGAAGAAAAGACAGGCGTCAACACTCTGGACAGCCCGGAACCTCTGGCCAGAGCCCGGCACTTCCGGCCCCTGGACCTTCCGGCCGACCCGGAGCTTCCGGCCGCCGATGACTTCGACTAGCCCAGGCGTGCCAACTCCCGGGTTAGCCCGGGCCCCGTCCCGGACCTTCCAGCGCCCGGAACCTCCGGCCAGCCTGGACCTCCCGCCCCCCCGGATGCCAACACATCTCCACCCACGCCAACGCTCGGGTTAGGCCGGACCCTCCCCGGAACCTCCGGCGCCCGGAACTTCTGGCCCTGCCTGCGCACAGCGACTTGGGCCAAGGCCCGTGTACCCTTTCGTCACCTAGACTATAAATACTCTTCTCCTACCTACGTTTTAGGGTTAGCAAAGAGATAGCTCATGATTGTGTGAGAGCTTTGCTCATCCACTTGGTTACCTTCTCCTCGGAGATCGCACCTCCTCGGAGAAGATTGCCCAAGTGGATTCAAGACCCCTCTTTAGGGAAGAACATCAAGACCTCCTCACGGAGAAGACCGGTTACCGTGTATCATCTCTAGTTGATCGTGGATCGTGTATCTTACTCTATGTATTCGAGGACCTAGCACGTGTGTGACTATCTTGTTGGTTTGAGTGTTGCTCTCCTATTTCCCTTGTGTTTCCCCTCATTTTCCCCTTTGTGTTCCTCGTGTTCATCGCGGGATTCTGCTCCTTTCGTGAAAGATTGGGCGATTAGGGTCCTACCCTACATCACCTCCATAGAGAGGGCACGAACCTGGGTAAACATTATGTCCCTTGTCTCCTGTTACCATCGACCTTAGACGCACAGTTTGGGACCCCCTACCCGAGATCCGCCGGTTTTGACACCGACATTGGTGCTTTCATTGAGAGTTCCTCTGTGCTATCGCTAAAAGGTTTGATGGCCCCTTCAATCGTCAATAATGATGCCGTCCAAGGAGAAACTTTTCTCCCCGGACAGATCTTTGTGTTCGGCGGCTTCGCATTGCCGGCCAATTCGCTTGGCCATCTAGAGCAGATCGTAAGCTACGCCCCTGGCCATCAGGTCAGATTTGGGAGCTTGAACTATGTTGCGGATATCCGTGGAGACTTGATCTTAGCCGGATTCGAGACTGCGGTAGCTGCTCCCAGTCACCCCGATGATCATGACCTAAATCTGTCATCAAACCGCTTCCCGGAGATCGCTCCTATAACCACTATGGCCTTAGAGACAGAGCAGACTGCGCCATCCGCAAACAGGAGGATCCACCCCACCACGGAGGCCACAGATCTCACGGCTTTGGAGCCGCAGATAGACTTAACCTCTCACGACGTCTTTGTCACCGGAACACCGGACTCGTCTCCGAACGTAAGTTCCGAACCACCTGAGCCCGCGGATGCCGAGCTTGATCGTTTATCGATCTTCGAATTCAGCGCCGCAGACATCTTCCAGCACTCGCCCTTGGGTGACGTGCTAAATTGCTTAAAGAACCTGTCCTTGGAGAAGAACTCACAGCCGAACTATATCCGGCTTGAACCAGGGGCTGGCAGCAGAGAACTTTGCTTCCCACCCACCACCCATTTCATAGCCACGATCGAGGATTCGACCGATACACTTGATTAAGACTCCGAGAATATTGACGGTATGGACGACAATGCCGAAGACAGTGAAGACCCCGTTGATACAGCTAATGACCAAAATGAACATGAAGATGGGCAGGCCACGTACGAAGATTCAGAGGACGACAATTACCTTCCGCTCTCTGAGGATGAGGTGAGCCTCGGCACCGAGGATTTCATCGTGCCTGAGGAACCTCTTGAGCAGGAGGGCTTCAAGCGCCAACTAATAGCCACTGCAAGGAGCCTAAAAAAGAAGCAGCAGCTTCAAGCTGACCAAGATCTACCCAATGATAGATGGACCAAAGTCCTAGCCGCTGAAGAATACAACCATAGTGGCCCAGCCAAAAGCTACCTGAAGAGTAGATTGCTACCCCAGGGCGACGACAAGGCACTCGAGCCCGTGCCATTATCGCACAAGGCGTCAGGACAACCACAACTTGGTCCAGGCAAAGCGACAACTCAAGCCGAACACCAGACCGCCCCACCTTGCTGTAAAGGCAAGAACAAAACAGCTCGGGGTTGTGCATACGACCGTCAATAGGACTTGGGTAGTAGACCAGGACATTCAAGAGAGACCTACGGATCGCGACGACATACCTCGACACGCGACGACGGCCACCTATTCGGACGCGACAAACCTAGCCACGCCCGGGCCAAAAACCGCAAATGGACTCCATCGGAGGTACGTCGCAGTGTGGCCCAACATAGAGGCGCTGCACACCCACTTTGCTTCACAGACGAAGTAATGGAGCATCAATTCCCAAACGGTTTCAAACCCATGAATACTGAATCATACGATGGAACAACGGATCCCACGGTATGGATCGAGGACTTCCTCCTCCATATTCACTTGGCCTGTGGGGACGACCTTCATGCCATCAAATACCTACCTCTAAAACTCAAAGGACTAGCTCGGTACTGGTTAAACAGTCTGCCAGAAAATTCTATTGGCAGCTGGGAAGATTTGGAGGACGCCTTTCATGACACCTTCCAATGAACATATGTCCGGCCACTGGACGCCGATGACTTAAGTCACATTGTCCAGCAGCCCGGAGAGTCAGCCAGGTAGCTCTGGACTAGGTTCTTAGTTAAAAAGAACCAAATCATCGACTGTTCGGAGGCGGAAGCGCTTGCGGCCTTTAAACACAGTGTCCGGGATGAATGGCTTGCACGCCACCTCGGTCAAGAAGGACCTATATCCATGACAGCCCTTACCGCTCTAATGACCCGCTTTTGCGGAGGAGAAGATAGCTAGCTCACTTGTAGAAGCAATAGCACCAGCGACTCGGGCACTTCCGAAATCCGGGGCGGCAATGGCAAGCCACGATGAAGTAAACACATTAGTCGCAATGATAATGAAAGATTACACGACACAATGGTCAACGCCGGATTCAGCAATCCCGTGCCCGGTCAACAGAAAAAGCCATTCAAGGCAAACATAGATGGACCATCCAACTTAGACATGATACTGGACCGACCCTGCCAGATTCACGGCCACCCCGATAAACCAGCTAATCATACCAACAGAAATTGTTGGGTCCCCAAGCAGGCCGGCAAGCTCAACGCCGAACACAAGGGAAGGGGGCCGCCAGGCAATAGGGACGACGGAGCGGTTCACCAGCCAAATGTCGGGGTCCAGAAACAATTTCCCCCCGAAGATTGATCAAATCTGGAGCAGAAATAGCAGTTTGGCTTCCGTTGCCCATCTCATATACCCGTTAGAACTATATCGCGCATACATAACTACGCACTTAAGATACCATGGGTATTGGCAGAAGGATAATACGGACAAGTCTGCAAGCACTCCGGTAACATTTTTATCTACATTCCTTTTTCTTTCTTCATTAGCTCTTACAACCAGGTGGCGCAAAGGAGAAACGTCTAAGGCCGACTCTATCGGAGTTCGCATCCGTACACTCACCTACGGGGCTACTTCCTTCAAGGATTACCCCTCGTCGAGGACAGGCGACACAGACGTGCGACAGGAGGTCCAAAATAACTTTTTGTAGATCGTACTCTTTTTTGAGCCTGTAACATGCCTTTTTCCTGCGCCTTCGACCCAGGGCATATCAAATAGTCGGGGTCGTGGCCTTTATATATATCAAGTAATTTTTGGCATATCGCTCAGGTCCCAGTTCACAATACCCGAATTAATCATCCGCGTCTTTCCGCAAATGAATACGCCTCCTATGGCTGTTTCACAAGATATACCCCGGCTTAAACTTGCCAGGGGCTCAGTACGGGAACAATTGAGTTGCCAACAAAGTCCGAATAGCTTTTATAGCATACTTTGGCGTCGCAAGTTTGGCCTTATATGCATCAGCTCCGAATCATGTCTTGGGTCAATAGTTGGGTTGCCCGGCTCCTGTGCTTGCTATCCTACATTCCAATCTATCGGCTAGGGTAGTAAAGGGAGAACTACTGCGATTGTGCTTCCGGTTCACCTGGCTCAGCACCTCAGTAGAGAAAGACGAAAACTGACTGTCATGATGCGGCGAGAGCTGGTCAACCACTCGATGACTTATTGGAATTTCTAGCGATTCCTCTGTGTCATGCGAAGGACCACTTTTCGGTCAAATATGTACACGCATCATATGAATAAGCCGCATATATACCAGGGCTTTGTCATAGACCCAACGTAAAACTCCTATGGCTAAGTGAAAGTGTTAACGCCCTATAGTCTGGTTGCCTGGTTCGCCGCATTGACACCTCCTTCACAGACCAAGACGTTGGGTCAAGAGTGATCAAATGCTTTTCCGAACACCCCCGTACTTCCTACGAGGGGGCCGAAGCCGACGACTGGAAAACTTTCAGATTATATTAAAATGGCCGCACAGGAGGAACACAAACTTTTGAGCAATATATAAAAACAGATTAACTATAAAATTGTCTTGTACAAATCTCATACACCTCACTCGAACATTATGTATTTCGAGCACTGACCCTCTATCAAACGGGGGGCCACTAGGACGTCTTCAAAATAATGCTCCGGTTCGTGGTGGTCCTTGCCCTTGGGTGGACTCTTCATCGCAACATTGATGGCCTTCATACTCCCCCAAAATGTCTTGACTCGGGCAAAGGCCATCCGTGCACCCTCGATGCACACCGACCACTTCACAGCGTCGATACGTGGCACCGCATCAACAAGCCGTTGTACCAAGCCGAAGTAACTATTCGGAACAGGCTCAGTTGGCCATAACCGGGTTATGACGTTCTTCATGGCAGCTCCAGATATCCTACGAAGCTCGGCCCATTGGGACAACTGCTCATTTCGCAACAGGGGGCGCTTCGACGCGCTGAATTGTGACCAGAAAAGCATCTCCGTTGCATACCCCTCTCGCACCTGGTAAAAGTGTGCCACATCGGAAGAACTCTTCAGCAAGTCTAAAAACTCATCCAAAGAACTCCACAATTGGTTAAGCTCAGCATAGTTCGGATCGCCGAACTTAGTCTGTAGAAAAAATGGCTCACCAGCCGCAATCTCCCTAGCTTGCCGGATCTCCTCACAGGCGGCTCTGGATTCAGACCGCGCTTCTCTCGCCTCTCGTAAGGCCTTGTCAACTTCAGCCGTTTTGGCTTCATTCTCCTTCTCTAGGAGTTCATAGCAGATAGCAGCATTTTTTAGTTCAAGCGCCATCGTGGATATCCTCTCCTCGTCTTGACGCCGAGCAGCTTGTTTGGCTTTTAACTCAGCCGATGCCTTTTCGGCAGCCGCATTGCTACACCGGGTCCGCTCCTTGGCCTGTTCCAGCTCCGCCCGAAGAATTTCAACGGCGGCAGCACCATCTGCAACCATGCAAATTACAGTATATGACTTTTGGGATAATGCTTATATCACAACAATGTATGTGAAGGGACTGCCCCAAATACATACCTTGCGATTCGTCAAGATGCATATTGATTAACGTAATGTCATCCCCGGCCACATCAAGCTTCTGTTGCAGCTCGGCAACATCCATAATCTGGGAAGTAGTCAGGGGGAAGCAGCATGTGTTAAAGTTAATCAGATTAGTCCTTTGAATATTTCTTCTTGATCCTCCGTTCGCCTCCCATGGGAAGCCAACCCGAGTCTCAGGGGCTACTATTTATACACAGGTGTATTTTGCGAATAAAATACAATTGCACATGTTACAGTACAAACCTGAAAGCCTCTCAGTAGGCTCACAAAGGCCTCATTCAATCTGCTCTTCACGGACAGGACCTTTTCAACCACCGTGCCCATCAGGGTACGATGTTCCTCTAAGATGGACGCCTGCCTTAGCATGTTCGTCAAGACATCCGGAGGCTCCAGTAAGAGTACGGCCACCCTTTGAACGGATTTGTTTATTCATATCCGACTTTATACCGGATTGCTCGGGGCCCTCATTGTTGTCCCCCGGACCTTGGGCTACCGAAGTATCACCTTCGGGTAATGTCTTCATCATCCCTTGCACCACTTGTTGGTCGGGGGAGACCCTCCGTGACGACACCTCGAGGTAGTCTACCCTATTGGACGGAGAGGCCGGTGGGGGCATCTCGCTTTCCATCATCTCTGGGAGAAGGTCCCCCGAGGAAGAGGATTGCTGAGGAAGACTATGTGTTGAGCTACAAAAAATATATATCCCAAGCATTATATGAAAAGAACGGGGCATGTTTAAAAACAGCCTTGTTCACTTACGATGTGACCTGAGGATTGTCCTCGTCATGAGACTGCGCTTCGACGTTCTCCAAGAGCGAGCCACCCACCTGAGGCATCGTTCCTCGCTTAGGGGCCTACTTCTCCCAATCTTCAGAGGCGGCCCTTCTCTTCCAAGGAGGAAAGGAGACAGCTGCCCCCCTTCACTTTTGTGTTCGGATAAGGGGATTTTGATTCCTCCGGACACAATGTCCGATGCACCCTTGGAATAGGTGCCATCTTTAGTCCTCTCACTCTCCGCCTCGCCGTCCTTCACAGGCATCTGGTATGGTGCCAGGGCTAGCATCCTTGTTAGAACAGGATTCGCTGGGTCGTCGGGCAAAGGGGCCGAAAACATAATTAGTTCCGCCTTCTTTGTCCAGCCCTGGAAGAAGATAGCTTGCTCAGTACCATATTACGGTATGCATAATTACAAAGTGTTCGGGAGCTAAGTGCTTACCGGGGGATCCGGACGGTTGCAGTTAAGGCCAGCATCTTCTGTAGTGTTCTGCTTCCCGAAAAATAACTTCCACATCCCTTTGCGTGTGGTGCCGCAGAAGTGTTGGAGGGTTTGTGGTCCTTCTGGATTAAGCTCCCACATGCGGCGAGACCTGCGCTGGCATGGCAGGATTCGGCAAACTTACATCACTTGGATCACATTAATAAGATCGATGTCTCTCTCGAGGAGGGTTCGGATGCGGCTCTGTAAAGTCTACACTTCATCAACTGATCCCCAGTCCAACCCCTTGTTGACCCATAATGCAAGCTGTAACGGTGGGCCAGGACGGAATGTGGGTGCAGCTACCCACTTGGTGCTGCGGGGCTCCGTAATGTAAAACCACTCCCGCTGCCAGTGATTGGAAGTTTCGGTAAAAGAACCATTTGGCCAAGGAGTGCTGGGGAGTTGGCTGATCGTAGCACCGCCGCACTCCCCCTGTTCCTCGTCGACTACCTTCGGCTTCACATTGAATGTATTGAGCCAGAAGCTGAAGTGTGGGGGGATTCGGAGGAAGGCCTTGCATGTAATGATAAATGCCGAGATGTGGAGGATAGAGTCCGGGGCTAGGTCATGAAATCTAGTCCATAATAAAACATTAGCCCCCGAACGAAGGGGTGAAGAGCGAACCCTAGCACCCGGAGGAAGTGGGAGATGAATACGACCTTCTCGCCAGGTCTGGGGCTCGGAATAACCTGTCCTTGAGCAGGAAGCCTGTGGTGGACCTCCACAGTCAAATATCTAGCCACCCGAAGCTTTGCAATATCCTCCTCCGTAACGGAGGAAGGCACCCATCGGCCTTGGGAGCTGGGTCCGGACATGATGGGGAGGCTTGAAACGATGAATAGAACCTTGGGTGCTAGAACTCAAGGTTGGGAAGGCTGAGGAGATGTTTGGCATAAAAGACGGTCCTTGGTTCCTTTATAAAGGCAGCGGGTATTGTACGCCTCCTCCTGAGCCTAAGAACCTGCCTATTCCTAAGGAATCTTTCCCGCAGGACGGTTGGGTTACCCACGCTCGTATCGATGATAATACCGCAACTAGGGGACACGATCTCTGCTTCGACAAGACGTGTCAATGACAACCACGCCCCAAAAGATGGGACGGCGGGACGGGAAACAGTTCGAATAATGACCGAGAATCGTGACCGTGCATTACTAAAAGTTGTCAGTAGATTGGATTCATAGAATACTATACTCTCTACGGTTGTATGTTACAGGTCCGGACACAATCAATTCATCTGAAGACTATTTTGGAGTTCGGAAGGAGGAACCCGCCTTGCAATGTTGAAGACAGCACTACGCGCTGGATACCTTGTCATTGAAGCCAGGTTCAGGGGCTACTGAGGGAGTCCTGGACTAAGGGGTCCTCGGGCGTCTGGCCTATTAGCCATGGGTCGGACTGATGGGCTATGAAGATACGAAGACCAAAGACTGCACCCGTGTCCGGATAGGACTCTCCTTGGCATGGAAGGCAAGCTTGGCGACTGGATATGTAGATTCCCTTCTTTGTGACTGACCTTGTGTAACCCTAGATCCTCCGGGTGTCTATATAAACAGGAGGACTTAGTCCGTATAAGAGACTCATTATCATAGCCATACAAACTAGACCTCTAGGGTTTAGCCACCACGATCTCAAGGTAGATCAACTCTTGTAATACTCATATACATCAATATCAATCAAGCAGGATGTAGGGTATTACCTCCATAGAGAGGGCCCGAACCTGGGTAAACACCATGTCCCTTGTCTCCTATTACCATCGACCTTAGATGCACAGTTCAGGACCCACTACCCGAGATCTGCCGGTTTTGACACCGACAACCGCCCCTAGGGAGGTCTTGGTGTCGTTCGCCTCACGAGGGTCTTGAGTTGTTGTTGCTGGAGCTGGGCCGTTAATGGAGCCATGCTATTGGCCGAAGGCAGGCAAGTATGGGTACCCCCGTTCTCAGGACACCGACAGGTTTTCCTCACTTGTCACAAATGGGCTCGTTCCCGTTGGAAGAGCACGGACCCTGGATGCACTCCATGTTTTCATAGATGGGCTACTTCCCCTTGGAATAGCATGGCTGTAGGGTGCCCTCCCTGATGTCGCAGACGGGCTCTTTCCCCTTGGAAGAGCCGGAGAGGGTGCCCTCCTGGTGGTCACCATCGATGAGGTTTGACTTGGAAGCTGTGCATCCCAAGCCAGTGTCGCAGAACGTGTCCTTCAGAAATGACAAAAGGGACACGATGGCGATGTAGGATGGCAAATTATTGACAGCGATCCAGAGGATATCAGCAGCGGGGCCATGGATGACCTCAATGGTGGTTGAATCTGAGGGGTTGGGGGTGGGCCACTTAACCTGTGACATAGCCCGCCTTAGGCTGTCACTGTCGATCACCTCGATGTGGTGAGCGGCGGTTGCCGCACATGGCTCTCACCTCTTGAAGCTCCTCGATCACATTGGTAATGAACTCCTGAGCACCTATCTCACCATGCCTCCATGTGGTGCCCGAGCGCCTCCCTCATGACATTAGGTAAGTTAGAGGCCCTCCAGAAGAGATGCCCCAAGCCCAGCCCGAGGAGTGTTCCAGGCGTGCCTTCCTATGCAAGAGAGGGAGGCTCCCCATCCGTGGGCGTAGGTCCTGAGGTGGTGCCGCTAGAGACACCACTCTCCTGAGGGTCTTGGTGGAGCAGCAGCTTCTTCTTTCTGGGACAGCCTCAGGAGGGTAGATGGCACCTTCGTTATCTGGGTCTTCGACCGTTGCGGCCTGGTAGGCGTGCTCGAGGGAGCACACCGTGTCCTTCTCCTCGTAGGTGGTCATGATGATGTCGCGGTTCCTTGGCATCTTGAGGACATTGTAGCCATGATGGGTTACCGCCATGAACTTGGCCAGGGCTGGATATCCAAGGATGGCATTGTATGGAAGGCGGATGTGGGCAATGTCAAAGTCGATGACCTCAGTGCGGTAGTTGTCGCGTTGGCCGAAGGTGACAAGGAGGCGGATCTACCTTATCGGGGTGGTGGAGCCGTTGGTCACTCCTGAGAAAGGCTTGGTGGGCTGCAGCTGATCATATGGTACTTGAAGGCAGTCGAACGTCTCGATGGAGAGAACATTGAGCCCCGCACCACTATCGATGAGGGTCTTGGTGACAAGGACATTGTTGATGACGAGCGAGCAAAGCATCGGGAGGGCGCCGACAGTTGCCATGCACTTGAGCTGGTCGGACGAGCTGAAGGTGATGGTGCACTTGGACCACCTGAGTAGACATGTGGGCTTGAGCCTGAGGAGGGTCGCGTTCACTTCACGAGCGAACTGCTTGGAGATGTGCTGAGAGGCCGGGGCCTGAGCGCCGCCCAAGATGCAGGCGATGACGCGTGCCTCCTGGAAGCCCCCAGCCCCCTTGTCCTGGTGGTGGTCGCCGTTCCTTCTTGGTGACGGTGGCAGCGGAGGGAGGCCAGTGTTGCCCTGAGGATGGTCCTCACGAGGCTGATCTCTCCAGGCGCCCTCGCGAGGCTGGCCCTGCCAGCGGTCCTCACGAGGCTGATCTCGCCACTCCTGGCAGGGGCCGCGGACGTCCCAACATCCTCCACTTCTACCTACTCCTCGGTCGTAGCCTTGACCATTACGCTCGAGGCGTCGACCGAGGCGCCCATCGCGTATGGCCCTGAGCTCCTGAAAGTCATTGGTGTCGTGGCTATGTACGTTGTGGAAGATGTAGAACGGACGACTGCCCTTGGATGACTCTGGGTGGTCGCAGCCGCACTTCATCTCCGGTTTAGCCTTGAGCATGGCCGCCCCTTTGTGCTTCACGTCCTTGGCCTTGGCCTTCTTGTCTTCTGGGTCGGCCACTAGGAGCTCGAGGAGGGAGAGGTGCCCTTTCTCAGCTCTCGCGCACTTGGTTGCCATGTTGAACATCTCTAGAGCCGGGCAAAGGTCCTTATGGATGGCGAGCTCCTGCTTCATCTTGACATCACGGACGCCATCGGAGAATGCCGAGATGATGGCCTCGTCTAAAACCTTGGGGATCTTGAGGCGCACGATATTAAAGCACTCGATGTACTACTGCAAGGTTTCCCCTGGCTGCTGCTTGATGTGCCGCAGGTCACCCGCGGCAGGCGGGCGGTCGGGGGTGGCCTGGAAGTTGGCGACGAAGCGCTCATGGATATCTCCCAGGAGTAGATCGATTCCGTGGGCAGGTTCAGGAGCCACGAGCATGCGCCATCCTTGAGAGCCATGGGGAACCAGCTCGCCATGACCTCCTCGTCGTCGTTGGTGAAAGCACAAGTGCCCCTGGGTGTTGATGTTCATGATCTATTTTGCTCTGATTTTGTTTCCCTATGTTCTCCCATTATCCAATACAAGATTTGGGGGGAGAAAGACTGCTAGGGAAGGAATTTCTTGAATTCATTACATATCTTTATCCTTTGGGAACATGTCTATATCCTATCTACATGTCATCCCAATCTTGGTACTCTTGTGGCTTCTTTTTTTTTTGCTCTATGTGGTGGATGTAGCTGTGTTATCTAACCTTGTTTACTCAGGTTAATCTCTTGCTAAGCCAGCTCAAGACCACAAGGAAAGTATATGCATCACACTCATGTGCATGAAGATTTCTTGCTAATGTACATATTGTTTGCAAGGAGGAATCATGAACAGGAAGTTACAATTCCCACATTCACATCATTCGCTCTGATGCGTATATCCAAGATACATGTAACACATTGCTTGCTCTATCATGCTTATGCATTCACATGCTCTTATATTCCATATTGACATGGATGCATACATGTAAGGGGGAGCCCATGCATGTTACATGTCTTTCCAAAGCTTTACATGTTATTCTCTATATCTTTATCTAAAACTTTGATGTATGTTGTCATCAATTACCAAAAAGGGGGAGATTGAAAGCACAAGTGCTCCCTGGGTGGTTTTGGTCATTAATGCCAACATATCTCTTGTTGGACTAATGTTTTCATCTAGTATATCTCAGACAAGTTCAACAGATGGAGTGGCGTGGACAAGAGGATATGGAACCCTTTCAAGATGCTAAGGACAAAGGATGGGCTCAAGCTCAAGACACTACATTTTTTACTTTTAGTGATCCAAGATCACATTGAGTCCATAGGAAAGCCAATACTATTAAAAGGGGATGAGGTGTTGCTTAATGGCTTGCTTGCTCAAAATGCTTAGTGATATGCTACAAAACCCTCAACCACTTTCTCATATCCACATATGTTCCAAACCAAAAGTCAAACTCGTCCCCACCAAAATTTTCCATCCGGCGCCACTGAGTTCACTTGACACAGCAACTGCCACAAACCCTAATCAATTCGGTCTCACTGATGGGATATCGGTCTCACCAAGACGGGCTTACAAACTCTCTGTTACCTATTGCAATAATCTCGGTCTCACCGAGATATGCAATCGGTCCCACCGAGATTGCTTGACCAACTCTCTATTTCACTTATTACCCAAATCGGTCCCATCGAGTTTGTGTAATCGGTCAAACCGAGATGAGGTTTTACCCTAACCCTAGCACATCGGTCCCACCGAGTTGATCATATCGGTCCCACCGAAAAGCCTAACGGTCACATTATGAACTGAATCAGTATGACTGAGTTTTCTGATTCGGTCCCACCGAGTTTGGTCAATTGTGTGTAACGGTTAGTTTTTGTGTGGAGGCTATATATACCCCTCCACCCACTCTTCATTCTCCAGGAGAGCCATCAGAACATGCCTACACTTCCAGCATACATTTTCTGAGAAAGAACAAGCTACTCATGTGTTGAGGTCAAGATAATCCACTCCAACCACATAAATCTTGATCTCTAGCCTTCTCCAACTTGCTTTCCACTCAAATCATCTTTCCACCAAATCCAAACCTATGAGAAAGAGTTGAGTGTTGGGGAGACTATCATTTGAAGCACAAGAGCAAGGAGTTCATCATCAACACACATTCCATTACCTTTTGGAGAGTGGTGTCTCCTAGATTGGTTAGGTGCCACTTGGGAGCCTCCGTCAAGATAGTGGAACTGAACCAAGGATTTTGTACGGGCAAGGAGATCGCCTACTTCGTGAAGATCTACCCTAGTGAGGCAAGTCCTCCATGGGTGATGGCCATGGTGGGATAGACAAGGTTGCTTCTTCGTGGACCCTTCATGGGTGGAGCCCTCCGTGGACTCGCGCAACAGTTACCCTTCGTGGGTTGAAGTCTCCATCAATGTGGATGTATGATAGCACCACCTATCAGAACCACGCCAAAAATCTCCGTGTCTCCAATTGCGTTTGCACACTCAAATCCCATCCCTTTACATTCTTGCAACTTGCATGATTTTCTTTCCGCTGCTCATATACTCTTGTCATGCTTGCTTGATATGTATTGTGAATGTTTAAAATTGTGCTAAAACTCCACTTCAACTTAAAGAAATTAAAAACTGCAAGTTTTCTTACTAAGTCTATTCACCACCTCTAGACGCCTCTTCTCGATCCTTTCAGTTGGCGCCTCGATGCTCAACTTGTAGAGCTACAGGAACTCCGTAGGGTCAGGGGTGCCGTTGTATCGCGGAGTCAGGTCGGGCTTGAACTTGCCCGGCCAAACAACGCTAGGTAGCTCGGGGTGAAGCCTCGGCAGCCCGCGGTGGTCACGGGAGCCCGTCGTGGAGGTGGAGCCTGGTCTTGGCACTCACGCGCCGCCACTACAGGCGGTGCGAGGTCTTGACGCGGTGGTGCAGGGAGCGCTGTAGCGCCTTCTTGCAGCTTTCTCCTTCGCGTGCGTACGCCCCATGCGGCGGGTCAAGTCGTGGGGCCGCGTGTCTTGGGCCGAGGGCGATGTCCCGACGTGGAGGTGGCAGAGGTGCTCCATGGGCTACGTCGCCCGCAGCGGGCGGCGGGCGAGGCAGCGAGAGGGATGGTGCAGGGGAGCCCGCAGCCGCGCTGATAAGCCGGCGATGCGGTCCAGCCAGTCCTCGTCGAAGTCATCGACGGGGCGGTAACGCAGGAGCTCACGCGCCATGAGCAGCGCAGCCTGCGCATCCACCGGCCCGCGACGAGTGTGAGACGACAAGCCAGCCGGAGTCAGCGACATGGTGGCAGTGCGTCCATCTCGTCACACGGAGGGGTGCTGTGACGAAGCTTGTTGCTCGTGCCTCGCCGAGCCGGTGGCGGCGTTGGCAGTAGGTGATGGAGAACGACGGGGAGGCCCATCGACGGGCATCGTCTGGGTGACGCGAGCGGCAAGGGCAGCTCGACGCTCGGCACGGGCTCGACGAGCATCAGCCATGGGGGCGGTGGAGCGGCGGCGGGTCGACCAACGAAAGAGAGGATTTGACGCACCCCTACCTATTGCGCCAAATGTCGGATTTAGGGTTCCCCAGACCCTTGAGATTTTCGAACACTAGGGTGCGTCTGAAGAACTCTCCCCACCCATTCTGCCTGCTCAATGATTCCACGGCCTAGCTCGATGAACCCAAGGGACAAGAGACACAGCGGTTTATCCTGGTTCGGGCCATCTTGCGGTGTAATACCCTACTCCATCTTTGTGGTGGATTGCCTCGAGGGGCTAAGGATGAACTAGTACAGTGGTGGAACAACCTCGGGAGGTGAGGTGTCCTTGGGCTCGACAAGCTGGTGGATGAGAGGATGATCTGAATGATCCCACTTTCTATGGTGGTGGCTAAGTGCTATTTATAGTGGCCTTGGTCCTCTTCCCAAATGTAGGTGGGAAGGGATCCCTCAACGGCCAAATTTGAAGGGGGTACACTAGTACAAGCTATCCTAACTAAAGTAGTCTTCGCCTACAAAAGGCTCTGGTGGTGACACTGCGGTGGGCTCCGTGATGACCTACGTCCCGTCGTCCTAGCGGTCTTGGTCTTATTGAAACGATATGGAAACATTTGCTTGATTCCTCGGGACTCTGCGCCTGCGCTTCACTCCTTGGCACCAAAGGGGAAACTGGTACGCTGCGCCCGCTGGCACCCGCCTGGTCTTGGTCGTCATGGCTCACGTCATGCGAACCTCATGAGGTGCACCTTGCCTTGATATCTCTGCTCCTCGGGAGCCAGCCTAGTGAGGCCACCCGTAGGTAGGTCTTGGTGTCATTGAAGGAGGGTATTGAGTTGTTGTTGCTGAAGCTGTTCCTCACGAGGTCTTGGTGTCATTGACGGAGGCTAATCCTCACGAGGGTATTGAGTTGTTGTTGCTGAAGCTGGGCTGTACCAGGCCATTGATGGAGCCACGCCTGTTGGCCGTAGGCAGGCAAGTATGGGTACGCCCGTTCCCAGGACACCGGTAGGGTTTCCTCACTTGTCACAAATGGGCTCGTTCCCGTGGGAAGTGCACAGACCCTGGATGCGCTCCATGTTGTCGTAGATGGGCTCCTTCCCCTTGGAATAGCATGACTGTAGGGTGCCCTCCCTAATGTGGCAGACAGGCTCTTTCCCCTTGGAAGAGCCGGAGATGGTGCCCTCCTCGTGGTCTCTAGTGATGATGTCTGACTTGGAAGCTGTGGATCCCAAGCCAGCGTTGCAGAATGTGTCCTTCAGAAATGACAAAAGGGGCACGATGGCGATGTAGGAAGGCGAATTGTTGACAGCGATCTAGAGGACATCAGCAGCGAGGCCATGGATGAGATTGACGGTGGTTGAATCCGAGGGGTTGGGGGTGGGCGACTTAACCTATGACATAGTGATACGTCTCCAACGTATATACTTTTTCATGCGTTTTCTCTTGTTTTGGACTCTAATTTGCATGATTTGAATGAAACTAACCCCGGACTGACGCTGTTTTCAGCACAACTACCATGGTCTTGTTTTTTGTGCAGAAATAACAGTTCTCGGAATGCAATGAAACTTTTTAAGGAATTTTTATATAATATATAAGAATTTTTGGAGCCAAGGCCTACCGGAGAGGGGCCCCTGGGTGGGCACAACCCACCAGGGCGTGCCCCTTCTCCTGGCGCACCCAGGTGGGCTGTACCCACCTGGTGGCCCCGCAGACCGCAACGGTGACACTATAAATTCCTATTTTTGGAGAAAAACCAAGGAGAAATAATTATTGCGATCCACGAGACGGAGCCGCCACCAAGCCCTATTCTTCCTCGGGAGGGCAGACCTGGAGTCCGGTTGGGGGCTACGGAGAGGGGGATCTTCGTTCTTCGTCATCACCAACCCTTCTCCATCTCCAATTCCATGATGCTCCCCACCGTGAGTGAGTAATTCCTTCATAGGCTCGTTGGTCGGTGATGATTTGGATGAGATTCATCATGTAATCAAGTTAGTTTTGTTAGGGCATGATCCCTAGTATCCACTATGTTCCTAGATTGATGTTGTTATGACTTTGCTATGCTTAATGCTTGTCACTTTGGGCCCGGGTGCCATTATTTCAGATCTGAACCGTTTATGAATTCATCATTATATCCATGTTCTAGATCCAATCTTGCAAGTTATAGAAACCTCCTATGTGTTATGATCTGGCAACCCCGGTGTGACAATAACCGGCCCCACTCTCGGTGATGACCGTAGTTTGAGGAGTTCATGTATTCACTATGTGTTAATGCTTTGTTTCGGTTCTCTATTAAAAGGAGGCCTTAATATCCCTTAGTTACCAATATGGACCCCGCTGCCATGGGAGGGTAGGACAAAACATGGCATGCATGTTCTTTTAATAAAGCACATATGAATATTTACGGAATGCATGCCTACATTATATCGATGAACTGGTGCTAGTGCCGTGTCACCCTAGTTTATAACTGTCTCATGATGAATATTATCTAACAAGTAACCGATCCAATGCCTACGAACTTCTCCATATTTTTTCCTGCTACGTTCCTACTACTATCATTGTTACTAACATTATTGTTGCTGTCACCACTATCAAAACTATCAACTTTGCTATAGATAATTAATTTCCAGGTGTGGTTGAATTGACAACTCAGCTGCTAATACCTTCAAATATTCTTTGGCTTCCCTTGTCTCGAATCTACAAATTTGGGTTGAATACTTTACCCTCGAAAACTGTTGCGATCCCCTATACTTGTGGGTTATCACATAGGTTGTCGCTGTCGATGACCTCGATGTCGTAGCCAGCGTTTGTGACATACCCACATACTCTAGCCCGTTGATTGAGTGCCTGCGGCCAGTAATGGTCGTTAGCTTCCTTGGCGACATCGGGTGAAGAGACCGTGGTACACCTCTTTTGGGCCAGTTGCTCCTCGAGCTCCATGGGGATGGGGATGGGGATCTGTGGGAAAGGGGGTGTTTGGCAGGCGTCATCTAAGAAACTTAGTGCGGCCTGGGTATGGAGATCAGTGGGTAAGCTGCACGGGCAAACCGGCAGATGTTGACAATAGGGGCCTTGTGGCGGCGGCGGGGACCTTGCTAGGGTTTCGAGCGAAGGAGGGTGTGTGTGTGTGCACGCGCCCGAGGAGGTTTTGGTGTGTGTGTGTGGAGGGGGAGGGCGGGGGTGTGTTTGTGGAAATGACGCGGGTGCTGAAAATTTTACTACACGGGAGTCAGACGTGGGAGCGAAATGCCGGGGCTATTGAAAATTTTGATCATGGTGTATCGCACTTTGTCCGGAGATAACAACCGTGTGTTATGAAACAGAAAAACCCTTGAGGCGGGCAGATATTTTCGACGGATGCAGGCGGGATTGGGAACAAGATACATCACACACAGTCAAAACACAATAACTGTGTGTTACCAAACAGAAAAAATCTGCAGGTGAGTAGATATTTTTGAGAGGGGAAGCCTCATGGAGCCCAATGTACTATGCAGATGTGTGCGTGACAGGGGCACCAGCGTGGCACATGGTTAGTTTGAGTGAACCATATCTGCTGCGTCATCCGACTTGTCTAATGTTCATAAATTTGGCGAAAAATGACACGGGAGAGGGTCAGAACACAAACACGCTTGCATGTGGACCAAATTTATGTATGAAAAGGGTGGTTTGCTGTTCAAATACCAAATGAAACTTCAATGTGGCACCTATCTCACAAAGCACGGTATTGCTTGCCCCCCCTCGTGTCGGCACAAAGGGAATCCTAAGCTATGAATGCAAGCCCCCCCAACCGAGGTTCACCTAGCAAAGTGCGAAGTAGCTAGCAGCCCCCACCTCGTGTCAGCACAAAGGGAATCCTAAGCTAAGAATGAATGCCCCTCTCCAACCATGTTTCGCCTAGCAAAGTGCGAAGTAGCAGCCCTCCCCATACACACACACACACACTTTCAATCGGCGGGCCAGAGAGGCATCTCACCAAGATGGGTCGTAAAATGAACCAAGAATAATCCACCTTGGTCATACAACCTCTCTCTTGTTGTTGGTCAAAGTGATGACCGTCCATGCGACCCCAGACATGGGCTAGCTCACCAATAATCACGCAAGTAGCTCGTCCCCGAAGACAACCACTGCATGCATGTGGCCCAAACATATGTATGGAGAGGTGTGTTTTTGAATACACAATGGAACAACTTTGAGGTGGCACCATGATTTCGAACTAGAAATCCCCACAATGAGTGAGGGTTAGGTTGACGGTGCATATGTATGTTACACCACACTTCAAGCCGACGAAGGGCATACATGCATGCATGCATAGTATATGCGCTCAAACTTAATTAGGTCTGAATCTCACCATGACCTATACTACGATAACACGAACCAAAGGATGAATGTGCCATGGTAACCAATCTTGTTGTCGGTCAAGGTCATCATGGATGTCAATGCGGGCCCACGAATATATAGGCTTGTCGTCGATAACCACGCGAGGGAGTGTATCATTCGAAGACAACCACTACATTCATATGTATGGAGGTGATGCGTGCATGCATGTTTGAATACCATTTCACAACATTGCTATGGCTCGTGCATCAAAAATCATACAGTCCCCACACAGAGCAAGATCGATTCATGATGTGTCATTGTACTAGCCACTTCGACTCGATGGGAGGGACTCATGCGTACACATGCATGTGTGTGTGCTCAAACTGTATCATGTCATCCAAGAGCATGGCCTATATATATCGTATTACAAGCAAAAAAATAATCCCCTCCTAAGTCAAATTAACCAGTCTCTTTGTCAGGCAAAAAGTAGTGATGGACCAAGCAGGCCCACAGATGGAAAGCATCGATATCACTGATAACTGCTTAAGTGGGTGCGAGAGGACAACCACCATCGCTTTGCATGTGGGCCAAACATATGTTGAATACCCAGAATGCACAACTTTGATGTGCCACATGCTTCCAAAACCGTAAACCCCCCACATAGAGCAAGGTTCATAAAGTGTACTACATATGATGGTCCCCTTCCTCCTCTTTGAAGCATACTATATGCTCCTACCATAATACAACCTAAAAAGAATCCTCCTCGATGGTGAAATTAATTAACCTCTCCCGATGTAGGTCAAACTCATACATGCATCGACGATGGCCTCATGGGCCCACAGATGGAAGCGTCACACGTGAGTGTCGTAGCTAGGATAACCACCGCATGCATGCATGTGGCCCAGGTGTTGTTTGATGTTTGAATAGCCAATTTCACAACTTTTATGTGGTATGTGCCTCGGAAACAGAAAAGTCCAGACAATGAATGAGGTGTACTTGTTCACAGACGCGTACGTATAGTATATATTCTAGTCCCATCCCACCTCTCCGACGCGTACTATATACCACCATAACACAAACGAAAAAGATTCTACCTTGCTGGTGAAATTAACCTCACCATCGGCTGTTCGTCAAAGTGATGGAAGATGACATCATGGGCCCACAGAAAGCATCACACGCGACTATTGACAACCATTGACTACATGTGGCCAAAACATGTATGTATGAAAGGGTTGTGTAATGTTTTAAATAACGAATTCATGACTCTAAAGTGGCACCTGCCTAACAAAACAAGGAACCCACACGGTGCCTCACAACTCGTAGTGTACTGCGAGCCACCCGCCACCCCCCAGATGCACACACCAACACACATAGCGCGAATCCACCTCAACTACAATGCATGTTAAATTATCCCGCGGTGAACATATGTTACCAAAGGAGGGACATTTTAATTTCAAAAAAATAGATATCATTAAGACGTTTAGTACATTAATTGATTGATTTTCTACTTGTATAATGTGCAAAAATCAAATTTGAGCTACATGCTGTCGGTGTTCTGGGAAAGGGGGTCCCCAGACTTGCCTGCCTGCGGCCTGCGGCGTGGCTCAAAGGGGGGCCCAGCATGGCCCATCTTCACCAACACAAACCCAAGACCCTCGCGAGGGGACAAGCCTCGCGGGGCGGACGACGCGAAGCTTCCTCAGGCACGGCCTCGTCAGGCTGGCTCACGAGGAGGAGGAGAGATCAAGGAGGGGTACCTCACGAGGTGCCCATGACGCAAGCCATGACAACTCAGGGCGCCAGGCGGGTGCCAGCCCGCGCAGCGTCCTCCTTTCCTCTTTGGTGCAAAGGGGGCAAGCGCAGCCGCGGAGTACCGAGGCATCAGGCAAAGGTTGCCATTTCGGTGCAACGAGACCAAGACCAGGAGGACTACGAGACGGAGGTCACCGTGGAGCCCAAGACGGCGTCATCACCAGAGCTTTGCAGGCGAAGACTACTTTTGTCAGGATAGCTGATACTTGTTGTGCCCCTTCAAATTAGCCCTCCATTGTTGGTTCCCTTCCCGCTCAATATTTGGGAAGAGGACCAGGGCCTCTATAAATAGGACCAGCCACCCACATAGAGGGGAGGATGAAAAAGAGGTAGGAAGGAAGAGGCTCGTTAGAAGGGTCAGCCAAAGGAGAGCAGAGAGAGAGAGAGATAAAGGTGGCTGAACTCCTCCCAGCAGTTCATCGCCTCAGCCAAGAACAGACCCTCACGAGGCTGTTCTTCCTTGTATTGTTCATCATCATCAGCCCAAGGGGCAATCCACACACCACACACTGGAGTAGGGTATTACACCACAATGGTGGCCCGAACCAGTATAAACCCTGTGTCTCTTGTGTTGTTCTTTCCTTAGTTTAGATCTTAGCATGGCGGAGGGGTGCAGGTAGGTAGGAGGCAAAATCTCCGCGCGCACCCCAGTGTTCGAACCTCAAGGGTCTGTTGGAACCCGAAATCTGACATTTGGCGCGCCAGGTAGGGGTGCGGTGGAATTCGTCTTCCACCGCCCCGTTCTCCTCCGACCGTCACGCCCATGTCTGACGCTCGTCGGTCCCGCGCCGAGCGCCGGGCCGCACTCGCTTCCCGCGTCGCCCAGACGGCCCCTATCGGCGGGCATCCACGCCGTTCCCCGTCACCTGCCGTCAATGCCGCCACCGGCCCGGCGGGGGATAAGCGGCAAGCATCGTCCCAGCATCCGTCCGTGCGGCAAGACGGATGCATCCGCAACTCCCTCGCTCGCCCCAGCTGGATCTTCGTCCCGCGCGCTCCGCGCGCCCATGGAGGCTCGGGCTGCACTCATCGCGGCAAACGAGCTCCTGCGCTACCGTCCCGTCGACGACGTTTACGAAGAATGGCTCGACCGCGTCGCCGAGCTCGTCCGCACTGCAGGGGGCTCTTCCGCGCCGTCCGTTCCGCTACACCGCACCCCGCCCCGCGTGGGCGAAGAGGCTCCGGCGGCGCCCCAGCCGCCTCCTCCTCAAGAAGAAGCCATGGATCCAAGGCGCATGGCCCTTGGGCGGAACCCGCTCCGTCAGGTGCCAGTGCAGCAAGAATAGAGCTGCCAAGAAGTCCCTCGCCCGCCAGAAGCTGCCCGGATGCTCCCTGCTCTAGCACGTCGCGACCATCCCCCTGCTCCAGCGCGTGGGGACATGCAAGACCAGGCTCTCCGTCACCTAAGGCCTCCCGTGGCCACAGCAGGCTGCCGCGCCTACACCACCGAACTACGCAGCGTCGCGTGGCCTGGCAAGTTCAAACCAGACCTGCCTCCTCGCTACGACGGCACGACCGACCCTACGGAGTTCCTCCAGCTCTACGAGCTGGGCATCGAAGCTGCCAACGGAGACGAGAAGGTCATGGCGAACTGGTTTCCCATGGCACTCAAGGACGGGGCCCGCACCTAGCTCCTGAACCTGGCTCCAGGCACAATCTCCCCCTAGGAAGAGATGCGCACCTGCTTCATCGCCAACTTCCAAGGTACTCGCGACCGGCCACCCGCCATGAGCGACATGCGCCGGATCAAGCAACAACCCAGGGAGACCCTGCAGAAGTACATCCAGCGCTTCAACGACGCACGCCTCAAGATCCCCAAGGTGACTGAGGAGGCCATCATCTCAGCTTTCTCCGACGGAGTGCGCGACGTCAAGATAAAGGAGGAGTTGGCGATGCATGAAGACCTGTGCACTTCCTTGGAGCTGTTCAACTTGGCAAACAAGTGCGCCAGGGCTGAGGAGGGGAGTCTCTCCCTCCTCGAGCTGCCTACCGCAGACCCAGAAGAGAAGAAGCTCAAGGCCAAGGATGTGAAGCGTAAGGGGGCTGCAGTGCTCGCGGCAGGACCAGACACCAAGCGGGGCAGAGATCAGCCCGAACCTCCCAAGGGCAGTCGGTACTTCATGTACCACGACCTCCACACCCACAACACCAACGAATGCCAAGAACTCCGAGCCGTGCGTGAAGGAATGATCGGCCGTCGCCCCGACCGCGGTGACCGGGGCTACGGTTGAGGAGGAGGAAGAAACATAGGATGCTGGGAAGACCGTGGGCCGCGCCAAGGGTGGCACAACCAACCTCGCGAGGATCACAGGCAAGACCCGCCTCGCGAGAGAGGATGGAGGGATCAGCCTCTCGAGGGAGACTGGAGGGATCAGCCTCGCGAGGATCGCCCGCTAGGCAACGCAGGCCTCCCACCCTGCCGCCGCAGCCAAGGAGAAACGAGGACCGCCATCAGGACGAGGAGGCTGGGGGCTTCCAGGAGCCGCGCGCGATCGCCTGCATCTTGGGCGGAGCACAAGGCCCAGCCTCTCAGCGCATCTTCAAGCAGTTCGCCCGTGAAGTGAACGCAACACTCCCCAGACTCGAAGCCACACGCCCTCTCAGGTGGTCGGCCTGCGCCATCATGTTCAGCTCAGCAGATCAGCTCAAGTGTGCGGCAACAGCCGGAGTCCTCCCGATGCTTTGTTCCCCAATCATCAGCAACATGGTGGTCACCAAGACCCTCATCGATGGCGGGGCAGGGCTCAACGTCCTGTCCGTGGAGACGTTCAACAACCTCCAAGTGCCCTACAGCCAGCTTCAGCCAACCAAGCCCTTCTCCGGCATCACTGACGGCTCCACGGTCCCGATTGGGTAGGCCCGCCTCCCTGTCACCTTCGGGGCACGCGACAAGTACCGCACCGAGCTTATCGACTTTGACGTCGCTCACATTCGCCTGCCGTACAACGCCATCCTTGGATACGCAGCGCTGGCCAAGTTCATGGCCGCAACTCACCACGGCTACAACGTCCCCAAGATGCCAGGAAGTGGCGGAGTCATCACGGTGCCCTGTGAAGAGAAGGACGCGGTGTGTTACCTGGAACGAGCCTTTCAGGCCGCATCACTGGAAGACCCGGATAGCGGAAGCACGATACTTCCCGAGACCACCCCCAATAAGAACAAGACATCGTCCGGCTCGACCACTCAGGAGGCAGGCCCCTCTGGGCCCGCGCCTGCCCAGGGGGAGCCTCCCTCCATCGCATAGGAAAGCGCGCCCGGCGCCCTCCTCAGGCAAGGCTCGGGGGCTCTCCCCTGGAGGGCCACCGACCAAGCTACGGTCACGAGGGAGGCACTTGGGCACCACATGGAGGCGTGTTTTGAAGCACGTTTCCCTCAAGAAGGAGCAAGGCAAGGAGATCAAGACCCATAGGAGTTCGTTAGCAAGGCCATTCAGGAGCTACAGGATTCAAGAGTCATGAGAGGCGCCCGCCGCCTACTAGAAGTGGCCCCCCATCCAGGCGAGGATGGTGGGCTCCGCGTCTGCATCGACATACCAGGGCTCAACCGAGTCGCCTCTCTGGAGCGCCTCTGGCCCTCGCGAGTGGGGCGCTGCGGAGGTCCACCCCACAGCTACGTTCACATGCCTTACGGCTTGCCGAACGCGGCTGACGCGTACCAGCGCCTCATGAGGGGCATCACGGAGGTACGAGAGGCCAGGCGTTCCGCAGCCCTGGCGGAGATGGAGATGGCCCGCGAGGAGCCGCCAGCGCCTCCGAAGCCTCCCGAGGCCCCTGGGCCTGGGGGCTCGTGAGGATCGGCTCCCGCAGCCCCCCGAGCCTGCTACACCAACACCCCTTCGTCCTCAACATCATCAGGTGACATCTTTCGAGTTTTACTTCCAGCTGGGAGCGCCCCCAGGGCTGCATTATTCCCAGGCCGCGTGGGTCCGTCCCTGCGGCGTGTATCCCTTTGTTCCATGTTGTTAGCTTACCTTGTTGGGGGCGCCCCTCAGGCTGCATGATCCCCAAGCCGCTCGGGCCAGGCCCAGTGGCATGTATCCCGTTTGCGTTTATTTCCGATTATGCGTTAGACCCACCATGCTTGATTATTTGATGCCGGTCTACGGCACCTCTTCTCCTCCATGTCGACTACTTGCACGTTAAAGGGGGCCACCTGAGCATCGCGACTCAGGGCTCTTACTGGCTCTCTAGCCCTCACCCTCTGGCCTTGTCCATGGCATCGCGACCTGGCATACCATCGACGGCTGATACCAGCTCGAGGGCCGAGACCCGAGGACGTAGAGTGCCAACATCTAACCAAATTTACAGGGACACATCACAAGATAAGGCCCAGTGCCAGGCGCAACCCGCCTAGAGGTAGGGCCCCGTGAGTCCCGCGCTGGCTCACGGGTACCCAGATACACCTCGCCAGGACCTACCGTGCCAGGCACGTGTCAGGGCGGGGCTGTACACGCCCCGGGGGCTCCTCCCGGAGGGGCCCCCCTCCCACGTACCAGTGGAAGCACCATGCTCCCCGCTGGCTGACGACACTGCCGAGGAGCGGCTATGCCCATACACATACAGTAGCACTATGCTCGCGCTGGTGATAAACAACTGAGGGTGGCCCCCGTGCCGCATCAACCTCAGGGAGCCCAGAGCTCAGTGTCTAGCCTCATCGTAATGCCTCCCCTCGGGAGTGCCGCGCGAGGGGGCTGGGCATGGGGGCTGCGCCTGGGTCACACCCAGACGCACGCTGCCCAGCCAGGTCCCCCCCGGGCCTGGTTCGTCGCACGTCTCTCCCCGAGCAGAGCCAAGGTACGAAAGCCGTTTGAGCGTCAAGGGGGACTCCTGAGCATCGTGACTCAGGAGCCTGACTGGTCACGTAGCCCCTCACTCCGTGGCCCCGTCCTGGTTTCCGGTCGGGACCATCGCTGGGTGAGGCACGCGCACGGCCGGGCTCTGCAGACGTAGAACGGTGGATCCACCCGCATCACACCTCCCTACTTGTTGTTCGTGCGCCAAGGGGGACTCCTGAGCATCGTGACTCAGGAGCCTAACTTGTCACGTAGCCCCTCACTCCTTGGTCCCATCCTGGTTTCCGGTCGGGACTATTGCTGGGTGAGGTACGCGCGGGGCCGGGCTCTGCCGGCGTAGAACGTAAGCAAGTAGGAAGGAAAAGCGCTAATCTCAAGGAATTCAAAAGCAAATATTACAGTCCACACTGTTATTTCAATGCCAAACGCAAGTTTAAACGCCTCCCCGAGGCATGATAAGTGTGCAGGAATTAAAAGCGGGACAGGAGCCACGACGGAGTCACTTGGCGGCGGGGGAGCAGCGCGGAGCGGGTTCGCCTCACGGAGCAGCGGGGTCGGCAGCGCCTTGCTTCGGCTTGGTGCTGAAGGCCCGGAACTTCCCCAGGAGAGCCTCCGCGTGACCCTTCACGGCCTCGGCAGCGGCAGCGGCACGCTCACCGCTCACTGGTTCCAGCAGGCTGTCGAGGTCGACACCGGGATCGCGAAGGTAGATGTGGTGAGGACCCGCGTCAGTGCTGCAGAAGACAGGACATGCGCCTCGGCCTCGGCCGTGGGGCCAAGGCCAAGGGTGACATCTTCAAGAGCGTGAACCAGGAAGGGAAGCAGCTTGGCGGGACCGTCCTCGGCGCCAGCCAGCGGGCTATCCAGGCCACTGTCGTAAAGCGTCCTCAGCGAGGAGCGAGCCTTCGCCTCCAACTCCGTGAAGGCCGCGCGGTCCTCGGCAAGAACCAGGGCCTTGCCATACAGCTCGGCCTTCCTCGCCCCCAACTCCTGCTCCAGCGCGCCTAGGCGGTCGCAGCGCTTCCTAAGCTTGGCCTCCTAGCCCTCGACGGCTGCCTCGCGAGCCTTCACGCCTTCTTCCTGCTCTTGGCGAAGGCGGACCTCTTCCGCGAGCCGATCCCGCAGGCCTTGCAGCTCGTCCTCCAGCGCCTTGCAGCGACGCGGATGTCGACCACCTCCCCCAAGGCTGCATCACGGGCAGCCTTCACCTCTAGGACGGCCTGCTTCTCCTCATCGCATGCCGTCGAGGCCTGGACCAGCGCCGCCCGAATCGAGGCGTCGGAGCGAACCCATCCAGAAGCCAGCTCCAAACGCCCGGCCACCAGGCGGGGGTCGGTGCCAAGAAGATCCTGCCGCATTCGGTCCAGCTCAGCAACAGCACGATCCAGAACGGCAGAAGGAGTCGGAGAGACAGCGGCCGGTGGAGTAGGAGGAGAAGGCGACAGCGCAGCCGCAGCATCCTGAGGCGGAGTCTGCTGCGCCCCGATAGCTGTAGTGGCGGCGGCAGACAAGAGCACCTCGGGAGCCACTTGGGTCATGGGGGCTGAGCTCGCCCCAGCCGGCTCAGCCAGACCTCGCGAGGACGACCGGGCAGGAGAAGCCTGTGTGTCGCGGTCACCTTCCTTCGCGGGTAGAAGCGCCGCCACGGATGGAATCTCAGGAGCCCCCTTCGGCTTCTTTGCTGCGGGCGCCAACCTATCCAAAGATGCGGACGTCAAGCCTTAGAAGCAGAGCAAGAGATAAAGACAAGAATCGAATGCTCACGGGTCATTGCCAGTGAACTCAAGCGGCCACCGGCCAAATTTGAAGCCTGAAAGCCGGCTGGAAGGGTCGACCTCGGGAAGCTTAGAGGCAGAAGGTGCGTATGCGGTTCGCTCCGGGGCCGGGGGAGACCCGTGGGAGATTAGCCCGGTCCTGTCCTTCTTCAGGATCGGGGGCGAGCTCCCGCCGTCCTGCTCGTCATCGTCTTCGTCGTCATCCTCGTCGTCGTCATTCGGAGAGAGGCGGAGAACGCGGGACCTACGCCGGGAGAGAGGAGCCCTCGACTCTCCGTCAGTCGCCTCGGAGTCAGGCCCCTTTCCGTGCTCCCCTCCCTCTTCCTCTTCGCTGGAGTCGCCAGAGGGCACGTCCACCGGTTCCTCGGGAGCTTCCAGTGGCACTGGCCCATCCCCGTTGAAGACGGGCATGGACTTCACCACCTGCTCCCAGTCGTTGCGGAGGAACAAGGGCGTAGGAGCGCCCTCCAGCCTCGCCACATTGCCCCCGACCAGAGATTGGAGAACCGCAGCCAGGTCTCCGGCGGCCAAGGCCGCGGGGTTCGGACGGGGCCACCACATTGGAAGCAAGTACTGCCGAAGCGGAGCCAGCCGGTGCTCCAGGAACTCCCTCAGCAGCGACGCGCCGGTCAGCTTCGCCGCCGCCATGTCGGTCGGCCTAAGATCTGCGTCCATCTTCTCCAGCACCATCTTCGTGCGGGGATCCGTGAGCTCCGCTCGACCCCAGTCGCTGGAGCTCGTGGGCTGCTCCGTGGGCAGGATCAGCCGAGAGTGGATGCGCCCAGCATCCACCAAGATCCACTTGCTCCTGAAGCCCTCAATCCTCTTCCCAGAGTTCGAGATGGCAATGGCGCCGTCGGATGCAACGAAGCTCGCGCACGCGGAAGCAGTCCCACGAGAGGTCCGGAGGTAGAAGTAGTGGCGCAGCAAGGCCACTGAGGTCTGCACCCCAACATGTGCTTCGCAATAATAAGCAAAGATTGCCAGGAGAAGGACGGAGTTGGGATGGAGATGCAGAGCCTGTAGCTTGTAATGGTGGAGGACAGAGACGAAGAACTCGGAGAAGGGAGGCACCAGGCCAGCACAATGGCACTTACGAAGAGCGGATAGAAGGTGCTCCTTTGACCCTCAGGGGTGGCGGAGCCGGCCTTGAACACCTTCTCCCCGTTGATGCCACACGCCGTCGCCATCTGGTGCAATCAGGCAAGGCCCGCCTCCGACATGTTCGGCGAGTCCAGGGCAGACGAGTACCAAGCTGCGACCGGGGGCTGACGAGGCGCCATGGCTCCCTAGGCCGCACGGTCAGAGCAGATCTGGAAATCTCGGAGGAAGGAAGGAGAGGCGCAATAAAGGGGATCTGAGCAGCAACCGGAGAAAGCAAGAAGCGGGGCCTAGGCGGATGCCACTCCTTTATCAACTCGCGCGGTTACTGAGGCGCCCACGTCCAATCAACCGCCACGCGGCGCCCAAGGCCGCAGGCTGTTAGGGCCCGCAGCGCTTCACTCTTGCCCTTCCGCCTCCCTGCACGGCCAAGTCCGGGCGCGCCTTGGGCCCGGGGGCTACTGTCGGCGTTCTGGGAACGGGGGTCCCCAGACTTGCCTTCCTGCGGCCTGCGGCATGGCTCAAAGGGGGGCCCAGCACGGCCCATCTTCACCAACACAAACCCAAGACCCTCGCGAGGGGCCAAGCCTCGTGGGGCGGACGACGCGAAGCTTCCTCGGGCATGGCCTCGTCAGGCTAGCTCACGAGGAGGCGGAGAGATCAAGGCAGGGTACCTCACGAGGTGCCCATGACGCAAGCCATGACAACTCAGGGCGCCAGGCGGGTGCCAGCCCGCGCAGCGTCCTCCTTTCCTCTTTGGTGCAAAGGGGGCAAGCGCAGCCGCGGAGTACCGAGGCATCAGGCAAAGGTTGCCATTTTGGTGCAATGAGACCAAGACCAGGAGGACTACGAGACGGAGGTCACCGTGGAGCCCAAGACGGCGTCATCACCAGAGCTTTGCGCAGGCGAAGACTACTTTTGTCAGGATAGCTGATACTTGCTGTCCCCCTTCAAATTAGCCCGCCATTGTTGGCTCCCTTCCCGCTCAATATTTGGGAAGAGGACCAGGGCCTCTATAAATAGGACCAGCCACCCACATAGAGGGGTGGACGAAAATGAGGTAGGAAGGAAGAGGCTTGTTAGAAGGGTCGGCCAAAGGAGAGCAGAGAGAGAGAGAGAAAGGTGGCTGAACTCCTCCCAGCAGTTCATCGCCTCAGCCAAGAACAGACCCTCGCGAGGCTGTTCTTCCTTGTATTGTTCATCATCATCAGCCCAAGGGGCAATCCACACACCACACACTGGAGTAGGGTATTACACCACAACTGTGGCCTGAACCAGTATAAACCCTGTGTCTCTTGTGTTGTTCTTTCCTTAGTTTAGATCTTAGCATGGCGGAGGAGTGCAGGTAGGTAGGAGGCGAAATCTCCGCGCGCACCCCAGTGTTCGAACCTCAAGGGTCTGCGGGAACCCGAAATCTGACACATGCACACATGACAGTGTACCTAAATGGATTGCAAAAAACACATGTGTCTCACTGGGTGCATGTTTACTCCCCGTGCAAGAAATTTCAAACATTGGGAATCTTGATTCTTAAATTCTAGTACATCCAAAACTTATTTGAAGTTCATGAAATTTATCGTGTTGTCATATGGACACCAATAATAAGTGGCATTGTACTTTTTTGTCAAATTTGAGGCCAGTTTTGATGTAATCTTTATCTAATTACAAATGGGAGATTATTAATAATTGGGAACCAATATCCCAAATGGATTATTTATTCGAACCGTGAGCGTTAGACCAACAATGGATATGTGCCATGCTTCGGTTAAGCAATAAAGAGGCGGCATTAATCATCGAAATAGAAAAACAATATACATGCCGCCACGCGACCCGTGTTCTGTGCGAGAAAGCGTGAGTTGATGGGCCGCATGCGAGCAGTCTGCCGCGCAGGCAAACTGGGAGGTGTGCATGCAGGTGTGTGAACTGACGGAGGCATGCTCGCTGTGCAGTGTCATCGGGAGGCATGCAAGTAGCTATGTGAAACGACGGTAGGCATGCCAGCTGTCTGGTGTGTGAGCTCACCGGGAGGCGAGCCAGCGGTTTGACTGCCGTCCGTCTCTCTTCCACTACTCCATATTAATGGTGTGCCCGAGCGGCCGCACATCCATCCTCACCACACACACAATCCTCTCTCTCCGCTTGCATCCACGACGCCGCTCTCAGTACTCAAAGCCATCCGTGTATGAGGATGCTACCGAAGCACCCCATCTAAGGGAGTGGTGACGTTGGGGCTGCTGAAGCACCAGAGCACGGCGTGGAGATGGAGACATAGGTTGCCATCACTGTCGGTGAGTTATCGCTACACCCTAATGTTGTCGACAGCATCGAGCTTCCACAACTGGAGGCAGAGTTCCACATCGACTCTGGTGACGACTCGGGCGACGACCCCGGCGACGACTCCGATGACCAATCCGATGACGACTCCGACAACGACGGACAACTGGTTAGTCATCTATACCCATTTATGTGTCAAATAGATCCTAGGGTTTCTCTGGTTACTCCTGCCCCCCCTTTTTGGAATCAAAATCCTCTGGTTATGTTCTCCCAATCCATGAGATCTGAGTAAATTTCGTTAGATCCGTGTAGTGTATTGATTATTTGAATGGTACAAGTGATAAGTGATTAGTTGTTTCATCTGCGCAAATGGCTTCTGCTAGTAATCCGAGTAGGGTTAGTGTTCGTGCTAATAATTCCTAGCCAAGACTTGACAATTGATTTTGAATGACCTGTATATATATATATATATGTTTGTTCCATTATTTTCTTCAAGATTTTTCTGCACATAGACGACTATGCTTAAAAATTGAACCATAATCTCCGAATATGTATAAATAAATAGCCATAAATTCTTAATACTAATTCATGCCATTTAAACACTATTTTGATGCCAAATTTGTTTTACTATTTGTATAGGTGCTGTCTAAAGATGTGGACAGCGAGGATGAAGATGGCCAGAGGAGGTACAAGAGGCAAATCCTAAAGGATCTTTATGCGGAAATGCATAACATGCATATTAGGACCTGGAATGGCGGCTATCGATGCCCATTTTTCAACCACAAGCTTCATGACGCGTATCTAAGTGTTCTGGCACATGCAAGAGGATGGGTCATTTGCTCCTTCAAGCAGAAGTATTCTCACAGGGTGGAGCACGACGCGTACGCCGAGTACCTGGAGAAGCTTCAGGATCGTGTCAGCATGCGAGATGAGATGTGGGATCGAACTATGTACGCTTGAGTATGCTTAATGACGGTTGAAATATGTACTTATGGTTGAATTGTGCTTTTGTATGTGTACACTTATTATCTATGTCTGAGTATGTTTAATCTATGTTTACTGATGTCTAACCATGGGATATGGATGCCATCAGTTTGGTTGATGCAATCTACCTCCGTCCTAGTTTATTGGTCCCCTTTGTAATTTGTGTTCAAATTTGACCAAAGATTTAACCGAAAAAATGTTAGTGTAGGTCAGCAAAAATTATATCGTTGGATGGGTATTTGAGCATAGTGTTCAATGATATAGTTTTTGGTGACATGCATAAACATTTCTTAGTTAAATATTTGGTCAAAATTTGGTACAAATTACATAGGCGGCCAATAAACCAGGACAGAGGTAGTACGTCAATCACACACGGTTCCCAAAATTAGAACCGTGTGCAATGACTTCCATTTTTCCTGTTGCGTTAATCACACACGGTTGGCTCTAGCAAACCGTTGCCTTCGAAACTCTTTGTGGGCAGAAAACCCTCACCACCCAATTCAAAAGAGAAAAAAGGGAAAATCCTCACCATCCCCACATCACAAAAACCCTCACCCCGCCCGCCACCCCCTCCGGTCCCCATTCACACCTGCACAAGCTCATCCGTGTCTATGCATGGCACTGCCTATCGTGGCGGTAACCACTTAGCTCGATGCCTGCCGCCGCCGCCAGGCTGCCGGCAGAGCCCATCGCATTTCGCCACTTTCGCTTGCCGCTGCCTATCGCCATCGACTTTCTCGATGCTGCTCGCGGTCGACCCAGCTCTGCTCGGTTGGGGAATCAGACGTATTGAGGGTTCTTTCTCATGGAGAAGAAGGTAACTAGTTTAATGAGATATTATCTCATCTCTTATCCCAGTTCATCTGCCTCCTTTAATCACCTGGCCGAAATCGCCATGAATTCATTTTTATTCCAACAGATTTGAGGGTTTTCTTCCGTTCATGGAGTGTACAGTGTGCGGACACATCAGGACTTTGCGGCCTCCACCAGACATTCCATCTCACCATACCAGATGACATGACGATGCACGCGGTATGTTCAATCTCACCCTAAATCAGTTGGCATGGCCTACTTTCCTGAACATATTCTAAATATTGCTACATTTGGGTAAAAGGTGCCACATGCAACATATACGTCAAAGGGGATTTTCCCCTCTTATTTCTATATTAGGCAAATTAATGGTGTATTGTTCCTTCGATTACTCTCATATTTACATGACATCATGTTTACCCTATCTATTTAAATATAGATTTTTGTCCTTTGATTTTAACAGCTATACAGTTCTTTCAATTTGGGCCCATATTTGCATGTTACCATATTTTCTTTAACAATCCTACCATTTTCTGCAGCGCGTCCTTGCTCTACAACAGAATCTATAGTGCACAATCTTTCCATTTACATAAATTAAGACTGCAGGGATGTCATACTGAACACAAACCATGGATTTACCATTGTTGCTACTATAAGACTTGATGAACGTGGTGACTCCTATTTTGGCACTAGCCTTTGGAAAGAAATTTCTAAGTTTTATGTACTAAAAGCTGGCACTATAATTACACTACACATAAAAGGGCCTGGTCATGAGATATATGCTAACTTCCTCGACGATATCATCCGTCCAGACTTTGTTCGAAGTATGTTTTCTTTTCAAGTATCTGCATGTTGACTTAGCCAGCAATATCAAATGAATTGTGTAGTATTTAAGCAACAAATTGTTATTCCATTTTCTTACTATCTTCCTACCTAATAACTTCAACTTACCAACACACTTTTCTATTGCCTTGTTTTACCTAAATATTCCCTCTACTCGCACTTCTATCAAAAAGCGCCGCTGACAAGGAGAAGCTACATCTTGAGCGTGAGTTGGTTTTTCCCTTGAAGTGGAAAGGGTGATGCAGCAAAGTAGAGTAAGTATTTCCCTCAGCTTTTGAGAACCAAGGTATCAATCCAGTAGGAGACAACGCAACAAGCCACCGAATACCTGCACAAACAAACACCAACTTGCACCCAACGCGACAAAGGGGTTGTCAATCCCTTCACGATTAATAACAAAGTGAGATCTAATATAGATGGATAAATGGTAAAGTAATATTTTTGGTATTTTTGGTTTATATATCAGAAAATAAAAGATTGCAAAGAAAGTAAATAGGAAACTAAAATTGTAGATCGGAAACTTATATGATGGAAAATAGACCCGGTGGCCATAGGTTTCACTAGAGGCTTCTCCCCAGATAGAAAATATTACGGTGGGTGAAAAAATTACTGTTGAGCAATTGATAGAAAAGCACAAAGTTATAACGATATATAAGGCAATGATCACGAATATAGGCATCACATCCATGTCAAGTAGACCGAAATGATTCTGCATGCACTTCTATTACTCCACAAAAAAGTGGACCCGTAGGTCTATGGTAAACTACACCACAATACATCCGTGGAAAACACACCACAAAAAAGTATTACATCGAATAGATCTCCAAGAACATCAAGGAGAAATTTGTATTGAGAATCATAGAGAAAGAAGAAGCCATCTAGCTACTAGCTATGGACCCGTAGGTCTGTGGTAAACTACTCACGCTTCATCGAAGAGGCAATGGTGTTGATGTAGAAGCCCTCTATGATCGAACCGCCATCGGCAGGATGCCGGAAAAGGCTCCTAGATGGGATCTCATGGGTACATAAGGTTGTGGCAGTGGAAAAGTGGTTTCATGGATCCCCTGAAAGGTTTTGGGGTATTTGAGAATATATAGGTGGAAGAAATAGGTCGGTGGAGTCACGAGGGGCCCACAAGGGTGGGTGCGCGCCCTACCCCCTGGGTGCGCCCTTCGACCTTGTGGCCGCCTCCTAGCTTCTCTGACTTGCACTCCAAGTCCCGTGGATGTCTTTTGGTCCAAGAAAAATCATCGTGAAAGTTTCATTCCGTTTGGTATTCCTTTTCTTGGAAACTCTAAAACAAAGAAAAACAGAAACTGGCACTGGGCTCTAGGTTAATAGGTTAGTCCCAAAAATCATATAAAATAGCGTATTAATGCATATAAAACATCCAAAACTGATAATATAATAACATGGAACCATAAAAAATTATAGATATGTTGGAGACGTATCAGGCATCCCCAAGCTTAATTCCTGCTCGTCCTCGAGTAGGTAAATGATAAAAACAGAATTTTTGATGTGGAATGCTACCTAACACATTTATCCATGTAATTCCCTTTATTGTGGCATGAATGTTCAGATCTGTATGATTCAAAACAAAAGTTTATTATTGACATAAAAACAATAATACTTCAAGCATACTAACAAAATAATTATGTCTTCTCAAAATAACATGGCCAAAGAAAGCTTATCCCTACAAAATCAGATACTCTCGCTATGCTCCATCTTCATCACATAAAATATTCAAATCAAGCACAACCCCGATGACAAGCCAAGCAAGTTTCATACCTTTGATGTTCTCAAACTTTTTCAACTTCCACGCAATCTATGAGCATGCACCATAGACATAGCACTATAGGTGGAATAGACGGTGGTTGTGGAGAAGACACAAAGAAGGAGATAGTCTCACATCAACTACACTAGAGCTATAAGTTTATGAAAGCTCAAAAATGAAAACTAAGTGGGTGTGCATCCAACTCACTTTCTCACGAAGACCTAGGGCATTTTGAGGAAGCCTATCATTGGAATATACAAGCCAAGTTCTATAATGAAAATTCCCATTAGTATATGAAAGTGATATCATAGGAGACTCTCTATCATGAAGATCAGGGTGCTACTTTGAAGCACAAGTGTGGTAAAAGGATAGTAACATTTACCCTTCTATCTGTTCTCTCATTTTTTATTCGGGCCTTCTCTCATTTTTTTGGCCTCTTTTTTTCGTCCGGAGTCTCATCCTGACTTGTGGGGGAATCATAGTCTCCATCATCCTTTACTCACATGGGACAATGCTCTAATAATGAAGATCATCAGACTTTTATTTACTTACAACTCAACAATTACAACTCGATACTTTGAATGAAATATGACTCTATGTGAATGCCTCCGGCGGTGTACCAGGATGTGCAATGAATCAAGAGTAACATGTATGGAAGAATTATGAACGGTGGCTTTGCCACAAATATGATGGCAAGTACATGATCATGCAAAGCAATATGACAATGATGGAGCGTGTCATATAAAAGGAACGATGAATAGTTGGATGGCAATATATCTAGGAATGGCTATGGAAATGCCATAATAGGTAGGTATGGTGGCTATTGTGAGGAAGGTATATGGTGGGTTTATGGTACCGGCAAAAGTTGTGCAGTACAAGAGAGGCTAGCAATGGCGGAAAGGTGAGAGTGTGTATAATCCATGGACTCAACATTAGTCATAAAAAACTCACATACTTATTGCAAAAATCAATTATTCATCGAAACAAAGTACTATGCGCATGCTCCTAGGGGGATAGATTGGTAGGAAAAGACCATCTCTCGTCCCCGACCACCACTCATAAGGAAGAAAGCATGCTCCGACTTCATCACATAACAGTTCACCATACGTGCATGCTACGGGACTCACAAACCTTAACACAAGTATTTCTCAAATACACAACTACTTACCAGCATTACTCTAATATCACCATCTTCATATCTCAAAATAATCATAAGGAATCAAACTTCTCATAGTATTCAATGCACTTTATATGGAAGTTTTTATTATATCCCTCTTGGATGCCCATAATATTAGGACTAATTTTATAACCAAAGCAAATACCATGCTGTTTTTCAAGACTCTCAAAATAATATAAGTGAAGCATGAGATTTCAACAATTTCCGTAAAATAAAACCACCGTCGTGCTCTAAAAAGATATAAGTGAAGCACTAGAGCAAGTTTGCCTAGCTCAAAACATATAAGTGAAGCACATAGAGTATTCTAATAAATCACGATTCATGCGTGTCTCTCTCAAAAGGTGTGTACAGAAAGGATGATTGTGGAAAACTAAAAAGCAAAGACTCAAATCATACAAGACGCTCCATGAAAAACACATATCATGTGGTGAATAAAAGTATAGCCTCAAGTAAAGTTACCGATAAACAAAGACGAAAGAGGGGATGCCTTCCCGGGGCATCCCCAAGCTTAGGCCCTTTGGCATCCTTGAATATTACTTTGGGGTTCATTGTGCATCCCCAAGCTTAATCTCTTGCCACTCCTTATTCCATAGTCTATCAAATCCTTACCCAAAACTTGAAAACTTCACAACACAAAAGTTCAACAGAAAATCTCCTAAGCTCCGTTAGTATAAGAAAATAAATCACCACTTTTGGTACTGTTGTGAACTCATTCGTTATCAATATTGGTGTAATATCTACTTTATTCCAACTTTTTCATTGTTCATACCACCCGATACTAGCCATAGATGCATCAACAATAAGCAAACAACACGCGAAAAACAGAATCTGTCAAAAACAGAATAGTGTGTAGAAATCTGGATATTTCCAATACTTCTGTAACTCCTAAAATCCTAAGATATTAGGAAGTCCTATGCAATTTGTTTATTAATCCTCTACAAAAAGAATCAATATTTTATCGCGCTCCTATTAAAAATGAAAACTAATCTTCTTGGCGCAAAAGTTTCTATTTTTCAGCAGGATCAAATCAACTATCACCGTAAGCAATCCCAAAGGTCTTACTTGGCACAAACACAAAATTAAACATAAAACCACCTATAACCAGAGGCTAGATGAATTATTTATTGCAAAACAGGACCTAAAAAAGAAAGAACTACAAATAAAATTGGGTTGCCTCGCTATTGTTTAACGCCCTTAGCTAGGCACAAAACACGAATAGATCTAAGTATTATCGTCTTTGGTATGCAATCCATAAGTCTCTCTCATAATAGATTCATAAGGCAATTTGAATTTATTTCTAGGGAAGTGCTCCATGCTTTTCCTTAACGGAAATTGGAATCTAATGTTTCATTCTTTCTTATCAATAATTGCACCAATCGTTCTAAGGAAAGGTCTACCAAGAAAAATTGGACTTGTAGGATTGCAATCTATATCAAGAACAATGAAATCTATGGGCACATAATTCCTATCTGCAACAATAATAACATCATTCATTCTTCACACAGGTTTCTTAATATTGGAATCCGCAAGATGCAAATTTACGAAACAATCATCAAATTCACGGAAACCTAACACATCACATAAAGTTTTTGGAATCATGGAAACACTAGCACCAAAATAACACAAAGCATAGCATTCATAATCTTTAATCTTAATCTTAATAGTAGGTTCCCACTCATCATAAAGTTTTCTAGGGATAGAAACTTCCAAATCAATCTTTTCTTTAAAAGATTGCATCATAGCATCAACGATATCTTTAGTAGAAGCTTTG
Organism: Triticum urartu; assembly: GCF_056163025.1. Classification (NCBI taxonomy): domain Eukaryota; kingdom Viridiplantae; phylum Streptophyta; class Magnoliopsida; order Poales; family Poaceae; genus Triticum; species Triticum urartu. Next base: position 220,438,213 of record NC_141876.1, on the reverse strand, counting down.
TTTTGATTATAAGAATGCGGAGAATTCAACATGGATTGCAACAAGGAAATACAATCTATTAAAGAACAATTATCATAATTAAAGTCCTTGAAATCCAAAAGAGTGGGTTCATTGCTACCTAAATTTTTGACCTCTCCAATCCCACTTTTATCAATTTTTGCATTAAGATCTAAAAACTCCGAATCATTGGGACGCCTTTTAACTAAAGTTGACTCATCTCCGGTCCCATCTTTATCAAGATTTATATTGGAAAACAAAGATTCAATAGGAGTCACATCAATCACTTTAAGATCTTCATCATTATTTAAAGCCTCTGGTTTGGCGGCCATTTTGTTTACTAAAGTAGCTTGTTTATTAGAAATTTGACCTACTAAATTTTCAAGATGCGCAAACTGAGATCTCAAACCATAAAATTCTTTAGAAATATCATCAAGCTCTTTATTCATGTATCTCATAAAGCTTTTCTGCTCCTTGAGCTCGTTTCTAAAGAAATTGTTATGCTCGAATTGCAAAGACATAAAGCTTCTAACGTTATTATCAATTTTGTCTAACCTCCTAAGGTGAGGTTCAACATTTTAAGGAGGAGTCGTTACGACAAAGCAAGCAATCCAACACATGAGCACACAAAAGGCAAGCGAGGCAGATGAACGAAAGAGGGGCAAAGAAGAGGCGAATCTTTTTTGAAAATTGTTTTAGAAGTGGGGAGAGGAAAACGAGAGGCGAATGGCAAATAATGTAATGCGAGGGATGATAGTTTATGATGGGTACTTGCTATGTCTTGGCTTGTCATAGATCTCCCCGGCAATGGCGCCAAAAATTCTTCCTGCTACCTCTTGAGCTTGCGTTGGATTTTCCCTTGAAGAGGAAACAGTGATGCAACAAAGTAGAGTAAGTATTTCCCTCTGCTTTTGAGAACCAAGGTATCAATCCAGTAGGAGACAATGCAACAAGCCACCGAATACCTGCACAAACAAACACCAACTTGCACCCAACGCGACAAAGGGGTTATCAATCCCTTCACGATTAATTACAAAGTGAGATCTGATATAGATGGATAAATGATAGAAAAATATTACGATGGATGAACAAATTACTACCGAGCAATTGATAGAAAAGCGCAAAGTTATGACGATATCTAAGGCAATGATCATGAATATAGGCATCACGTCCGTGTCAAGTAGACTGAAATGATTCTGCATCTACTACTATTACTCCACACATCGACTAACTCCTTCCTACATCTTGAGTATTAAGTTCATAAGAACAGAGGAACACATTAAGTAAGATGACATGATGTAGCGGGATTAAATCAAGAAATATGATGAAACCCCATCTTGTTATCCTCGATGGCAACAATACAATACGTGTCAGTTCCCCTTTTGTCACTAGGATCGAGCACCGCAAGATTGAACCCAAAACTAAGCACTTCTCCCATTGCAAGAAAAACCAATCTAGTTGGCCAAACCAAATCGATACTTCGAAGAGACTTGCAAAGATATCAAATCATGCATATAAGAATTCAGAGGAGATTCAAATAATATTCATAGATAAGATGATCATAAATCCACAATTCATCAGATCTCGACAAACACACTGCAAAAAAGTATTACATCGAATAGATCTCCAAGAACATCGAGAACTCCACTCCTCTCGACCTCATCGACACCCACGAGCTCTTCCATCGCTATCTCAAAAGCTTGGATGCGTTCTCCAAGATGCTCGGCACTCACCTTGGCCCAACCAAAGGCCTTAGAATGGGCAAGTTACGTTCCAATAGCAAGCACCGAGCCAAGCTTGATGACTGGTTCCGATCCCCCGCCCTAGATCAGCTCAAGGAGCTCACTTTTGATGATGGGCATATGCGCTTGCTGCGAACATCCGCGCTCCTCCTCGCGCCCACGCTGTGCGTCGCCAAGCTCAGGAACTACCATCCCCCCATTAATGACACGCCCGCTCTTATTCTACCACGACTGAAGCACCTCAAGCACGTCACCGACTGCCTCCTAAATAGTGACATGGAGCGTCTGCTCCGTGGCTGTACTACACTCAAGTACTTTCGTCTTCAGGCGATCAATGGGTTGAGTAGCTTCCACATCACCTCCATGACTCTCCGGACTATTTATGTGTGTTCCTGGTGTGGCAGGAAGACATCACAAGATGTGTACCACAGTATGGTCATTGAGGACACACTTGCACTTGAGAGATTACTTGTAGTTGATCAAGAAGGTCCAACAAGAATCAATGTCATTTCCACACAGTAATTGACAGTGGTGGGCTACTCGTCTGATAAATACTCCGAACTTGTTATTGGATCCACACCCGTTCAGGCACAACAGTCGCCTTCTACCTCTCCTTCTACAAATTAACATTATTCCTAATTTTGAAGATGTTTATTCGTCTCTCATCCAGAAAATGATTCTGACAAGCTTGACCCCAAAACTGCGCATAGTGAAGGTCTTGGCACTAGAATCTATCAGCCTCAACCTGGAACAAGTTGTCAGTTTCCTGAGATGCTTTCCGTGCCTGGAGAAGCTATATATCGAGGTGATGTTGCTTTCCCGTTAAATGTTAACCATAAGGGAGTTCAGTTTGTGACAGCTTTTTCCATGTTTACAATGGCAATGTACTACGATTTCTGAAGGATTCTTTTGGAGGATTTTAGTACATACATGTCCCCCCATATTGGTTGCTTGATCCATATGGTTACAATCCATAAGCATTTCTCCTTTGGATTCATCTATACTAGTTTTCTTAGGGAACTTTTCATCCACTCCAACCTCTTATGAAGAAGGAGACGTTTTTCTAGAATGTAATCAAATGCCCATGTTAATCAAGTCAGATCGAAGATGGCATGTTAGTGCATTTTACAAATCCTGCAAACCAAATAGGCATATAGTAGTGTTCAAAACTGCATGTAAGAACTAACACATTTTCTTCTTTTGCAGATAAGATTAGGCCTAGTGGTGGATAATCTGATACAAACTAACAATCACGTCGAACGCCTAGATCCGCATCTCTCAGAAATTACTTTGAACTCCTACTGAGGGACCTTACCGGATATTATATTCGCCAGGTTCTTTGTTTTCAAAGCAAGGGTGCTAATGGTTATGAGGTTTTCCCTATATTTATTTCGCAAAAATGAAAGGTTTTTTCAACAGTGCCGACGCCTCCGACAGAATGGAATAGGAGCCGAAAATGCTGAGTTTCATTTTGGAACATCAGATGACAGAGTAATCGGAAGTCATCATGTTAACCCCATACATGACTTCTCAGTGGCTGACTCCTTTGAAAAAATTATGAGGTTTAGGAACCAGACTTAGAAGTGGTAATATTAGTTTGAACCTCTCTAATATCCATGTTCATCTTATTAGCGTGAGCGTTTGCAGCTGATGTGCTGAATTTCATTTCTAATATCAATTTGAGCCTTGTAATCTTCAAATTTGAGCCATATAACTCTGGAATTTGAACCTTGTAATATTTCGAGCTTTTGTGGTACAATCGTTGAAATGGCATCGTATGAGACTCATATTGGTATCACTATTTTGACCTTAATATGCAATGGTCTTAGATTTCATTAACCATTCTCGAATCTGTTTACCTTGTCGGTCTCACAGCACACGATCAGTATAGCTAACTTGACTGTGATCTTCGAGATTATTGCACACAGTTGGTTTCTTCAACCATGTGCCCTGTAGAACACATAATTAATTATCACACTCGAGTGTCCATCATCACCCTTTTGTGTAACTTTAACCTCATCACCCACCGGTAAACTTATCACTGGTACAACGACGTCCTAAACAAACGGTTTAAAACCCCTTTCCGCGACGACATTTGGAACCATCGCCAAGTGAGTGTGGGGGATAGGGGGTCCTTCCCACACGACCCAGAAATCGTCGAGGATAGGCCCTCCTAGGACCCAGGCTGGGGCCATGTACGATCGGGCAAGGCATGGAAACCCAATCATTTTCGTAGGTATGTACATCCCACACGGTGAATCCCGGGAAATCATTCCCGTAGGTATGTACATCCCACATGGTGAATCCCAGAAATCATTTCTGTAGGTATGTACATCCTAGACGGTGAATCCCAGAAATCATTTCCGCAGGTATGTACATCCCACATGGTGAATCCCAGAAAATCATTTCCATAGGTATGTACATCCCACACAGTTCTTCGTGTGGAAACGTTTGTGCAAGGTGGCCTAACGCAAACAGTTCGCTGCCGGAAGCCGTGTGTGATTGTTAGTTGATCGAACACGCTACTTTCTAGAAACCGTGCATGTTGTTTGAGTTCATTGCCCACGGTGTTGTTTGAATAACCGTTTGCAATAGAAAACCCCAATAAGAAGGGTAATTAGCCTATTATTGATAATCCATATACTAATCAAACTAATATTTCTTATAAAACACGCCAGATATTTCATAATGTATAAAAGCAACCAGGATTTCATAATCGAATTACATCAGATAGCTTCGGCACTCAGTTACGCCATTACACAATAGCACCAAGTTTCAAATCCAGCATCAAAAACCTTTGGAAAGTAGCATCATACATGGTAAACAGACAGATGAATCTCATCTAGGAAACTGCAGAAGCGGAAGGCAAATATTGAGCCTTCAGTGATGTTGAATGTCCTTGCAACTTGAGGCCACTGGCTATGGATAATTGCCCGCTCAACCTTCGTCCTCTTCAGCAAGACTTCAATATTGTACCGTGGGTGTTGAATGAATACCTTCCTCGCCTCTTGACCATGCATGTGGTTTCAGAGGTAATCATCGGTGAACTGCTTTGAAAAGTACTGAAAACAATGCTATGCGTAAATCGCTATTGTAAATTTTGAAATGGTGCAAGGGGTAAAAACAAGGTAAAAGAGTTGGTACCATCCTATAGTTGACTAATGTCTTCTTCAATGTGCAAACAAAGATCTTGCTGTTATTCGTCGCAAGTTTCTTCATACTAACAATCTTTCTGAGTTTCTTGACTTGACTGATATTCATGGACATGTCATTTCCCCATATGCAAAATGGGTCGAACAGTCGGTCTAAGCCTCTCACAGCAGGACCTACATGTGCAAGACCAAATTGTAAGAAACCTAAATATTAGAATGATTCCCGCAACTACACAATAATGTGCTATTAGCCAAAGGACCCTTCTTCAACAAACCTTGATGGTAAACTGCAGTGTCTCCCATTGTTTCCCTACAACACACATAAGGAAGATATTGATCAGGTTAACTGAGAGTTGCCATACTATCAGTAGAATATGTATTGAGTACAACCAAATTTGAATTGTGTCACATGCATAACAATACAAAATTGTACCCACAACAAATGAAAATCAAATTGCAGAACTGAACCAAACAGTTAAAAGGACAGCAGACCAAATGAACCAAAATAGTTAAATAAGCACGACATTGCAGAGTAGAAACATGCACTATAAGATAAGACAGTTAACAAAACAAAGAATGCTTGAGAACAGTACTACGAAATGTAGCAATTGTTCGACCAAAGTGTTAACTGAACATTATATTTCAGAGGACCAAACTGTTAACTAAACATCAGATTGCATATTAACATTACAGAGGACAAATCACTAGAAGGCACTGGCAGTGGCCTCGAGAAAACATCACGAACTGTATTTTAATGTAGACAGCCACACGGCGGTATCGACGGTGGCCTCGAAGATGAGGTGCTCCTCCATGATCTGGCGGTCGACACGCATGGCAGCCATAGCCACCTCGTTCGCGCGTCCAGTCGCCATCTACTCAGCTCCATGTTATACTGCGTGTAAAATGGCTGTGGGCGGTGCTTAATTGGAGGAGGGGGCAGTGATTCCGGTGGAAGGTGTCGCTCTGTCAGTCGGGGCATGTGGGACGGGAAAGTAGGATGATGGTGTGGGTGGGGTGTGGATTACCTGACCATATCGACGAGCTCGCGCAGCAAGAAGAAGGTATGGCCGCGAGGAGGCCGCGCAGCAAGAAGAAGGGTCGCTGGTGAGGAGGCGACTTTGCAAGAAGAAGGGTCACCGGCAAGGAGGCGGCGCTGCAAGAAGAAGGGTAGCCGGTGAGGAGGCGGCGCTACAAGAAGAAGGGTCGCTGGCGAGGAGGTTGAACTGCTAGTAAGCAGCAGTGAAGGTTTGAACTTGGAAAGCAAGGAGTAACAATGGAAATGTGGCTTTTGGTAGGAGGGAGGGGGGGAGATAGATATTTCCGCGGTGGCAAAATAATTTCGCTCGGTGCCGCGAGAAACTGGCGGGCAAGTGTGGTTCAAGCGGGGGCGGTGGATTGTAGACAAAGAAGCTTCTTACGTAAGCCAGACAAGACGGTGCGCCAAGATATTTTATATCGCATCCCACACGATTCTTTCTAGTAAACTATTTGTGGTATTCCTGATTTTTTTTCATTATGTTTTGAAAGACAAAATGGTTTTACGAAGGGAAAGGATGGTTTTTGAATTGCTATAACATTTACGTACAGTGAACATGCAACTAGTACATCAGTGTCGTGTTTAAATTAGGAATTATTCCGGGTTCGTTTGGCATTTTTATGCATTAATTGAGTTTCTGGACATTTAATGTGCATAGTTCAAATTTGAACTACAAGCACATGCTCCAACCCACCAAAGTTTGCTAAAAAATCACATGTGTGTCTTTGGGTGAATTTATAGGTCTCATGCAATAAATGGGAATAAAATTCAAACATCTGGGTGTCGTGGCTCGGCTAGAATGATTGAGAAACTTGGTTTTTTAAGTCCTGTAAATCCAAAACACAGCTGAAAATCATGAAACTTGGCATGGTGTCATGACATGGCACCAACATGCTAAGGTAAATTTTTGGCCGAATTGGGACAAGCATTGGTGTAAGCTTCTTGCAAACTGGAGCTTCCCTCAACATTGCTTCTGGTTCCGAGTGGGAACGTGTCACCTCCGTGTGCGAAACGACATACGTACACTGCCTTCTTTCGCCTTAATATTTGTACACTGGTAGATTAGACCAAATAGAAGTATTGTGCTAAATTTTGGAATTATTTCGTGTTCGTTTGGCCTTTTTATACATTAATTGAGTTTCTGGGCATTTAATGAGCATAATTCAAATAGGAACTACAAGCACATGCTCCAGTGCACCAAATTTGTTTGAAAAATCACATGTGTGTCCTTGGGTGAATTTCTAGGTCCCATGCACGAGATGGGAGTGAAATTCAAATATCTAGGCGTCGTGGCTCGGCCCAAAAGATTGAGAAACTTGGTTTTTTAATTCCTGTAAATGCAAAACACGCCTGAAAATCATGAAACTTGGCATGGTCTCATGACATGGCACCAACATGCTGCGGTAATTTCTTTGGCCGAATTGGGACATGCTTTGGTGTAGGCTCCTTGCAACCGGAGCTTACCTCAAGAAGGCTCGTGGTTCCGAGAGGGAACGTGCCACCTCCGTGTGCGAAACGACATACGTACACTGCCTTCTCCCCCCTTCATTTTTTACACAGCCAGATTAGACCAAATAGATGTACCATGCTACATTTTGGAATTATTTCGTGTTCGTTTGGCCTTTTTTATACATTAATTGAGTTTTTGTGCATTTAATGTGTATAATTCAAATTTGAACTACAAGCATAGGCTCCAGTGCACCAAAGTTGTTTGAAAAATCATGTGTGTGTCCTTGGGTGAATTTCTAGGTCCCATGCCACAAATGGGAGTGAAATTAAGACATCTGGGCGTCGTGGCTCGGCAGGAAAGATTGAGAAACTTGGTTTTTTATTTCCTGTAATTCCAAAACACACTTGAAAATCATGAACCTTGGTATGGTCTCATGGCATGGCACCAACATGCTGCGGTAATTTTTTTGGCCGAATTGGGACAAGCTTTGGTGTAAGCTTCTTGCAAACCGGAGCTTCCCTCAAGAAGACTCATGGTTCTGAAGGGGAACATGTCACCATCGTGTGCGAAACAACATACGTACACTGCCTTCTCCCGCCTTAATTTTTTACACAACCAGATTAGACCAAATAGATGTACCGTGCTAAATTTTGGAATTATTCCTGGTTCATTTGGCCTTTTTTTATACATTAATAGAGTTTTTGGGCATTTAATGTGCATAATTCAAATTTGAACTACAAGCACAGGCTCCAGTACACCGAAGTTGTTTGAAAAATCACGTGTGTGTCCTTCGGTGAATTTCTAGGTCCCATACCAGATATGGGATTGAAATTAAAACACCTGGGCGTCGTGGCTCGGCCGGAAAGATTGTGAAACTTGATTTTTTTTAATTCCTGTAATTCTAAAACACACCTGAAAATCATGAAACTTGGCATGGTATCATGACATGGAACCAACATGATGCGGTAATTTTTTTGGTCGTATTGGGACAAGCTTCGGTGTAAGCTTCTTGCAAACCGGAGCTTCCCTCAAGAAGGCTCGTGGTTTCGAGAGGGAACGTGCCACCTTCGTGTGCGAAATGACATACGTACACTTCCTTCTCCTACCTTAATTTTTTACACAGCCAGATTAGACCAAATAGAGGTACCGTGCTAAATTTTGGAATTATTCCGGGTTCATTTGGCCTTTTTTATACATTAATTGAGTTTCTAGGCATTTAATGTGCACAATTCAAATTTGAACTACAAGCACAGGCTCCAGTGCACCAAAGTTGTTTGAAAAATCATGTGTGTGTCCTTGGGTGAATTTCTAGGTCCCATGCCACAGATGGGAGTGAAATTCAAACATCTGGGCGTCGTGGCTCGGCAGGAAAGATTGAGAAACTTGGTTTTTTATTTCCTGTAATTCCAAAACACACTTGAAAATCATGAACCTTGGCATGGTCTCATGACATGGCACCAACATGCTGCGGTAATTTTTTTGGACGAATTGGGACAAGCTTTGGTGTAAGCTTCTTGCAAACCGGAGCTTCCCTCAAGAAGGCTCGTGGTTCTGAGGGGGAACATGTCACCATCGTGTGCGAAACAACATACGTACACTGCCTTCTCCCGCCTTAATTTTTTACACAACCAGGTTAGACCAAATAGATGTATCATGCTAAATTTTGGAATTACTCCTGGTTCATTTGGCCTTTTTTATACATTAATGGAGTTTTTGGGCATTTATGTGCATAATTCAAATTTGAACTACAAGCATAGGCTCCAGTACACCGAAGTTGTTTGAAAAATCACGTGTGTGTCCTTCGGTGAATTTCTAGGTCCCATGCCAGAGATGGGATTGAAATTCAAAGAACTGGGCATCGTGGCTCGGCCGGAAAGATTGAGAATCATGGTTTTTTTAATTCCTGTAATTCCAAAACACGCCTGAAAATCATGAAACTTGGCATGGTCTCATGACATGGCACCAACATGCTGCGGTAATTTTTTTGGCCAAATTGGGACAAGCTTTGGTGTAAGCTTCTTGCAAACCGGAGCTTCCCTCAAGAAGGCTCGTGGTTCCGAGAGGGAACGTGTCACCTCCGTGTGCGAAATGACATACGTACACTTCCTTCTCTTGCCTTAATTTTTTACACAGCCAGATTAGACCAAATAGAAGTACCGTGCTAAATTTTGGAATTATTCCGGGTTCGTTTGGCCTTTTTTATACACTAATTGAGTTTCTGTGCATTTAATGTGCATAATTCAAATTTGAACTACAAGAACAGGCTCCAGTGCACCAAAGTTGTTTGAAAAATCACATGTGTGTCCTTGGGTGAATTTCTAGGTCCCATGCAAGAGATGGGAGTGAAATTCTAACATCTCGGCGTCGTGGCTCGGCCGGAAAGATTGAGAAACTTGGTTTTTTAATTCTTGTAATTCCAAAACACGCTTGAAAATCATGAATCTTGGCATGGTCTCATGACATGGAACCAACATTTTGCGGTAAATTTTTTGGCCGAATTGGGACAAGCTTTGGCGTAAGCTTCTTGCAAACAGAGCTTCCCTCAAGAAGGCTCGTGGTTCTGAGAGGGAACATGTCACCTCCGTGTGCGAAACAACATATGTACACTGCCTTCTCCTGCCTTAATTTTTTTACACAGCCAAATTAGACCAAATTGAAGTACCATGCTAAATTTTGGAATTATTCCGGGTTTGTTTTGCCTTTTTATACATTAATTGAGTTTCTGGGCATTAAATGTGCATAATTCAAATTTGAACTACAAGCACAGGCTCCAGTGCACCAAAGTCATTTGAAAAATCACATGTGTGTCCTTGGGGTGAATTTCTAGGTCCCATGCAAGAGATTGGAGTGAAATTCAAACATCTGGGCGTCGTGGCTCGGCCGGAAAGATTCAGAAACTTGGTTTTTCAATTCTTGTAATTCCAAAACACGCCTAAAAATCAAGAAACTTGGCATGGTGTCATCACATGGCACCAACATGCTACGGTAATTTTTTTGCCCGAATTGGGACAAGATTTGGTGTGAGCTTCTTGCAAACTGGAGCTTCCCTCAAGAAGGCTCGTGGTTCCGAGAGGGAACGTGTCACCTCTGTGTGCGAAACGACATACGTACACTGCCTTCTCTCGCCTTGTTTTTTTACATAGCTAGATTAGACCAAATAGAAGTATCGTGCTAAATTTTGGAATTATTCCGAGTTCGTTTGGCCTTTTTGTACATTAATTGAGTTTCTGTGCATTTAATGTGTATAATTCAAATTTGAACTACAAGCACATGCTCCAGTGCACCAATATTGTTTGAAAAATCACATGTGTGTCCTTGGGTGAATTTCCAGGTCCCATGCAAGAGATGGGAGTGAAATTCAAACATTTGGGCATCGTGGCTCGGCCGGAAAGACTGAAAAACTTGATTTTTTAATTCTTGTTATTCCAGAACACGCTTGAAAATCATGAAACTTGGCATGGTCTCATGACATGGAACCAACATGTTGAGGTAATTTTTCTGTCCGATTTGCGAAGGCGCACACATTAACAATCAACAAAGTTATTTTGGAACAAGTGTTCTCACGTTACAAATCGGAAACACAAGTATTATTGAAACCGTGGGCGTTCGACTTGCCAATTACGTGCGGCCATGCGCCCCTTTTTTTATTGGCTAGGAGGTGCCGTGCGGGGTAGCTATTTGAGTATGGGAGGTGTGCGATAAGACCCCTACGCGTGCTCATCGGGAGGAGAGCCCTTTTGACCGCTACCCGCCATGCACCTCCCTCCCAACGTCTCCATTAATGTCACCCGAGCACCTATTCTATGGCGTGGCTATATGTCTCACTGGACTGAGATTTAAGAGAGAAAAATGAAAATCTAAAAGAAAGTTTTGCACGGATCTTGATGTAACATCTGACGGACCAATATAGCATTGACTGTGACTTATAGAAAGCATGATGAATATAAGGACGATGACATTGGATAATAATTGTCTTACATATTTATAAACATAATTAAGAAAGCCACATGTTGCAATGCCTGATATACACAAGGGCAAAAGAAAAAGGAAGACAACGATCTGGCTCGCTGATCTCTAGGGAACTAGTCTCCGCGGCGGGCGGCGATGAGCTTTTTCTTGTCCTCAAGATGCTGGTTGAGGGCATCCACGGATTCCTCCACCAGCCTTCTACGCTCGATGTGCAGCATGGCATTCTCGTCCATAAGTTTCTCAACGATGACGTCGGTCCTCTTCAACAAGGCAGTGGTCTGCTCCTGCTGCTCTGCACTTCCGACGATCTTCGCCCTTAGCAGGCCGCGCTCGGCCCGGAGCTTTGCATTTCTCTCATTTAGTTGCTGGATGACATCGGTAGACTGTTCAAACAAGGCTTTCAGGTCATCCTGCAACCTCGCCCACCTGGAGATCTGATACATCTGCCTGAGGATGAGTGCATGCATGCGCCTGTAAGAGTCCTCGCCTGCCCGAGAGGCATTTTCCCAGGCCGCCACGGTGCGGGAGGACATCTCTGCTGCATTCGCGGCGCGGCGGGACATCTCTTCTGCTTCTGCGGCGCGGCCGGACCAATCTGCTGCATCGACGGCGCGACAGGTCCTCCGTGCTGCTTCGACGGTGTGGCGGGACCTCTCTGCTGCTACGGCCATGTGGCGGGACATGTTGGTTGCTTTCGCAGAGAGGCAGGACATCTCTCGTGCTCCCGCTTCCAGGCTCGCCTCTCCCTGGTGGCAACCTCTTGACCCAGAACTCACGCTGGCCATGGCGAACGCAAGGGAACGATGATGAATGACTTGTTTGTTTTTGACTTTTTGTGGATGAGGAGTTGAGGGGGAATGTACAGTCATATTGGAGTAGTAGTATTTATAACCGAGTAGTAATACGCTCCTAAGTGGGAAACCATTTAGGTTTTGATCGGTGTGAAAAGGTTTGCAATTTGGAATGTGACGGGACACATACTCAAAATGTACTGACAGTTATAATTGCGGCACTATTCCCGGAAGGCGTAACGTGGGCACGTACGCCTTCTTTGCCGCATATGTGGCTTTTGCACCATAGGGTGCACCGCAATAGGCAATGTCAGCACACGTCTTGTTCCAACAACCGTGCGCGCTTGCTATTAACATCGCGCACGCTTCTTTTAATTAGAATGGGTGTGCCCGTCTTGCGCACACACGTTGATCTATCTAATTGTTTCAGTTTATTATGGCTAATCGCAAATAGTTCATCCATGTGAAGTGCATGCCATCAATCGCAGACACTTTGATCTGGCTTACCCGTTTCTATTCTGTTGACTAATCGTAAACAGTTAACCCTTCTGAAGTGTAAGCCCTCAATCACACACACCTTGATTTGGTTGACCGTTTCTTTTGTGTTGCCTAATCACCAACAGTTCATCCGAGTGAACCGTATGCTCTACATCGCACACGCCTTCATCAGACTGCCCATTTCTTTTGTTCCGCCTCATCCCAAACAGTTCATTGGACTGAATGGTATGCCCTGGATCACACACCCAATTAAAATCTGAACCGTGTTTGATGCATCCTCCATTGCAAACGTTTTGCACCTTTTTTGACGGTTTTTTTACATCCCTGTTTGTGATTAATGCATTGCACACAGTTTCGTGAAAGGGTCTCTGATCGTAGTGTCGCATTAGCAGCATCCTGTAGTAGTGTATGACTGAAGTCATTCCACACACTTCGTTTTTACAAAGCTTTGGCCCATAAACGCCCATGATTTGTCCCTCTTCTGGCCGACATGTGGCCAAACTAGAAGGGCGGGAAGCTTGCACGGTAAACTATGCTGTTGCGTGGGAACAGGCTCACCGACGATACATTTCACGCCTCTTCGAGCCCACATGTGGTCAAACGAAACGCGTGCAGTGCGGTGTTGTCAAGCATGCACTGGAATCCTCCGCCATGAACGTCGTGACAAGACGTGATGATTATACGCCAGCCGGCCACCATTTATTATAGCGGCCATTTAACCCTTGTGTCTCCTCAACCTTTCAATCATGCCCCACCATTGCAAGAAGCACAACCACCATGAAAAATTCTTAGAGGGTATCTTGCACTGCTCCAATGGCGCTTCGAGCGGCTGCCGACGACGAGCAGCAGTTCACCATTCATGTCGTGGTGGACTCCCATAGAAGGTTCACGGACTTCTCGATGGTTTACACCAACGACCCGATCTGGGTGAAGCACTCCATCCACATCATGGAGTTGTTGCTTGCCGAGGAGAAGTACAAGGTGGTCGCGTTCGACCTCGAGTACACCCGCGCTCGTGCCGGGTCTCGTGCCAAGGTCGCCATCGCCCAGATGTGCGTGCGCCACCAAGTCCTCGTCTACCACTACTATCTGGCCACAAGGCCTTGCGAGCGTTTCACCAGGTTTATCAACAGCCCCCACTACATGTTCGCTACGGTGGACATCACCAACGATGTAAAGCCGCTCGAGAATTCGGTCATCGCCTGCCAGAATCTTGTCGACATACAGGGCCAATACAAGATCTGGGGCAACAAGGAGCATGAGAAGGACTCACTAGTTCACCTCGCTGAGCACATCATCGACCCCTACTACAGAGACATGAAGGATTCATGCAACAAGGACAAGCATGCCTGGCACTCAGCCTGGATGAAGATACTCGACAAAGCTCACGTCGTGTACGCGGCCAAGGAGGCATACACGAGCTACGACTTGTACAGGCGGATCGTTGACATGAGGAAGTGCCTCCTTCCCCAAAATGGCCAGGGATCCAGCCGGAAGTAGTGCAATGGGAAGCTTCGTCGCAACAATAAATAGATGATTAGATCCGCGTTTCTCATAGTTTAGTATGCATGTAATTGCTTACTTTGGTGTGTGGAAATGTTATGTGTGTAGTCACTTTGTAACTGTATGCTTAATTTGGTTTTGCAATCTTGTATTTTTAAGTATATATGTTGATGCTCTGTAGATAGAGCAAAGCACATCGCACATGGACTAAACAATGGAACCCGTCGGTGATGATTTCATCAATCATTGACAATTGTATACAAGCAATTGTTTGCTCACAACACAAACGGCTTGTTAACAGTAATCGTATGTGTTGTTTTCGGTCTTCCCACACATTTCCGATTACAGACCTATTTGCCGCGTATCACACACATCTTGTTAAATTGAACCGTTTTTGTTCTCTTGGCTCAACGCAAACAGTTCATCCGAGTGAACTGTATGCCGTATATCACACACACCTTGTTCCGACTGACCATTTCTTTTGTGTTGCCTAATCACAAACAGTTCATCCGAGTGAACCATATGTTGTATATCGCACACACCTTCATCTGGATGCCCATTTCTTTTGTTCCTCCTCATCGCAAATAGCTCTTTGAACTGAACCGTATGCCCTGCATCGCACACGCAACTAAAATCTAAACCATGTTTGATGCATCCGTCATCACAAACGTTTTGCACCTTTTTTTGACGGGTTTTTTACACCACCATTTGTGATTATTGCATCGTACACAGTGTCGTCAAAGGGTCTCTGATTGTAGTGTCGCGTTAGCAGCATCCTAAAGTAGTGTTACTATTACTGTTGCTACTACTATCAAAACCATCATACTACTTTGCTACTGATCACTTTGCTGTAGATAATTAATCTCTGGGTGTGGTTAAATTGACAACTAAGCTGCTAATACTTGCAAATATTCTTTGGCTCCCCTTGTGTCGAATCAATAAATTTGGGTTGAATACTTTACCATCGAAAACTGTTGCGATCCCCTATACTTTTGGGTCATCAAGACCTTTTTCTGGCGCCGTTGCTGGTGAGAATAGTTGTATTTGATGAGTCCCTTGGGATTATTATCTATTTATCAGTATGAAGAATCTGAAGGATACCAAGAATAAGATATTTCCCTCTAAGACAATGGGAGTTAAGGAACTGCCATCTAGCTCTGCACTTGATTCACCTTCTATTTTTGAGTAGACTTGCAACACCATCGCATGTTATCAATCCTGATATGTCGCATGTTATTAATGATCCTACTTCTGTGAGTGATACTCATGATGATGCTAGTACCTTGCTTGACGATGGTGTGCCACTAGGTGATTTTCTTGATGAACAAATTGCGAGAGCTAAAGAGAATGAAATTAATGAAACTAATGAGATCATTGAAACTTATGAAGTGCTTGAAACTGAAAATCTTGAAACACCTATTAGACCTAGTCCTCCTAGATATGAATTGCCTAAGATAGTAGAAGGTTATGTTATGGATGAGGAGACATCTTGAGACTTTCGTGCTTGCAATGATAGAGATGATCTCGAGAAATTATTATGCAAACTGAAAGAAAAATCATTGAATCCTAGAATGAAATGTGATTCTAAGTTTGCTACTTGACCTATTTTTGTTGATGATAAGGATTATGAATTCTTTGTTGACCCAGAGTTAATTACTTTGGTCAAATCTGGTCCTTTCCATGGTTATGAAACTGAAACTGCTGTCGCACACCTCACTAAACTCAATGATATAGCCACCCTATTTTCTCATGATGAGAAGATTCGCTACTATAATATTCTCAAGTTATTTCCGTTCTCATTAAAGGGTGATGCTAAGATTTGGTATTATACTCTTGCTCCTGGTTGCATGTGTAGTCCCTAGGATATGATTTATTATTTCTCTGAAAAATATTTTCCTGCTCATAAGAAACAAGCTGCTTGACAGGAAATGTTAATTTTGTGCAAATTGAAGAAGAGAGTCTCCCACAAGCTTGGGGGAGGCTTCTCCAATTGCTTAATGCTTTGCCTAACCATCCTCTCAAGAAAAATGAAATACTAGATATCTTCTATAATGGACTAACCAATACTTCTAGGGACTTCTTAGACAGTTGTGATGGTTGTGTTTTCAGGGAACGACCTGTTGAAAAAGTTGAGGAATTATTGAATAACATACTGAAAAATTATGACGATTAGACTCTTCCTGAACCACGGCATAAGCCCACTCAGAAGAAGAGGGGTATCTTATATCTCAGTCCTAAAGATATGCAAGGGGCAAAGAAATCTACGTAGGAAAAAGGTATTAAAGCTGAGGATGTCAAAAAATTACCTCCTATTGAGGTAATACATGGGCTTGACACACCACCTCCCAAGGTGGTAGAGGTAAACTCTCTAATGAAATTCAATGATAATGACAATCCTTATAATATGCATCCTAGTCAATGCCTTTATGAGTTTGATAATTATTTAGAAACAAGATCATTTCAATGCAAATGTTATGAACCAATTGAAATACAATTTTGATATGATTGCTTGCTTGAGTGACTTTTTATTTAGAATCTCAAATGATGTTAGAGCTGTAGGAAAACATGCCACTATGGTTCAAACTCAACTAGAACAATTTGCTAAATCTCAAAGAGAGTTGCTTGATGAAATGAATAATAATATCAATGATCATGTTGTTAGATTAATGTCTAGAGGGTGTAAAATGACTCAGGAACCACTCTATCCCGAGTGTTGCTTGATTTTCTGAATTTCT
Organism: Triticum urartu; assembly: GCF_056163025.1. Classification (NCBI taxonomy): domain Eukaryota; kingdom Viridiplantae; phylum Streptophyta; class Magnoliopsida; order Poales; family Poaceae; genus Triticum; species Triticum urartu. The sequence continues at coordinate 220,421,340 of NC_141876.1, read as the reverse complement.
CATGCAATAAAAAAATGACCCAAAAATAAAAGTTCTCAGAATGCCCTGAAAATTTAATACAATTTTTTTTCTGAATTTTTGATGCAAATAACATCAGAGGGGGACTACCTAGTGGGCACAACCCACTTGGACGCGCCAGCAGCCCTAGGCGTGCCCTGGTGGTTTGTGGTCCACACGTGCCGCCCCTCACTTACCTCTTTAGCCCATGTCATCACCTACCTCTAGAAAAAATCACCATTGCTCTCTCTCTCTCTCGTATTCTTGCTCTCAAACCCACGGATTTCAATCTCTTTGCTCGAAGCTCCATTTCTGAAACTATTTTGGGGGATTAATACTTGGTATGTGACTTCTCAAGTGGTCCAGATAGTTTTTGCTTTAGTGGTTTTTATATTGAATAATTAGCTACTCTTGGTGCTGTTATAGATGAGATTGCATATTGAATTCCTAGACTTCTAAGTAGGTTGAATGCAAGATATGGCCTCTACGCATCCCTATGGGTAGTTGATATCAATCTTGTGATGTTTGGTTGAGAAAAAATTTGTGGACTAAATTTTTTAGAATTTTATTCATAGGAAAAGGATGAGTTTCTTTAGGAAGTTTGCTTCCAAGAAGAGCTCCAAGGGGGTTATTGGGGAGTCGTTAGACAATGATCTCCGCACCCAGAGAATGGTTGACATACGGCCATGCGAATGGACGCACAACCCATTCATGGATAGAGCCAGAATCCTTCATGAGTTTGCACAATTTGCTGCTAATGCCAGCCCCACCAACTTCATCGCAGCTGAGTGTGAACAATATCATCTCCTCACAAATTCCTTCGTGCAATGTTTTCATTTCATAAGTAGGAATGCCCTCCTGAGGTGCAGTTTAATTTATATATTGAAACTCATCAGATACCACTTACTGAATTTTGTGATATATGCTTGATCCCTTCTGACGGGAAATAAGAGAGCCTAGGCCTGGAGAATTCAAGGACTTTTATCATACTCTATCAGAAGGAGATGAGAGAGGGGTGTCAAGTGTCACTGCCACTAGATTGCATTTTTCTCCTATGCATTTTTCTCCACTAGAATGCAAAGTGCTTACTAGCTAGAGAGAAGGTTGGTGCACTGGGTGCCCCGGATTTCGTTGTCTTACGATGCACACTTTATGGCGATAATACTTATAGCTTAGGAGCTATTGTGGCCCGCTGCCTTAAACTTAACAGGTCCAGCGATAAAATTCATGGCAGTATTTATGCTACTCGCTTAGCGAGTCACTTTAACGTTCAGATACGCCGGCATGATTATCCCTTACCCAAGGTTTACATAGATCGCCAGGCTATGGCACATCATCACTTCATTGATGGCGAGAACACTACTATAGATGTTCCTTATAACCTAGTATTTGGCGAAATCACTCGTGATGTTATTCCTTTGCCTGCACCTGCTTTGTTTGATTCTATTGCTAGGGGCGGATACAGGAACATGCCTGGGGACATTGCCGCCTACCGAAACAACGAGGCGGCAGCAGAGGAGGAGCCTCAGGAGTGGGACGCTCAGGTTCCCGCTCCACAGCACTTCAACATAGGACCTGATGGCTTCTTCAAGTGGTGATCACCAAACTAGGCCAAAAGCCTAGGATTCGGGGAGTACATGTTTTCACTGACATTACATTCATGTCTACACACTTCATTCCAGTTGTCCGTGTCTCCATTTTTTCATTGTACTGTCCATGCTAGATTTGTTGTCTCACTTTCTTCTTGTGTGTTTGAAAAACTTTGAGAAAATCCAAAAAATGTGTTTGCTTCTTTTCAGTTTTTCTTTCTAGTGTAGTTAGCTGTAGTATTAAAAAGAAAACCCAAAAAGATTTCTCAATTCTTCTTTTCCTTGTTGGGAGCTTTCCCGTGTAAATAATTTTTCTCGTTTTTGCTTTTCTTCCTATTAATTTGCCTTCTTCAAGAAAAACTAAAAACTCTAAAAAAATCAGTGTGTTTCTATGAAACTCTTTTCTTTTTGTTGAGTTATAAGAAGGAGAAGACCATGATGAAAATGTTGAGTGGCTCTGATTTGCATTGCTATTGATCTAAGGAAGAGCCCAAATTACCTTGTCCTCTCCTTTGAATAAAATGTTTGCAGATTCTAGCTTAGTCCATGGCATTCTTGCACTATTATTATTTTCATATCATTTGGTCGTGCAGGGGAAAGATAATAATGATGATATTTGATGAATTGGTTATGGCAAAGAGAAACAGGTACGAACTCAACTTGTTCTGTTTTAGTAAATATGTTTAACCTAGCATCCATGATTCAGCCTATTATGATTAAACATGTTTGCAATGACCCTTAGAGATTATAGTTTCTCATGCCATGCTTAAGTAGCTAGGAGTGGATAATGATTTATCTTGGATGTCAACATTGCGTTAAAATGATGTAGTGCGATGATATGGTATCTTCCTCTGAATGTTCGAGTGGCTTGACTTGCCACATGTTCATGCATGTAGTTGAATCAAAACCAACATAGCCTCTATGATATTTATGTTCATGGTGTTCATATCCTACTCACGCTAGTATCCAATGTTACTTATGTGTAATGCATGTTCATGACCGTTTTCGCTCTCTAGCTGGCTACTTCTCAACCTCTTTGCTAGCCTTCGCCTGTACAAAGCGGGAATGCTACTTGTGCGTCAAAAATACTGAAACCCAAGTTATTCCAGATGAGTCCACCATATACCTACCTATATGCGGTATTACCCTGCTGATCTAAATAAATTCACATATGCCACCTCTAAAAACTTCATATAAATACCTTTTTTGTGTGATTGGATTGTTCATAGAGTGATAGGAGGTAGTCAGTATCTTCCATGCTAAGGAGGTTATTCTCATGATGAGTGTTTATTCACTCATCCTTGCATGAGAGGGGCGGTAATAGGGATTCCCAGTCCCAAACTTCGGAGGGGCTCTGCATTTATGTTTTGCGGTCTCAAAAAGGGATAGCGAGATACCACTATTGTCATATTATATCATGGTTATTTTGACAAAGTGTTGTCATTTGAGATATCTTATTATTGCTCGCTAGTTGATTATGTCATTGATATGAGTTAATATAATTTTTAAGATATATTGTCAACATGGCTAGTCATGATGTTTTCTGAAAACTTGGGTGCTACTTAAGCTTATTTATGTAAACAAGAGCAAAAGAGTGCATAAAAGTTTTTCTTTTTCACTTTTAGTTTATCAACTGAATAGCTTGAGGACAAGCAAAGGCTTAAGCTTGGGGGAGTTGATACGTCTCCGTCGTATCTACTTTTCCTAATGGTTTTCCTCTTGTTTTGGACTCTAATATGCATGATTTGAATGAAACTAACCCAGGCTGACGCTATTTTCAGCACAACTACCATGGTGTTGTTTTTGTGCAGAAATAAATGTTCTTGGAATGGCATGAAACTTTTTGGAGATTTTTTATGGAATAAAATAAAAATACTGGAGCCAAGAACCACTGGGGTGGGGGCCTAGGTGAGCACAAACCACTAGGGTGTGCCCCCCTGCTGGCGCGCCCAGGTGGGTTGTGCCCACCTCATGGCCCCACAGACCCTAATTCCAACTCTATAAAATCCTATTTTTGGAGGAAAATATCAAGGAGGAAGAATTATCATGTTTCATGAGATGGAGCCGCCGCCACCTCCTCTTCTTCATCGAGAGGCCAGATCTAGAGTCCGTTTGGGGCTCCGGAGAGGGGTATCTTCGATCTTCGTCATCACCAACCCTTCTCCATCGCCAATTCCATAATGCTCCCCACCGGGAGTGAGTAATTCATCGTGTAATCGAGTTAGTTTTGTTAGGGCTTGATCCCTAGTATCCATTATGTTCTGAGATTGATGTTGCTATGACTTTGCCATGCTTAATGCTTGTCACTTTGGGCCTGGGTGCCAGCATTTCAGATCTGAACCGTTTATGTTATCACAATTATATCGATGTTCTTGATCCGATCTTGCAAGTTATAGTCACCTATTACGTGTTATGACCCGTAAACCCCGGAGTGACAGAAGTCGGGATACTTTCCGGTGATGATCGTAATTTGAGGAGTTTATGTATTCACTTTGTATTAATCCTTTGTTCCGGTTCTATATTAAAAGGAGGCCATAATATCCCTTAGTTTCTATATGGACCCCACTGCCACGGGAGGGTAGGAGAAAAGATGTAATGATTTGTTTTGGTTCTATTGAAGTCTTGCTGAGAGGCGACTAGAGAGAGGCGACTTGGCCAGCAACTAGGCCGGCACCCTGCGCCAGTGGCCACTCCGGCCCCGACGGCCATCCCATCCCAATTGTTTGGTCACTTCAGTCTCGATTGGCCACCTCCTGTGCTCCACTTCTTTCCGGTCGTCGCCATGGCCCCTTTTGCCCTCAACTTTGATCGTGACAAGCTTTTCCAAGCAAAGATGAGATCCAAGTTCGGCACTCCATGATGTTCTCTCCTGGATTCAGGCCCAAGGAATTCATCCTCATCTTTCATTCTACCATGATTCCTTCAAGTTGGATGTGCATACGGTTAGTGTTGCACTTCAAGCTTCTTTTGGGGGCTATGCCCAAGGTTTTCGTGTTCGTCAGCTTAAGGATCGCTCCTTCAAGTTCACGGTGGCCTCAAAATCGATGGGTTTTGCTATTTACAATGCTGGTAGAGTTAGTGAAATAGAGTTTGATATTGCTTTTAGCCTTTGGGGCAATGAGGGTCCTAATTGGATCCGTGAAGAGGCCGCTTTTTATGCTGATGAGGATCGTGAATGGATCTTAGTTGGTAAAAATGGAAAAGCCATTGTTCCGGCCTACGGTGATCGCCGGAGTCCTCATGCCTTTCCCCACCATCGCAGGTCAGTTTTCGAGCGGTTATCGGGGCGCCTTCATGATGAGCAAAATCAGGGCTCTAGCTCAATTACCCCCAGTCTTAATGAGCCTGTCAATGAGTGAACAACGGTGCAATTTGACTACTCTAATCGATGTGATTCTCGTTCTTACATGCTTGTCGTGTACCATGCATGCGGGGAATTGGGCCATATGGCGCGCAACTGTTCGGTGCCAAACCTCCCTGGGTTGTGGCCTTTCCTCCGTTATGACTGCTTCCCCAGCCCACTAGAGTGGGCTTGGGCCCCTGGGGTGGTTAGTGGATGGTTTCGGGCAAGTGGGCCGCACTGTCAAATCACGCAAGTCACATCATTTAGGGAGCTCATATCGAGACTATTTCCAAACTTCCAGCTGAGACCGCTCCTTGCCTCTCCACATTTTGCCTCTGTTCTACCCACCAACTCTGCTTCGACAAGCTCACCACAAACCCCGCCGCTGCTAAGCGTCTCCGGGGAGGTCTCTCCGGCGATGACCAACATTCCGATTGATCCGCATCCTTTCGTCCATCCTGGGTTTCAGGTTCAGTAGATCAAGGGCCGGAATGGAGTGGCTCGTGTGGTTCTGCTGTGCCGTCCTCGTCGCCATGAAGCATGGGTGATTGTGACTATCCAGCCACTTCCGAATGAGGTTCATTTCCACAATGTTCATGAAGTAGTTGAGGAGTTCTTGGAGGGCGTAGAACAAGTAGGCCATGGCAGCATCCAGCCCTGCCCATTTGGTGAAGCCTATGTGCATTTCATCCATATTAGAGACAGAGATAGACTCATTCATCAGAGTCCGCATGCATTTGGCAATGTCTTCCTATCGTTTGTGCTGCATGATCAGGGTAGAAACTGGAGGAGTCTCAACTTTAATAGAGTTTGCTGGATGTTGATTGTGGGGGTCCCATTCGACCACTGCAACACTGAATATATTGCTATGGCCATTGCTAAGTTTGGCCGTATTATTAACTGGGAAAAGGAAGATGCTGGAAGGGGCAAGGTCTTGGTCGAGGCTAGGTGCACTAATCTGATTGACATTCCTAAAAGCATTCGCTGGTCTGAAGGTGAAGGTTTTGAAGAGGAATCATGGACTAGTTCAGTTGAAGTTATATTAGATGAGCTGCAAGGTGGTGGGCCTGAGGATGGAGATCATATCCCTCCTCCTGATGTTGATCCCCATCCTATTCCTCAAAATGCCAATGATTTCCCAGGGTTTCACATTGCCCCCCTATTAACAATGCAGCTACCAACAATGAGGATTGGGATGAATGGGATGAGCAAGGGCATTAGGCTTTCCCTTAGCTTGTTAATCTGAACCTTGTTGAAGATAATCATCAAGCTAAAATGACAGTTAATGAGGATGATGGATCCCCACACAATATCACAATAACAACTCTTTCTCTGTCTGAAGGAGATCACTCTCATAACAATCTGGTTTTAGCTCTGCAACCATATGATGACGTCACTCAAGGTGTTCTCAATCCCCCTGGGTGCGGGTTTACATAACATTTTTATTGCCTATGCTAATGAAGAGCCGGAAGCTCAATTGATACACAATGATCCACTTGTCAATCTTGGAGAGGAGCCAGTCCCTACTTTTTCCATTGATTCTGCTTTTGCTGTAGTCTCTGCACCTGTTGATGTTCAGGAGCAGGCTGGTACTTCTGTCAACAATAATGCCTCTGGAATTCATATGTTTGAGCCAGTCATTAATCAACTTGAGCTTGTCCCTCTAGTTGCACCACCAAGTCTGGAGGATGCCCCTGCTGTCCAGCTTACTGAAACCCTCAATGAGGGCCATGTTTTTGAGGCAGGATGACTCTGCTGATCCTCAACTATCTACTAGAGATGTCCCAGCTTCTAGAGATGTTGTGGTAGCATCATTTCTGTAGGGGAAGACCCAATCCCTCTCTCTAATGTTGCTCTCGATGCTTTCTCTAGCAGGGCTATGGAAAACATAATCTCTTCACCCAAGGTAGCACATTCTTCTAGAAAAGGTACCTGTGTGGGCTCCCCCTCATCTTCAGTTAACTTGGATACCATAGTTGAGAAACATGCTATATGTATGATTGATGGGGCTCACCTAATTTCAGAAGAGGGCCTAGACTTGTGGGTGACAAATTTTGCTCTTGCTACTTCCAACAAGGAGAACTTGTTCAAGATTATGATCCCTGTAAGCTAGTTTAATTTCATTCTGCACCTCCTGTTAACTCCTGATAAGTTTGGCTGGACTTTGCACCTACTTAAGTCATCTTTGTGGCAACTACTAACTGCCAATTGTGTAGGAGATGATGTTCTTGAATTCCACATAACCGAAACTTGTTCTGTTTCTCAAGCACCCAGTTGTTTGCAGGAGGTTCATGAAAAGATTGAGAAGGACAAGCTTGAGACCACTTTAACACAGACTCATGTTGTTTCTCGTAACAAAGACACTCCTCAAATTTTGGAGGGCATTGGCACAAGGAAAAGGAGAGGAAAAGGCCCTCTAGTTGAAACTGAGGTAAGGAGGAGTGACATAATTAGACTTGAGAATAATGGTTTCAAAAGAAATTCTTACTTTGGCAATGTTTGTTTACCATGTAATGCACTTCCTCTTGTTACAAACTTTCATGTGGTCAAAAATCTCACAAAATCCTTCTACAGATGGCTGAGGAGGAACTGCATGAGAAGTTGTCTAAGAATCCAAAGATGAGGGAGCAAGGAGGAATGGCTGGGGTGCCCAAGGCTACTGGAGACAAGGCCAAAGGAAAGAAATGATGATCAAGTCCCCCTACAAGAAGATCTTTGGTTGGCTAGGCCCTTGTAGTGTTATTTTTAAGGGCTGTATTTTGATTATGTGGACTTTATTAGAATGTTGTAAGGATATCTGTAATCTGGTCCTTTTGATGGAGACCTCTTTGCCCCAAAACTTGTTGGTCACTTATGCTAGATTATGTCACTTTTCTGTTATGAGATGGTGTCTAATGTGTATGGTGCATATGTGTGACCGTCTGTTTGCTTATTCAAGGGACAGACCTTGAACTTTTTTCCTGCTCTCCATATTAGTTACAATGAATAACAACAGATCTTGGAGTATCATAAACTGGAGCATTAGAGGCCTTAACTCCCCTGATAAATGGTTGGCTTTGAGACAAAAAATTGAAGAAAGTGCTGCTGTCATTGTATGTTTGCAAGAAACCAAAAGAGAGGATTTTCAGTTATTGCTTGGAATGGGTCTCGTTTTACTGGATCCTTGATGTTTTAGAATAGATTTTCCCTGGCTGCCAAATTCATTTGCAATTCTAATAATCAGTCATGGGTCTTAACCAACAATTACGGGCCATGTATACAGGAAGACAAAGCTGAATTTAGTCAATGGTTTTCTAACATGGATTGGATTGTTATGGGTGACTTCAACTTCATTAGATCTCCAAATGACAGGAATAAGCCTGTTGGGGATGTGAACCAGATGCTCTTATTTAATGAGGCAATTAGCAACTCTGGACTAGTTGAGTTGCCCTTAAAAGGCAGACAATTCAGTTGGAGTAACATGCAAGATAACCCACTTCTTGAAAAATTCGATTGGCTTTTCACCTCAGCCTCATGGCTAATTTCTTATGGAGATACCACATCCCTCCCTATGGCTAAACCTGCTTCTGATCACCAGCCTTGTATGATCAAAGTTGGTACAACTATACCTAAGTCCAAGGTTTTTAGATTTGAGAATTACTGGTTGCAACACAGTGATTTCAAAGAAATTATATTGAATGCTTGGTATATCCCTATAGGGCACACTAATGCTGCAAAAAGGATTAATGCTAAGTTTAAAACCTAAGGAGAGCTATTAAGTTGTGGGCAAAAAGTCTCTCAAGTCTCAAGAATACCATTCAAGATCTTAATGATTGTATCTTCTTTTGGGACCTCATTGAAGAATTCAGAAATCTCAGTTCACATGAATGGAATTGTAGGGACATGCTCAAGGAATATCTCCGGATTGTGCTAAACAACCAAAAAATTATTGGAAGGAAAGAGGAAAAATTAAAGGGGTCAAATTTGGAGATGAGAACACCAAATTATTTCATGCTAAAGCTTCATTTAATCACAGACACAATAAGATTGCTATGTTACTAAATGAGGACCAAGTTGAGATTACCGACCATGCAGGCAAAGCAGCAATTCTTTTGGAGGCTTTTAAAAAGAGATTGGGCCAGTCTGAGGGCCATTCTATGCACTCTGATCTACGTAGGTTATTTTTTCAACAAATTCCAAACTCCATTTTCCAGGACCTGGAATTGCCTTTTACTACGGAAGAAATTAATGGAGTGGTAAAAAAATCTACGCACTGACAAATCTCCTGGCCCAGATGGTTTTAACAATGAATTTCTGAGGGCTTACTGGGATATTATTGGTGAAGATGTTAGACAGTTAATCATGGACTTCCATGCTGGAAATGTTTCTCTTGAGAGCATCAAAACCTTCTTCATTACCTTAGTTCCCAAAAAAGAAGTGCCCACTTCTCCTAATGATTTCATGCCAATTTCTGTATTGAATGGGGTGCTCAAATTAATCACAAAAATCCTGGCAAATAGATTGCAGAACGTGATACTTCAAATGATACATGTAAATCAATATGGCTTTCTGAAGGACAGAGTAATCCAAGATTGCTTGGGTTGGGCCTATGAATATATTCATCAATGCTACAAGTCAGGAGAAGAAATTGTTGTGTTAAAGCTTGACTTTGAAAAAGCTTTTGATACAATTGAACACCAAACTATTATTGATATCCTCGGAGCTAAAGGATTTGGTGAAAAGTGGATCAATTGGATTCAGGCACTTTTAACTCTGCCACCTCTACAGTTTTACTGAATGGTGTTCCTAGCAACAAATTTTATTGTTTAAGGGGTGTCAAACAAGGAGACCCACTCTCCCCTCTATTATTTGTGCTGGCTGTAGACTTTTTACAGACTATTCTCAATAAGGTTATGAATCTGGGAATTATCTCTGCCTCTCTGCAAGTTAACTCATGCCCTGACTTTCCTAGAATTCATTACGGAGATGATACCCAAGTGGTGATGCCTGTCAATTCTAGACAACTACTCTGCCTCAAGGCCCTCCTAAATTCTTTTGCAGCTACCACTGGCTTGATGGTTAATTAGGCTAAATCATTCATGGTCTCAATCAATATTGAAGAAGAGAGGGTTCAATTTTTCACCAATACTATCAATTGTGCCAGAGGATAATTCCCTTTCACATATTTAGGTCTTCCCCTGGGATTATTAAAAGCTACTGTGGGACAATGCCTCCCCATAGTATCCAAGATTGCAAAGAGATTGGCTGGGCTTGCCACCTTCATGACTCAGGCTGGCAAAATATTATTGGTTAAATATATTTTGGCTTCACCTCCAATTTTCTGCATGTGCTGCCTCGACATCCCAATCACTATCAAGAAGCAAATTGTCAAATATTTAAGGCATTGCTTATGGAGAAGCCCAAACATGGGGGATAGAAGGCCTGCCCTAGTTTCTTGGAGCATAGTGTGTAGACCCAAGGATCAAGGGGGTTTGAGTATTTTGGATCTCTATGTCCAGAAAAAAAACACTTCTAATCAAAAATCTGCCCGAATTCTTCAATAGACATAATATTCCTTGAGTTAATCTTATTTGTGAAACCTATTAATCTACTAGTCAATTGCCAAGAGAATATTAGGTGGGGTCTTTCTGGTGGAAATCAAACTTAGCTCTTCTTGATCATTACAAGGCTATTGCTAGATGCAATGTTGGAGATGGCAAAAGTTCTTTATTCTGGGAAGATCTCTGGCATGACAATATCATGAAAAAAATTCCCACACTTATTCACTTTTGTGATCAACCCCCAGGAAAGTGTGCACCAAATGATCAACACTGAAACATCGAGGATATGTTCCACCTACCTTTGTCCACACAAGCTCATGAGGAATTTCCTCACATGTAGGCCATTTGTCTAGAAGTCAAGCACTCAGAATTCATAGAAATGAATGATACTTGGAGCTATATTTGGGGCAATTAATTCTATTCTTCAACAAAGGCATACATGGCTCTAATTGGTTTCAAATTGGTGCCTCAACATTTCATTTGGCTATGGAAAAGTTCTTGTCAGCCAAAACAAAAAGTTTTCTTCTGGATGCTACTTCATGACAGACTGAACACGAGGAATCTGCTTAGGAGAAAGTCCTTTGTTTTGGAAGATTATAAATGTGCTACTCTCAATTGGCAGCAGGAGGAAAATCTCTTTCATTTATTCTGGGGTTGCCCTTTTGCCAAGCGATGATGGAACTTCATCTACCCAACTAGAACACCCAACTTATCTGTCCTCGAAGCCTTTCAAGATCTCAAAGAGAAGTTGCATTGTCATGCCCAATATGCGATCCTATCCGAGGGGAAATCAAAGGTCCCACCAAGGATAGAGTCGCATATTGAAACACTTTTGCATGGTGGATATCATTACATCGTACCATTACATAATAGATGGGGATACATACAAAGGGCATACAATGCCACAAGAATACATCAAACATCATATATGGGAACAACATCCGACTACGGATGCAACACAAACAGAAACTCAAACAAGATCCACACTGCTAGCCCAGGCTGCCGACCAGGAACCTATCCCAAGATCGACGAAGAAGAAGAAGATCTCCAAAACAAGTAAACATCGCTCTCACGTCATGATCATCGCGTTACCGGTACCTACAACTGTTGTTGTAGTAATCTGTGAGGCATGAGGACTCAGCAATCCCATTACCATGGGTATCAAGACTAGCCAAACTTAATGGGTATGGAATGGATAAGTGGTGAGGTTGCAGCAAGCGACTAAGCATTTTATGGTGGAACTTACCATTACAAGAGTAACATGAGAAACTACGGAAACGGTCGCAAAGTAGTAATGATCACGAAGTGATCATGAACTACTTACGTTCAAACATAACCCAACAGTGTTCTCCTCTCAAACTTCCCCGAAAGGAGACAGTCACGGTTACGCACGTGGTTGGTGTATTTTAGTTGAGTTCACTTCAAGTTCACTACAACTGGATATTAACAAATTCCCATCTGCCACATAACCACGGGCACGGCTCTCAAAAGTTTAAACCCTGCAGGGGTGTCCTAACATAGCCCATGACAAGCTCACGATCCACAGACACAATCCTCCATCTCGGGACCGTCCAGTCAGACTCGGAAACCCGGTGCACAAGACATTTCGACAATGGTAAAACAAAACCAGCAAGACCTCCCGGCGTGCCGACACCTTGATAGTAGCTGCACGTATCTCGTCTCAGGCCACGACCGGATGAACAATCCGCACAACTAAAACCAGTCCTCGAGTTTCCCCGTGGCGGCGCTGCAAGGGGCTCTAGTTTGGACCAACTCTCATGAGGAGCACTAGCCCGGGGGTTGATTAATTAAGTCATCGGGTGCTAGCCGGTCCCTATGCAAGTTTTGGTTGTTATTAGGCAAATGGTAAAACCAATGTTGGGCCTTGTTGGAAGAGTTTTATTCAAAGCGAACTATCAAGAGGGGCCCATAAACCCTCATCATGTTAGGGACGCAAAATCAAGGAACATAACACCGGTATGATGGAAACTAGCGCGACAAGAGTGGAACAAAACACCAAGCAAAAGGCCGAGCCTTCCACCCTTTAACAAGTATATAGATTCATTACTTAAATAAGAGATATTGTGATATCCCATGATATCCATGTCCCAACATGGAACAACCTGCAACTGCACGTACAACTAGCAACGCTATAAGAGGGGCGCAGCAAAGCAGTAACATAGCCAAACAATGGTTTGCTATGAGGGTTAAAAATATTAGAGGCTATGATGGCAATTTGGGAGGCTTGATAAACAAGTGGTAGCTAGCGCGACATAGCAATAGCATCGAGACAACTGGCATAGCAAAGATAGTAGTGAGATCCAAGGTGACAGCAATCTTGCCTGAAATCCCTCTAGGAAGAAGAACGAGTCCATGAAGTAGACGAAGCAACATAGTTGAACGGATCCTCACAATTGCAACGAAACCGAAACTATCGAGAAGAAGCAGAACCGGAAAGAAGAAAACATCACGGTGAACAACCATCACATAAACATGGCATGATGCACAATTAAGTATGATGCATGTCCAGTTTAATGAGGCATGGCATGGCAAAGTGCAATAAACAATACTACAAATTAAGTGGACCAGGACGAGATTTTGGCCATGGATCACCGGGGATGCTCAGTGTGGACGCCGGCGAGCAACGCGGCGGCAAAAGCGGACGAAGAGCGCTGGCGGGGGTGTGGAAAAGGATGAGGGAGCTGCAAAGGGATGAGCACATGCATGCCCGCATGTGTGGTTGTGTGCAGGCATGATCCTGTGGCCATGGCGGTGAAGCACGATGAGCCAGTAGCTACATTGGAGTTATGCAAGGTGCACATACAAGGTGGGCATCATGTTGTGCATGTTGCGGCTGTTGTGGGTGTGCGCATGGTGTGTGGACAGGTTGGGCACACATAAATCCAAACCTCGCTTCTCATGGCTTCGGCCATGGCTGACGACATGAACAGAACAGAGGCAACATGCATGTGGATGCGCAGGAGCAGGACGTGCATGGAACGCCCGGGCGTGCGGGGAGTAACAGGCTGGATGGGTGGTTGTGCTGGGTGACCAAAAGATCAGAGAAATCTGAAACCAGACAAACCAAACAAGGGATGGCCTTGATGGTCGAGGCATTCGGCCATGGCCTCGGCGGGGCGTGCAGGCGTGTAGTGGGGTGAGGCAAGCAGACAGGGGAGCGCGCAGAAAACAGCAACAACGACAACGGAATATGACGGGGAAGAGGATGGGAAGGAGCAGAGGCTCACCATGGTCCCGTAGGACACAACGACTTGAACAAGGACTAAGGGATGCGATGACGGGGACACAGCGAAGGCGACGGTGCTCGGTCCCTGAAGAAGACGAAGCAGAGGAAGAAGAGGATGTGGGCGTTGCGGCCTTGGCGTCCCACCGCAATGCAGAGGACGTCGGGGATGAAGTGGAACTTGGCGATACTCCTGCGCACCTTGGTTGCGGCTGGACTTGACTGGGAGCACGTCGGCGACAAGCTGGTGCTCTCTATTTCGCTTGGGTGCTCACGAGGAAGGATAAGGAGGGCAGGGGAGAGGCCCCTAGGTGGCGGCAGCCATGAGGAAACCCTAGGGGTAGGTGCGGACGCCGAGGGGATTATATAGGGGAGGGGGCAAATGACACGACCTCGGCGTTCGTGAAGCTCATGGCAATGACGCGAGCACTCTGTCTCTCGAGGAGGAAGGTGGCGTCAGGTGGGGAGCAGGTGGCTGTGAGGGAGAGGGGCTAGGCTGGCTGGGAAGAGAAACATGTGGGCTGCTGGGTCTGCTGCTGGGCTTCTCTTCCTTTCTCTCCTCATTTCTTTTTTTCCCTTTTTCTTCACACAGAAAACTTGGAAGAAAAGAAAGGCAAGGGAAGATATGGAATTTGGCAGCGATGAAGATATTTATGGAGTCCTGGAAATATGCACAATTTGAATAAACTGGTTTGGACATTTTTAAGGATATAAAAATAATTCAAGTTTGAACTAAATTCAAACTTGAGACATTTTTGAACCCAACCAACACATGTTCAAATGAGCAGAAAATTGGCAGAGAGGGTTTAGGCATGGTGAACTAGCATCTGGAAAAGAATGAACATTTATGGAGGACGAGTTACTTGCAAAAATGAAAGAAAGAAGAAGGAAGGAGGAGGTGATGATGCATGATCATACATGGAGCATGCAACAATGTAACATGCATGAATATGACAATGCACATGATGATTATGAGAATGCAACATGACAAGAGGCACAAATGCAACATGATAAAGATGGGCATGGCAATGCAAAATAACCAAACGATGAACATGATGCAAGAAGCGAAATATGACAATGGCACTCATCGCGATCATGGAAACAAATAGTTGAAACACATGACGACAATGCAAATAAATGGAAGGCATCTGGAGCATCGGTGTCTGGGCGTCACAACACTCCTCCACTAACAGAAGATCTCGTCCCGAGATATTAGGAACAAAAAGGAAGGGAAAGGGAGGATGTAAATTAAAGTTGCTTCTTTGGCCAACGAGTGAAACCAAAGAACCTTAGAAGGTTGAATAACTTGAAAGAAATAATACAACGGAGATGAACAAAGTTGAGAGCACTCTGGAAGAAAAGAGAAGGAAAAGTTGATCAGATGAAAATAACTTCAAAAGAGAACACCACACTCCGGTTAAATGGGATAAGGAAGGAAAAGAACATGATCTTGACAAAACGAGATGATGGTTCGGAGAGAGCAACATCACCATGCCTCCGGAACAAAAGAATGGAAGCTAAATCGTTTGAAAGAAATGAACGGAGGAGAAAATGACAACTTGTACAACAATTGAATTTGGAAAGCATCCTTACGAGGAAGGGTTGAATGGAGTTGTTGAGAAAATCAACAACAAAAGAATAAGCTTGTTGTGGGCTTATGGAAAACATCTCAAAAATTATGAGGTGATAACCGGCCATAAACGGCAAAGATTGTTTGCCTTGACACGAAAGAAAAGATGCGAAACAACATGTCTGAAAGACAAGGAAGAATTAGTTGCACTTCGGTATGCAAAAAGAGGGATACTTGAGCTCCAACAAGAATCTTGACGGACCTAAATCCTTGTCGAGAATGAGTTAAATCCTTTATGAACCACTATGATGAACTCCGGTAAACAAAAGGATTAAAGAAGCAAAGGTTGAAAAGAACAAGATGAAGCCTTGCGATGATTTAGATGGAGCTTCATGACGAGACAAGCTAGAAAACTTGGAACTCCAGAAAGAAAAGATGAACAACTTAGAACCGAGAGATTATTCATCATGAACAATCTCCGAAGGAAGGAATTAATCAACTTGATGAAAGAAGAATAAGAATTATGTTATGCTTATCCTTCATCAATTAAATTCATGAGAAGCAATGGATTTGCATACTACTTATTCGCGTTGGAAAATATTAAGGGGAGATATAGCGCAAAACTTGGGAAGGTGTTCATGAACCATAGGTATGATTGGAAAGAACGGACGAATTGATATTGTAAGAACAAAAGTGAAAATCTTAAGCGAACCACCGTGGCTTTGAAAATGAACGAAGAGAGGAGGACGAATCGCTAGAAAGAATTAGAAAATGAACAAAGATACTTGAGTGAATCTAGGTATAAGATAATGAAGAGATCACAAACTGATTAAAGAATACTTATACAATGCGCCGGGTAATTGGAGAATGATAACTAGAATGTGAGAATGAAGAATTCTTCTGAAATGACGGTCTCCGGAGAATCGAAAAAGCCATGAATGCTGCGGATTAGTATGAAATAATTCTCGTAATCGAAAACAATTATGATGGTGGCATGAAGCTAGAACCATGTATCTTCGAGAGAACGGACAAGATTTAGAGGAAAACTCTTCTTTGGTCTTCAAATGTTGAGAATGAAGACGAGGAACACCACTAAAATTGTTGAGATACTCTGGGAGAGTGAAAAGAGAAGAGGTTGAGCCATCAATGAAAATAATTTGGAATCAATCTTGGAAAAGCATCTGACTGATGAAATTCATTCTTACGTGAAACTTCGAAAGATAATTTGAGAATAACTCCAGGAAAAATTAGAAGAGACAGGTAAGTTCGTGGGAAAAGACATGTGGGTTAGGTCCCACTGAAAAGAAACACTGTTGGAAAAGATTGTTTGAATGAGAAATGATACACCAGAATGATTGAAAGACTCGAATGATTTGACAACCTCGAATTAATTTGAACACAATCACGAATCTACTCAGATTTCTTGAGCACTCTGGAAGGATAAACTGGCGACAGGCGAACGAGCAGGGGAAAACATTTCAGTTAAGGAAAAAATACAATCAACACCGAAAAACATAAATTGAATCCACCGGAAAGAAAATGAGACGAACAATGATTAACTAGAAAATAATTTACCGGTTGAGAAAATTGAGGAAAGACTGAAGAGGCTTCGCACGAATGAAATTAATTCCCGAATAGAGGCTCAGACTCCGGGAAGAAAAAGGGGTGGGAGGGCAGGAAAAACAAAGGCAACTTGGAACGGGGAACCGACGAATAACTCGAAGAGAAAAGCACTGGTTGAAAAAATTGAGGAAAGAATGCAAATACTTCGCACGAGTAGGATGGATACTCGATTACGGACTCCGGCTCCGAGAAGAAAAAGGATGGGTGGGTGGGAAAAAGAAAGACATATTCATATGGGGAACAACGTCGTTCAGAAAGAACTGAGGATTGATCTTGCAAAAGACAAAGAGGATCGAATCATTGAAGAGAGAGCACCGGATGAAAAGAGCTGGCATCGCAACGAACGAAAACTAACTGTGTGATCCTAAAAAAATATGAAGGGGAAGAGGAGTATATTAAAACACCTACGTCAAGATTTCTCACCAGAGCGACGAAGGGGCTGAGGAGTAAAAAGAATTCCTACTCTCCAATATAACTAGATTCCGAAAAAGTTTTCTTCTAGACTCGACAACGGCCGACTACGATCAATCAAGGGGGCTCCTATGGTCGGTCGAGGCTCTGATACCAACCTGTCACGCCGAATATGCGATCCTATTCGAGAGGAACTCAAAGGTCCCACCAAGGATAGAGCCACATATTGAAATGCTTTTGCAAGGTGGATATCATTGCATCATACCATTACATAATAGATGGGGATACATACAAAGGGCATACCATGCCACAAGAATACATCAAACATCATGCATGGGAACAACATCCTACCATGGATACAACACAAACAGAAACTCAAACGAGATCCACCCTGCTAGCCCAGGATGCCTACTAGGAACCTATCCCAAGATCGACGAAGAAGAATAACTCCAAAACAAGTAAACATTGCTCTCATGTCATGATCATCGCATTACCTGTACCTGCAACTGTTGTTGTAGTAATCTGTGAGCCACGAGGACTTGGAAATCCCATTACCATGGGTAGAAAGACTAGCAAAGCTTAATGGGTATGGAATGGAAAAGTGGTCAGGTTGCAGCAATCGACTAAGCATTGTATGGTGGCTAACTTACGATTACAAGAGTTAGATGAGAAACTACGCAAACGGTCACAAACTAGTAATGATCAAGAAGTGATCCTGAACTGCTTACGTTCAAACATAACCCAACCGTGTTCTCCTCTCGAACTTCCCCGAAAGGAGACTGTCATGGTTACGCACGTGGATGGTATATTTCAATTGAGTTTATTTCAAGTTCACTACAATCGAATATCAACAAATTCCCATCTGCCACATAACCGTGGGCACAACTCTCGAATGTTTAAACCCGCAGGGGTGTCCGAACATAGCCCACGACGAGATCACAATCCATTGAGACAATCCTCCATCTCGGGACCCTCCGATCAGACTCGGAATCCTGGCGCACAAGACATTTCGGCAATGCTAAAAAAACTAGCAAGACCTCCCGCCGTGCCGACACCCTGATAGTAGCCGCGCGTATCTCGTCTCAGGCCACAACCGGATGAGCAGTCCGTAAAACTAAAACAAGTCGTCAAGTTTCCCCATGGCAGCGTTGCAAGGGGCTCTAGTTTGGACCAACACTCATGAGGAGCACTGGCCCGAGGGGGTTTATTAATTAAGTCCTCGGGTGCTAGCCGGTCCCTGTGCAAGTTTTGGTTGTTATTAAGCAAATGGTAAAACCAATGTTGGGCCTTGCAGGAAGAGTTTCATTCAAAGCGAATTATCAAGAGGGGCCCATAAACCCTCATCATGTTAGGTATGCAAAATCAAGGAACATAACACCGATATGACAGAAGCTAGGGCGACAAGAGTGGAACAAAACACCAGGCAAAAGGTCGAGCCTTCCACCCTTTACCAAGTATATAGATGCATTATTTAAATAAGAGATATTGTGATATCCCATGATATCCATATCCCGACATGGAACAACCTGCAAGTGCACCTGCAACTAGCAATGCTATAAGAGGGGCTGAGCAAAGCAGTAACATAGCCAAACAATGGTTTGCTAGGAGGGGTAAAAAGGTTAGAGGCTATCATGTCAATTTGGGAGGCTTGATAAACAAGTGGTAAGGAGCGCGACATAGCGATAGCATCGAGACAACTAGCATAGCAAAGATAGTAGTGAGATCCAAGGTGACGGTCATCTTGCCTGAAATCCCGCTAGGAAGAAGAACGAGACCATGAAGTAGATGAAGCAATTTAGTCGAAGAGATCCTGACAACCGCAACGAAACCGAAACTATCGAGAAGAAGCACAACCTGAAAGAAGCAAACATCACGGTAAACAACCATCACATAAATATGGCATGATGCACAATCAAGTATGATGCATGTCCGGTTTAATGAGGCATGGCATGGCAAAGTGAAACAAACAATACTACAAATTAAGTGTAGGTCAATATGCAACGAGTTGCATATTGACGAAACACCACATTCAATTATTTAGTTCTCTCTCGTTTATGTACCCAACAATATTAAATTTTGTTAAACATGGCAAGAGGTAAGGCATAAGTAAGCTAACTATTTAGGCAAGTTTAACTGAGGCCGGAACAACAAACAACAATTCCGGGAAATCCCCATATGCATATTTTGAATTCGGTACTGTTTTGCCCTAAATCATGTTTTAAAGTTGTTAAACATCAAAATAAAGTGCACCAAGTTAATCTATGCCCTTTTCAATCCCAATTACATATAAAGTTTATTCAATTCGAAGCTATGGTTATTTAGTTATCAAATAAATCATTTTAACATGATAATTATGCAAATTAATGCAAACAATAATTTAAACATTTTTAACATGGATGAAAGTTGGATAAAATGAAAGTACATGGAATTCTATGCATTTTACATATAGGACATGTTTTACTTGGATGCATGGATATTTAATTATTAACATTTCAAAACAATGTTATTTCCTGTAAATATGCATGCACTGGAAATGCTAAAAACACTGAGGAGAGAAAAAATACATATACGGGCCAGAGCAACACAGTGCAGCGGCCTGGGAGTGAAAGAGGCCCAACTGACCGGGTGTGCACGATTGGAAAACAATAACAGAGGAGGAAAGAATTGAGGCTCTTTGTAATTCGATCCCTCTACCTCTAGGTGTTGGAGCGCTGAGATAACAAGCTCACCTAGAAGTGTGCTCATTAAACTATAAGTGACCTGGCATACTTAAACAGAGAATGAACAAGACGAGCTTTTGGCCACGGATGATCGGAGATGCTCAGTGTTGAGTATATATTTTGTATTGCATGTGTATTGGAGTTGTGGCCCAGTTTCTAGTCTTGTATAGTTGAGGTAGAGACCTTCCCTTGCATTATATATGCGTGCACCAGCACCTCGATCAATATATCGTATTGCAAATCATCTTTCTATATGGTATCATCTTTTTCGGTCTAAACCTAGGGTAGCCGCCGCCGCGCCTCTCCACCTATTGCTCCACTCCGCCGCCGCCAATACCTTGCTTTTGCACCATGCCTTGACTTCGTTACCCGATAGCTAGCAAGCTTCAATTGCTAGCCACGCCCGCTGCTGCTTCTTCGCTCGTCAACCGAGCCCGTGCAGCCGCTTCTCCCTCTCCGCTCGTCAACCACGCTCGCGCTACCTTGCTTCACGCGGTAGCCGCGCCCACGCTGCCGCTGCTTTTTCCATCCCGCGTCGCTGCTTCGTCAGCCATCGCGCCATCTCCCACTGCAGCCGCGCCTCGTCGCTGCTGCTACGTCCTCTCCCAACCCTAACCCTAGACGCTACCCCGCACGCCGCCGTCATGTCATGCCCCTCCTCCCCCGGCTCCTCCACCACCCACTCGTCCAACCCGTTCGCTGGTCCCGAGCCTTCCGCCGCCGCCAACCGTGACCTCAATATTGAGGCCCGGGTCTCCATCCGTCTCGACAGCTCTAGCACATCGTACTACGCGTGGAAGACCTACTTGAACCTCGTTTTCTGTGAGTACTATCTCAACGAGCATATCGATGGTTCCGTGGACAGCGCGTACATGCACGGCGACCCGGAATGGTCCGCCATCGAGGCCACGATCATCCGTTAGTTCTACCAGACGGTCTTAAAGGACGATGACGCCTGCAACATGTGGGCCAAGATCAACGCGCTCTTCACCAACAACAAACTCCAGCGCCTTGTTTTCTTGCAGCAGGAGTTCTTCAGCTGTTACCAGGACAACTCCACCATCGACGAGTAGTGCATGAGGCTCAAGATGCTCACCGACGAGCTTCGCGACATCGGCATTAAGGTCTCTCATGACCTCATGCTAAGCACCCTCACCACCAGGCTTAATGAGGACTTCGGCAACGCGGTATCCAACCTCACCCTGCTGCCGCAACCCACCTTCTAGCGCGTCATCGCGTACCTCAAACTTGAGGAGCGCCGGATGACCAAGCTAAAGTAGCGGGTCCAGCACACCGCTCTCGCCATCGGTACCACTCGCCACGGCCCTGCTCCTTCGGCCGCCCCCCGCCAGTCCGCGCCGCTAGCACCCTCCGGCTACTAACCGCTGCTGCCCACTCCGCCCCCGCCCCCAGCGCCTCCCCAGCAGCCGCAAGGTGGCGAGGGCCGCCGCCAGCAGTAGCCATAGTAGCAGCAGGCGTAGGGCACAGGGGGGGGGGGCGCCCCACTTCCAGCAGCCGCCTCCTCCGTGGGCCGCCGGGCAGAACCCGTGAATGGGCGTCATCCACGCCTATCACATGCCTATCCCGCGGGCTCCTGCACCGGGTCTCTTTGGCCCCCATCAAATGGGCCACCAGGCGTTCGTCGCCGCCCCCTACCAGCCCTACGGTGCCCCGCTCGCGCCGCCACCCCTCGGTGGTTACGGCGCGCCTGCCCAGGCGCCGCCCTATGGAGGCCCGCTGCCGCCGCCGGCACCTGCACTGTGGGACCCTGCCCTCCTGTCCGCCCTACACTCGGCGCCGTCGCCGAGAAACTATGGCGGTGGTGGTGACTATTACATGGACTCGGGTGCTACTGCGCACATGACAGCTCATCTCGGTAACCTTTCCTCCTCCACTCCCGTTCACACTCCCACTCGCATCACCATTGGCAACGGTTCCTCTTTACCCATCACCCATGTCGGTAGCACTAGTTTTCCTTCTAGTTCCACACCTATCACTATGTCTAACATTCTTGTTTCACCTGACTTAGTCACTAGCTTAGTCTCCGTTCATCGTCTTACTTGTGAGAATCCTCTTACTGTTGAATTTGACGGTGTTAGTTTTTTGTGAAGGACGCCCGTACCCGGATGGTGCTTCACCGATGTGATAGCCCCGATGAGCTTTATCCGATGCACGTCGGCATCTCCAGTTCCACACCCGTCGCTCTCTCCTTCGGCGTCGACCTTTGGCATGCTCGCTTGGGCCACCCCAACCCCGCCGTTTTGCGTCAAATTCTTAGGAGTTTTTCTTTCTCATGTAATAAGCTCGACGAGCATACTTGTGAGGCTTGTCGTTTGGGCAAGCACGTGCGTCTTCCTTTTAGTGCATCTACTTCAGTTTCCACTTTTCCTTTTCAGTTGATTCATAGTGATGTTTGGACATCTCCCGTTGGGAGCAACACGGGCTATCTATACTATTTGGTGATTTTAGATGATTATTCTCATTATGTGTGGAATTTTCCCCTTCGTTGTAAATCCGATGATTTAGCCGCACTCACCACCTTTTATTCCTACATCACCACTCAGTTCGGTCGCCCCATACTTGCACTCCAAACTGATAACGGAAAAGAGTTTGACAACGTCACTCTTCGCTCACTTCTCGCCTCTCACGACACCACCTTCCGTCTGATTGCCCCTACACTTCACAGTAGAACGGCCGCGCCGAGCGCATTCGCTACACTCTTAATGACTGTGTTCGCACGTTGCTCTTTCACGCTAACGTGCCCGCTCGGTTCTGGCCTGATGCCCTCGCCACCGCCTCTCTCTTAGTCAACATTTGTCTGTGTCGTCCCCGGTGGAACTATGCCCCTCACCACCTTCTTTTTGGTACACCACCATCCTATGATGGTCTTCGCATCTTTGGGTGTCTCTGTTATCCTAGCACTGCGTCCACCACGCCACACAAGCTTGCACCCCGCTCCGTCCCATGCATCTTCCTTGGCTACCCTCCCAACACCAAAGGTTACTTGTGCTATGATCCTGTCACTCATCGTGTGTAAACCTCGAGGCACGTGTACTTCATCGAGATGGTGTTCCCTTTTTTCAGGTTCCTCTAGCCACGGCTCCTTCAGCTCCAGCACTTGCGCCCCCTACCTGGTGTGATGCGCGGCAGCACCCCCCCGGCCCGGCGCCTTCTGCTGCCCTTCCGGGTTCTCGACTCCCTCACCCGAGGTTGAGTCCGACCGGGCCCCCGGGTCCCCGGCTCCCTCGCCCGAGGTCGAGCCCGCTGGCACCCCACCCGCCACCCCGGCCGGCGCCGCTACTCCTACAACAGGCTTGACCTGGACCTCGCACGTCGCCTCCTCCGCGGCTGGCTCGGCAGGCATCGTCGCGGCCTCTGACGCCGCGGCCCCCACCGCCGCGGGTGCACCCGTTGTGGCGGCGGCACCCACGGTGGCCGTGGCCCCCGACGCCGCTGTGGCCTCTGACGCCGCGGCCCCCGCCGCCGCGGGTGCACCCGTTGTGGCCGCGGCCCCCATGGTGGCCGTGGCCCCCGATGCCGCTGTGGCCCCTGCTGCCGCGGCACCCGCCGCCCTCGCCGGCCCGGTCACCCATGCCTATGCAGGAGTGCATCGGCCGAGCACGCGCTACTCCTCCAACGAGTATGCGTGCGCTGCCTCAACATCGACGTTATCACCCATCCCCACCTCCTCTCATGCCGCCCTTCGGGATCCCCATTGGCTGGCTGCGATGCAGGAGGAGTTCGACGCCCTGCAGCGCAACCGCACGTGGCAGCTTGTTTCGCGACCCCCTCGTGCCAACATCATCTCTGGCAAGTGGGTGTTTCGCCACAAGACTCGCCCGGACGGTTCTCTCGAGCGCTACAAGGCTCGATGTGTGGTTCGTGGCTTTCGGCAACGCGCGGGCGTGG
Source organism: Triticum urartu (assembly GCF_056163025.1). Lineage (NCBI taxonomy): Eukaryota > Viridiplantae > Streptophyta > Magnoliopsida > Poales > Poaceae > Triticum > Triticum urartu. The sequence continues at coordinate 220,397,394 of NC_141876.1, read as the reverse complement.
ACTTCACCGACACCTTCGCCCCGGTTGTGAAACCGGGCACGATCCGCGCTGTCCTTCAGCTGGCCGTCTCGCGTGCCTGGCCTGTGCATCAGTTCGACGTTTCCAACGCCTTCTTGCACGGTCATCTCACCGAGCAGGTGTTTTGTGAGCAGCCTACTGGTTTCGTTGCTGCCGAGCACCCCGACTTCGTGTGCTTGCTCTCCCACTCTCTTTATGGGTTGAAGCAGGCGCCTCGGGCTTGGTACCAGCGTATCGCAGCCTTCCTGTAGTCTCTGGGCTTTCGGTCCACTCGCTCCGATGCCTCACTCTTTGTGTATCATCAGGGAGCTGACACTACATATCTGCTGCTCTATGTCGATGACATCATCCTCACGGCGTCCACCCCCGATCTCCTTCAGCGGCTGACTGCTCGTCTTTGTGATGAGTTCGCCCTCAAGGACTTGAGGCCCCTGCACTACTTTCTCGGCATCGAGGTGATCCACCGGGCTGACGGTTTCTTTCTACATCAGCAGAAGTACGCCCGCAATCTCCTTGAGCGTGCCGGTATGCTTAACTGCAAGCCGGCACCCACCCTCGTCGACACGAAGGCGAAGGTCTCTGCTCTGGAGGGGTGTCTCGCGTCTGATGGAGCATTTTATCGCTCTAGCGTCGGTGCTTTTACAGTACTTGATGCTGACTCGCCCCGACATGTAGTATGTTGTTCAGCAGGTGTGCCTCCATATGCACGCCCCGTGTGACTCTCACTGGACTTTGGTGAAGCATATTCTTTGTTACATACGCGGCACCATGTCCTTGGGACTCACCCTGATGGCCTTCGCCTCCACCGACCTCATGGCCTACTCGGATGCTGACTGGGTTGGCTGCCCCGACATGCGACACTCTACGTCAGGCTACTGCGTCTACCTTGGGCCCTCGTTGATCTCTTCGTCATCGAAGTGGCAGCCCACGGTCTCCCACTCCAGCGCCGAGGTAGAGTATCATGTCGTGGCTAATGCCGTGGCCGAGAGCTCTTGGATACATCAGCTGCTTCAGGAGTTACTTTGTGATGTTCACAAGGCCACTCTTGTATATTGCGATAAAGTCAGCATGGTCTACCTCTCCGCCAACCCGGTGCACCATCGACGAACGAAGCATATTGAGCTCGATATTCACTTCGTGCGCGAGCAAGTTGCCCTTGGTCGTGTTTGGGTTCTCCACCTGCCGACGACGCAACAGTTTGCTGATGTGATGACTAAGGTATTGCCTACTCCCATCTTCGAGGAGTTTCGGTCCAGTCTCTGTGTCTCCAGCGATGCTTCAACTGCGGGCGGGTGTTGAGTATATATTTTGTATTGCACGTGTATTGGACCTGTGGCCCACCTCCTAGTCTTGTATAGTTGAGGTACAGGCCTTCCCTTGTATTATATATGCGTGCACCAGCACCCCGATCAATATATCATATTGCAAATTATCTGTCTATACTCGGTGTGGAGGCCAGCAAGCAACGCGGCGACAAAAGTGGATGACGAGCGCCGGCAGAGGTGCGGAATAAGATGAGGGAGCCGCTAAGGGACGAGCGCATGCATGCGCGCATGTGTGGTTGTGTGCAGGCATGATCCTGCGGCCATGGCGGTGAAGCATGGTGAGTCAGGAGATACAGCAGAGTTATGCAAGGCGCGCAGACGAGGTGGGCATGCTGTTGTGCATGTTGTGACTACTGTGGACGTGCGCATGGTGTGTGGAGAGGCTGGGCATGCGTGAGGCCAACCCTCACTGCTCATGGCTTCGGCCATGCCCGACGACATGAACAGAACAGAGGCGACATGCGTTTGGATGTGCAGGAGCAGGACGTGCATGGAACGCGCGGGCTTGCGGGGAGTAGCAGGTTGGATGGGTGGTTGTGCTAGGTGACCAAAAGATCAGAGAAAACTGAAACAAGACAAACCAAACAAGGATTGGCCTTGCTGGTCGAGGCATTTGGCCACGGCCTCGGCGGGGCGTGCAGGCGTGCGGCGGGGCGAGGTAAGCAGACAGGGGCCGCATGGAAAATGGCAACAACGGCGACAGAATATGACGGGGAAGAGGATGGGAAGGAGCAGAGGCTCACCACGGTCTCGTAGGAAACAATGACTTGGACGGGGACTAAGGGATGCGACCACAGGGACACGACGGAGGTGCTGATCGAGGTGACGGTGCTCGGTCCCTGAAGAAGACGAATCATAGGAAGAAGAGGATGTGGGCGTCGCGGCCTTGGCGTTCCGCCGCGATGCAGAGGACGTCGGGGATGAAGAGGAACTTGGCGAAACTCCTAGGCACCTTGGTTGCGGCAGGACTTGACCGGAGCACGATGGCGACAAGATGGCACTCTCTGTTTTCTTTGGGTGCTCACAGGGAAGGAGAAGGGGAGCAGGGGAGAGGCCCCTAGGTGGCGGCGTCCATGTGGAAACCCTAGGGGTAGGTGCGAACATTGAGGGTATTATATAGGGGAGGGGGCAGACGGCACGACCTCACCATCTGTGAAGCTCACGGCAACGACATGAGCACTCTGTCTCTGGAGGAGGATGACGGCGTCTGGTGGGGGGTAGGTGGCCATCAGGGAGAGGGCCTGGGCCGGTCGAGAAGAGAAACTGGTGCGCTGCGTTGTCTGCTGCTGGGCTCCTCTTCCTTTCTCTCCTCATTTCTTTTATTCCCTTTTTCTTCAGACAAAAAACTTGGAAGAAAAGAAAGGCAAGGGAAGATATGGAATTTGGAAGGGATGAAGATATTTATGGATCCCTGGAAATATGCACAATTTGAATAAACTGGTTTGGAAATTTTTAAGGATATAAAAATAATACAAGTTTGAATTAAATTCAAACTTGAGCCATTTTTGAACCCAACCAACACATCTTCAAATGAGCTGAAAACTGGCAGAGAGGGTTTAGGCATGGTGAACTAGCATCTGGAAAAGAATGAACATTCATGGAGGAGGGGAAAAGTTCACTTGCCAAAACGAAAGAAAGAAGAAGGAAGGAGCAGGTGATGATGCATGATCGTACATCACTACTAGGGAAGACCCTTGTAGTAGCGCGGGTTTAATGCCCACTAGTAGCATGGGCTGCCGCGCTACTAATAAGGCGCTAGAGCTATTACTTAGCAGTAATGTGTCCGACACGCGCCAGTGCTAAGACACATAGCCGCAACGCTTGTTCCCTCCCGCGCTGCTGCTAATCTAGCTAGTAGCAGCGTGTTTACTATCCTTCGCTACTAGTATTCTTTTTTTCATTTTTTAGTGTATTTATACGCCGTTATACAAATTTTGGTACAATGTCAATTATGAGGTTTATACCATTATGTCCATAACAGTGTGTCAAATGAAGCTGGATTAGGTTCAAGTGGAGACAATATGTGGTGCATGTCAAAAGTATACTACTAATCCAAACTTGATCTAGTTTGGACTAGTAGTACTTTCGATGTGCACCACATGTTGCCTCCACTTGAATCTAATCCGCCAGCACAAGCCATTTAATCATCATCATAGTCATTACCACCAACAATATTTATTTAATCACCATAGTCATAGTGTAGCACATCATCATCTTCAAACTCATTCTAGCTAGCTAATCACCACCAACACTAGCTAATAATAATCATCATAGTCATTACTACCAACACTAGATATTTAATCATCATAGTCATACTGTAGCACATCATCAACTTCAAACTCATTTCTAGCTAGCTAATCACTCCTGCTACTCTCTCTCAAGTAAAATAACATAAAACATGTATAGCACTCCTCCTTCATCAAGTTGGAGCATGCAAATGAACCTGTCTCCTAATCATGGGCTGCGCTTCTGATTGCTGCCCCCTAGTATTTCTCTGCGATCATTCACAATTTGGCTCCAATCTTTCATTATTAAGTATTCCTCGCTATTAGAAATCCTGAATGCACTAAAGTTCATTGTCGGATATCTTGGCCGTAAGCTAACAATATTCATGGTACCTTTAGTCTTGATCCAATCAGGCACAACATTCATCAGGATTCCCTGTTGAAGAACATCGTATAGTAACATACTTAGCAATGAAGTTTAGCTTAAAAAATAATCTATGTAAAAGATGAACTGAGGAAAAATAGTAAAAATCTTACCATCTTTCCTAAATAGATGTGACCGTAGTTCAATACGAACACTATTGGTCGCACGTTTTGAGTACTAACATTTCTAAGTGCAGGAAGAAAATTTGTCTTGCCAGTATGAATATCCTCAAGCCATGAAACATAATGACTTATCTCCTCGCAGTTTAGTTCAGCCCCGGGACAGTAGTAGGTCCTGTCTACCAAGCTCTGGACATGTTTGTTTGAACGGAAATAAGCTGACAATAGAAATTAGTTGTCAACTATTTTTGAATAAACAATATCAAAGACATAAATATGGTTGAGAAACTCACATAATGGTATAACTGGAGGAGTCTGCACATCGACCCAGATGTCGATATTACCTTCAATATTATCTTCTGGATGAATATCAAAGGTGATAACCATATCAGGCTCAAATGCATAAGTCTTGCATAGTGCTTGCCAAGTTTTGCATCCAAAATAGGTGTAGTCGTCCGCATTGTATAATTTTGCATGGAAAATACGACCATGCTTGGTCTTCAAGTAAACTCTCTTTACCTCCATAGTACAACTGAAACCTATCTTATCCAAGACAAAAACTCATGCATGGCAGGGTATACGCTAGTAGAATAGTAAAAAAAAGTTAAATTATAAGTTGAAGCAAATGAAGCAGATGTCATGCTTAATTATGAAAAAAGACTTGCCGTTGTGACTTACTGTATCCACTTCAAAGTTCTCGTCCAGCTTGATGCTGAAGCGCCTATCATCATTTAGGAAGATTCCATCGCACAGGCAGCGTTCGTCTTCGCAGTATTTGCAAATACCGAAATCGTTTTCGTCGTTAGACATTTCCTATGTTCATACTTGAAACAAAAATTGAAAATCGATCAAAGACAACTACCAGGATAATCAACACACAAATACGGGGCACTTGATATTTCCTACATATTCTGGAACAAGTCATGCCAAAATTCACGGAAAAATCCGGCATGACCTTTGCTAAAATAGGACATATCGAGCGTCTGAAATTTGCCAGAACGGAAATGAATCAACACTCTGGCAAAACATAGGCCACTCGGAGGTGTAACCTGCAAACATGACTGGCCACTTGGGCAAGCACATATCCTATTTGAGAAACACAAGATATACACTTCAAAATATCTTATAGGACTCATATTGACATGAGCATTCAATAAGCAAAACCAAATCGTAAAATAAATAAGTATTCAAATTTTACTAAAAAAGTAAACTAGTTCTATTAATTTTCGTACTAAAAATAAAATAGTTGTATTAACTCAACTAGTTTAATTAAGCACTTACTATAAATAAAAATAAACTAGTTTTTACTAAAAATAAACTAGTTCAACTAGTTATATTAATTTTCTTACTAATTCTATTAAACACTTACTAAAAACAGTAAAAAACTAGTTAGATGAACTCTAAAATTTAACCCTAACTGATGAACTCTAAAATTTAATGAACCCAAACTAATTTGATGAACTCTAAAATTTAACCCTAACTAATTTGATGAACTCTAAAATTTAATGAACCCTAACAAATTTGATGAGCTCTAAAATTTAATCCTAACTAATTTGATGAACTCTAAAATTTAACCCTAACTAATTCGATGAACTCTAAAACTAATTCTATTTAACAACTACTGCCATAATTAGCATCTAATTTGATGAACCCTAACTAATAAGATGAACTCTGAAATTTAACCCTAAGAAACCTAGCTAGGCAGAGGTAGGGGAGGAGGAGGAGGGCGTGCTCACCTCGGGCGCCGACGGAGTTAGGGAGAGGGGCACGCGTCGTCGAGGTTAGGGATGGGGTCGGGGCGGCGGGCACACGGCGGAGGGCGGCGATGTAGGGGGGCGTCGAGGTCGGGGTCGGGGCAGCGTCGAGGTCGGGGGCAGCGTCGAGGGTGTGTGGAGAGCGACGGGTCGCGGCGGCGGCCGACGGTGATGCAGGGCGGTGACAGCGGAGGAGTAGGGATTTGGGGGAAGTGGCCGTGGGAGAAGAATGAACCGCGCGGTTAAGTCAAGAGTAGCAGTAGCGCGCTCCATGAAGTGCGCTGCTACTATGATAGTTATAGCGCGTTTTTTAACAAGCGCTACTGCTATTCCTTTCTCTTTTTTATTTGCTTTCCATTTAATTTTATTTTCGTTAGCAGTAGCACCTTTGTTCGTAAACGCGCTGCTACAAAACAAGTAGCGGTAGCACGGTTCTACGTAGATCGGTACTACTATGTGTAGCCTATCGGCTAAGCCATGGGAATTTTGGTAGTAGCGCTTTTATCTTCAGGCACGCTACTACTACAATTGTATCTGTAGCACCGTTTACACCAGCGCACTACTGCTACTTAGCACCAGCGTGCTTTTTTAACACGTGCTACAGCTAAAGTTCTGTGTATAAGGTTTTCCCTAGTAGTGCATGGAGAATGCAACAATGTAACATGCATGAATTTGACAATGCACATGATGATTATGAGAATGCAAAATGACAAGAGGCAAAAATGCAACATGACAAAGATGGGCATGACAATGTAATATAACCAAATGATGAACATGATGCAAGAAGCAAAATATGACAATGGCACTCATCGCGATCATGGCAACAAACAGTTGAAATACATGACGACAATGTATGTAAATGAAAGGCTTCTGGAGCATTGGTCTCAGGGTGTCACATGCATGTACCTTTCTTCATGGATATTATTTTTTTGGCTCTTGGGCTATCTGGATCTCACGCAACAACAAGATTTCTGAACACATTCAACCCTCATTGCAAGGCTGGAAAGCTATCTACTTTGAAGAATTTAAGTGGCTGAAGTACAGAATCAAGAAGAAACATGAAGCCTCTTTCTTAGCCTCGCTGGATAGCCAATTGTAACTCTTTTTGTTCTTTAGCCTAGTTTAGTGTAGCTTAGTCTATTTTCTTGTTTCTTGTTTCTTTTTCTTCCTTTATCTTTCTTTCTTCTTTTCTTCTTCTTTCTTCTTTATGTTCTGGGCTTACCTCAAGCCTATTTGTTTCTTTCTGACTTTGGTACCCTTTCTTCATTTTAATAAAAGTTGCAGCGGGGTTTTACCCTACTATTTATAGTCAAAAAAAGTTCTTTCCATAAGCATGTATGACTATTTACGGAATACATGCCTACATTACATTTATGAACTGGAGCTAGCGCCGTATCGCCCTAGGTTATGACTGTTATATGATGAATATCATCAAACGAATTCACCGATCCAATGCCTACAAATTTCTCTTATATTGTTCTTGCTAAGTTACTACTGATGTAGTTACCGTTACACTTGCTACCAAACAATTTCTATCACTGTTACCGTTACTATTACTGTTGCTACTACTATCAAAACCATCATACTACTTTGCTACTGATCACTTTCCTACACATAACAAATCTCAAGGTGTGGTTGAATTGACAACTCAGCTGCTATTACTTGCAAATATTCTTTGGCTCCCCTTGTGTCGAATCGATAAATTTGGGTTGAACACTCTACCCTCGAAAACTATTGCGATCTCCTATACTTGTGGGCCATCAAGTAGCAATGGCAATATTAAAAGTAACAGCAATAGCAGTAATTTTGTAGTAGTTATAACAGCAGCAGCAAAAGTAATAACTTAGCAATGATCAATATTTGAAAATCTCATAGGCATTGGATTGGTGATAACGTTGGATAATATTCATCATATAACAGTCATACCCTAGGGCGACACAGAACAAGCTCCCGTTCATCAATATAATGTAGGCATGTATTTCGTAACTATTTATATGTGCTTATGGAAAAGAACTTGCATGACATCTTTTGTCCTACCCTCCCGTGGCAGCAGGGTCCATAAGGAAACAAAGGGATACTAAGGCCTCCTTTTAATGGAGAACCAGAACAAAGCATTAACACAAAGTGAATACATGCACTCCTCAAACTACGGTCATCACCGAAAAGTATCCCAATTGTTGTCCCCTTGGGGTTTGCGGATCATAACACATAATAGGTGCATATAACTTGCAAGATCGCAACAATAACATAGATATAATGGTCAAAACATAAACGGTTCAGATCTGAAATCATGGCACTCGGGCTATAGAGACAAGCATTAAGCATAGCAAAGTCATAGCAACATCAATCTCAGAACATAGTGGATGATGACGAGGACGAAAGACCCCCCTCTCTGGATCTACGAACGGGCTCCATATCTGGCCTCCCGATGAAGCACAGGAGGTGGCTGCGGCTCCATATCGTAAAACATGATGAAACTTCCTCTCCTATTTTTCCCTCCAAAAATAGGATTTTATAGAGTTGGGATTAGGGTCAACGGAACCTCATGGGCCCCACTACCCACCAGGGCGCACCAGAGGGGGGTGGCGCGCCCTGGTGCCTAGTGGGTAGCTGCCCCCCCCCTCAAGCGCGTCTTGGTTCAAGTATTTTTATTTATTCCAAAATAATTCTCCAAAAAGTTTCGTCCAATTCCGAGAACTTTTATTTTTGCAGAAAACAAACACCATGGTAGTTCTGCTAAAAACAGCGTCAGTCCGGGTTAGTTTCATTCAAATCATGTAGATTAGAGTCCAAAACAAGAGCAAAAGCATTAGGAATAGTTGACATGATGGAGATCTATCAGCTAACAAATAGATTGAGAAGCTATCAACCAAAAAACAAAAATGATCATAAACGAGCATTGAACATAACTAACATTGAATAATGCACCACAAGTAGGATGTAACTTCATCGCATAGCTATGGACTTTTGTGCTTGCATAGGGAATCACAAAACTTAACACTAATTGTCGGTCCAACAAACCATGGGTCTGTTGCCCAGACTGCGCACAGCCGCGGGAACAGGATTAAGACACCAACCCAAGTCATAGTACAAGAGACCTAGATCATCGAAGGACCAACATGCAGATCAAGGTGACCAAGATCAAGCCATAAGGACAAGGTGTCACCAGGAGAGAAGCCTCCCTTACCGGGCAGGTGAGCTCGACAAGGACGTGGTCACCCCCAGAAGAAGACGTCCAAGACGTCCTGGCAGGGCCTGCCGGGACTTGCGAAGGCAAAACCACCTCACCCAACCACTCCGCCACGACCCACGTCGTCAATCAGTGCGGTGTCAAGCCGCCAAGTGACTAAGTGGCAGCCTCTTTCTTCAGGATACGCCTACAGATGACACCCGTTCTGCACGTGTCAGGTGAGCAGGCGTGGAGCTGGCGAGATAGCCCGGCAAGGCTCGTCGGGCATCCAATGACGTGACGTTAAGCGGTGCATTTAATGCACCCTGTCAGCCTGTAAAGTTAGGTATGATAGCGTTGTTTGCTATCTTATCAGTGCATAATGACTATTTTGCCATTGTGGTAACCCCTTAATCTATAAAAGGAGGCCCATGGTAACCTTAGAAAGGGTTAGAAGGTTGGATAACTCACACACGCATACGCACGTAGCCACTGTCGCCCTTGCCAGGCAAGTGTACTAAGCTCCACCACCATTCTTCCACAATCAATCCACCAAAGCAGGAGTAGGGTTTTACGCATCAGGGCGGCCCGAATCTAGGTAAAATGGTCTGTGTGATCTCTGCCATGCTGCCCCACGCTCATCTACTCATTGTGCAACGCGACATCCCCCTGCCGAACCAGCAAGGGGCCCACCGGTCCCATACGTGGTTGTGGTTTCCCACGACATCTTTGGCGCACTAGGTAGGGGGATCGCTTGCATGAACCTGCAAGCGTGTGCAGTGCATCTTCTTCATCATCATTGACGGCGCCATCGACCATGGCGCCCAAGAAGAAATCCAGTGCTTTGGCTCATCCATCCACCTCGAAGGCTCCACCGCTCGAGGCCTCTAATATTGCGGGGGGTGCGAAGGCGCGCGAGGACGTGGACGCTGCTAGGGACATGGTCAGAGTAGGCGGCACCGTCACCATTTCCCCCACGGCCGACACAGGAGCGGGAGACATCAGAGGAGAACATCATCAGCGATGCATCGATGGCCATGCTCCACAAGGTACGTGTGAGGGGTTTATTCCGTCCATGCCCCCTCCTCCTGCCGACGGGCACAGCGGCAGCAACGACGCTCTCTCCGGGGCAAATCGCAGCCCTTCGGTTGCCCGCATCACGGGAGCAACCGTAGTGCGTGTGCCTCCCTCGGGGCAGGTCGACCAAGTCGCTGTGCCCAACGGAGCCGTTGGCCCTCGAGTGCCCTCACCACACCACCCTGCCACCCAGGTGGCCGCTCGCTAACTGCGGGGGCGCTGTGCTGCCACCGCTGGCACTTTCAGGAGCCGAGCGACTGTGCGATCTACTTCCTCATCACCCATTCCAAGTACACCCACGGAGGCCAAGGTGCGGGCTCAGATGCTACTGAGGTTTCCACCGACGGCTGAGCAGATGGACAAATGGCGTGCCACCAACCAAAGTCTATTCGGTTTCACCGAAGCTGGAGGCTCGCAGCGAGCTAGCCTGCCACGGCCACCCAAGTTACTATGACGACTCGTGCTGCTGGCTGTACGAAAAGGGCCACCCCCACAGTGCAGTCCCTGCCACGGTAGCCCGCGTGAGCATAGTAGAACCAAGACCCTCATGACGTCTCGATGGCCTCTTCTGACCCTCGAGCACGTCCAAGCCGGTAGCAAGCCCGAAAGGATAGGCAGAGGCAAGACACGCGCGTCGTTGTTGAGCAACGCCGCAACGGCCAGCACCGGACCGATGGGTGCGACGGCCCCGACTTCGACAAGCCCGTGCTCGGTATTGGCGGGTGCCTACCTTTTGAGGTTGGGTGCCCCGCCTTTACTCGAGAGCTGTGGCAAGTCCATTGGCTGTCCATTCGCACGTTCAAGCCAAATATACCCGAGAAGTACGACGGGAGGCTGAACCCGGCAGAGTTTCTGAGCATCTACACCATCACTGTTCAGCCTACCAGGGGAAGAGATGATAAGGTGTTTGCCAACTACTTATCTTAGGCTCTCAAGTCCAATGTGAGGTTTTGGCTGATGCACCTGCCGGAGAACTCCATTTCGTCGTGGCTGACCTGTTGAAAGTGCGTTATATCGACTATAGGGAGGTGAATAGGCGATTTTTATGAATTCTTCACTGAGGAATTTACCGGTGAGGAAATTCCTTAGCAAAGAACTACTATCAGCGGAATAAGTACTCAAAAGTAAACATAACAGAGCACAAGCATAGTCATCATGATGAAATGAAGACAAGCACAGAGTATAGAGAGCGTAAGCATAGGATAACACAGGATGAAGACAAAAAGACTGAAGAAATTGAACTGAGGAAATTGAGAAAATCTTCAGTCAAAGTCTTCAAACATAGATATGAACAAGCACACAACACAGTTATGAGGAAATGAAAGAGTTGAGGAAATAGAACCAATAAGCTTGGTGAAGACAATGATTTGGTAGATCAGTTCCAACTGCTGTCTTAGTTGTACGTCTGGTTAGGGCGGCTAGGTATTTAAACCAGAGGACACCCAGTCCTGAACACGTAGCTCAGGACACTCAGTCCTTACCGTATTCCCCTCGAGATAAGGTCACACAGACCTCGCCCAATCACTCGTGGTAAGTCTTCAGGTGACTTCCGAACCTTCACAAACTTGGTCACTCGGCGATCCACAATTCCTCTTGGATGCTCTAGACCATGACGCCTAACCGTCTGGAAGAAGCACAGTCTTCAAAGGTTACAAGCGTCGGATCCACGTAGGATCAATCTCTTCAGTGATGCTCAATCACTTGGGGTTTGTAGGTGTTTGGGTTTGGGTTTTCCTCACTTGATGATTTTTGCTCAAAGTCCTCGGAGGATGGGTTGCTCTCAAATGACAAGTGTCAGTTTCTCTCAGAGCAGCCAACCAGCTAGTGGTTGTAGGGGGCGGTTATTTATAGCCTAGGGAGCAACCCGACATGATAAGACATAAATGCCCTTCAATGATATGACCGTTAGGTGGATAGATATTTTGGCACAACTGGCGCATAGCACAGCAACGGTCGGAATATTGAGTAGCAAAATCCTCAGGGCTATCATGTTCCTCACCATGTAGGTAATCCGCACTAGCGAATTACTAACTCCTCAGTCAGAACAAATTCCTCTGATACCAGAAGAACTTCGTCTCTGTCACTGAAGAATATGAGTGGACTGTATGAGATTTCCAATGGCTTCACTCGAAGGGATTGGTAGGTGTAGGATTTTGAGTTGAGCATCACATGGAAATTTTTCCTTAGTATTTCCTCGACCCCTTTAATAGTACAGTGTTTCCTATGACTCAAGAGAGAGAAAATGAAACTATGAAAACAAAAGTCTTGACGCTTCATGTTCCTCGAATGAATACTGAGTCTTCAAGGTCACACTAATTTCTTCACTTTCAAAGTCTTCAGAAAGTCTTCAGAAATCCAAATTCTTCAGTCGAAGAACTTCATTTTTAGGGTTCGACTTTGTCTGTAAATATCAAACTCCTCATAGACTTATAGACCTGTGTACACTCACAAATGCATTAGTCCCTTAACCTATAAGTCTTCAATACACCAAAATCACTAACGGGCACTAGATGCACTTACAATCTCCCCCTTTTTGGTGATTGATGACAATATGGGTTAAGTTTTCAACGGGGATAAACATATGAAGTGTAAATACAGATATTGAGGAATTTGATTGCAAGATATAGAAGAACTCCCCCTGAATATGTGCATGGTGAGATATTTTCTTTTGAAGCAATGCACACTTGAAGAGTAGAATCATGGAGATCTCCCCCTATAAATTGTAATTCATACACGCATTTGACATATCACAATGAAGAATTTGAAATGCATGATGAAATATGGTGACTGATGTAATTCAGCATGCGTGCAGTAGCATATATGAGGAATAAGCATGCAGAAAAACATATCAAAAGAATCAGAGCACCATCGGGTTTAAATTTACAACTCGATCCAATAAAGTCTCAGAAGAACGAGAGTTATAACTTAACAAAAAAAGCCCATATAGAAAGACACGCTTGAAGACTAACTCAAAATTCTCCCCCTTTGTCATCAAATGACCAAAAGGATCGAATATGAGGACTAACACCCCTGAAGAATATCAAGTTGACAAAGGAGCGCCAGCGTTGTTGGGGTCGTTTGTCGTGGAAGGGCCTACTGCAGTGTCGTCCAAGTCTTCATTCTCATCGGTGTCACGCGATGAGGAATATGAGCTGGCCACCAAGGAAGGAACCTTGACCTTCTTGAATTTCTTCGGTGGAGGTGCAGACGAGTCAAAATCTTCCTTGAGACCCATTTCTTGAGATCTTCTTCACCATACAGATGTGAAAGTATTACCCAGGTGCGACCGAAAACTTCATGGAGGTAGTAATGGTTTTTCTTCACTCCATTGTGCGTAGCAGTCATGTTGTGAAGAAATGAACCAAACTGATGCTTAACCCATTTATGGTTTCGATCCACCTTCTGGTGAACACTAAGCAGAAGCTCATGGCCAGTCATCACATGAGGAGCAGTGGCTTGAGGAGTAGACTTGGGTTCATTTGCAGAGTCATGTGTGGCAGAGTCATCATTGGTGGAATAAGATGCAGCTTTGCGAAACTGACCATCCAATGGACGAATGCCTTCATCTATAACAGCCGGTTCCTTTCCCTTTTCATCAACTGAGGAATAGGTCCGCTTGAGGACTTCAATTGGGGGCAAGTAGCTGAGGTGATTCTGAAAATCAGCTTTGTAGTTGAGTGAAGTCCTTGTCCTAAGGAATTTCATGATCCAGGGTGCATAAGGCTTCAACTCAAATGGAGAAAGTGCAACATTTGCCAGAGTCCTGATGAAGAAATCGTGATAATTGACAGGAATGCGGTGAACGATATTGAATACCAGATTCTTCATGATGCCAACAATTTCCTCATCAGATGAGTCGTGGCCTTTTATGGGACTCATTGTCCTCGTTAGAATGCGATAGACAGTTCTGGGCACATATAGTAATTCCTTCATGAGGAATTTGGTTCCTGGGGCCTGACCTGGCTTCAAAGGTTTCATCAGAACTTGCATGTAGTGATTTGTTAGCTCAGGTTCACTGTAAATGCAACGAGCTTCTTCAAGAGGAGGACTGAGTGGTAAGGCACAAAGCAATTCAGTAGCTGGTGTTGTGTAGTGAGTGTTCTCAGACATCAAGTCCAGCACCCATGAATTCACATCTTTAGAGTCTCCTGTGATGTGCACCATCGCATAAAATTGAAGAATTAGTTCTTCATTCCAATCGCAGATGTCAGAGCAGAAATTTAACAGTCCAGCATCGTGAAGAACACTGAGGACTGGCATGAAGCACGACAGAGATTCCATATCCACGTGAGGAATGTGCTCATGGTAGAAGATTTTGTTTTTGTTGAACGACACTGAGGATAAGAAATCATCAGCCTTGAATGTTTGCTTCCTGGAGAATGGATCCTTTGTCTTGGGTAGAGGAGTGTCAGTGAGTTGCATCACGACCTCAGGAATCTCAATCACATGTTCTTCAGGCTGAGGAATTTCTGGTTCCTCTTTAGTGGCAGTTTGCGTCTTCAGATGTTCAGCAGCAGCAGTTTCTTCAGCACTAGTTGCTGGAATTTCTTCACGTACAGATGAAGTGGGGTGAGTTTCTTCAGAGCCCATTTGAACAGTTTGCGCAGGGGACTGAGGTATTTGCTGCAATGGTGTGAACATTGGAGAGTTTGGATGCTGACTTTCCCAGAATTCATCACTCATCACTGGTGTGGAGCAGCCAACGTCCACATCTTCATCTTCCATGTCTTCAACGCTAGCCTCTTCAGCAGTGAACTGAGGCGAGGAAATGACAGGTGTTGAAGGGATCTCATCCACTTCAATTTCTTCATCCAACTGCTCTGACGAAGCAGCAAAAGGATTTTCTTCATCAGATCCGCTGGGGATCACATATTCTTCATCGAAAGGAACAAGGTCCTTTGATGGCATGGTAGAGAGAGGAACAACATCAATGGGATTTTCAAACGAGCTGGTCAAAGGCTTCATCTTCTTTGGAGCTGAAGAATCTGAAGTAGCTGATGCTTTCCTTTTCTTCACTGCTGCACGCTCTGCAGCCTTGGTTTTCTTCACATCTGATGCAGATGGAAGGATCGGGGTTGGTGTTGGCGCAGGAGGAGAGGAATCTGGTTGATTTTCTTCAGGCAAAACTGATGCAGTTGCCCTGACTTCTTCATTTTCTTCAGGCGCACCACTAGTGGATGCCCTGGCAATTTCTTCAGCAGCTGGAATGCAGTCATCAGCCCTAGAACTCACATTTTCTTCAGCAGCCTGAAAGTTATCAGTGGTGCTGGCATGTTCTTCAGTTGGCTGAGCAGATGCTTCAGCCTGAGGAATTTCCTGTTGCGTTGGGGCTGCAACATTTGAGGTGAAGTTATCAGGAAGTTTCACAAAGCGAACCTTGGCTCCAAGCCAATCAGCGCGGTATGCGTAAAATTCATCACTAAGTTTCTTGATCTCAGTTTGAACAATGACAAGTTCTTCAGTTGTCATAGAGACAATATTTTTCTTCAGATAGCGCTCCTTCTTGTATCGCGCTTTCTTGATCTGCCTGGCCTTCTCATATTTCCATTTTTCTTCTTGTATGAAGTGGGTCAACATGTGACTTTGGCCAGGAGTCAGCTTGAAGTCAGGCATGGGAGTGTTGGGGTCCTTGTGCCAAACATCAATGTATTCGACGATCAACTTTGGATCCAAAAGTAGTGGCACATATGTTCCCTTGGCTCTAGCGGCCCTGACATGCCTATCTCTGATGATTTCAGCAAGTTCATCATCATCAGCTTCATCTTCTTCAGATGGCACTTGGAGGCAACCTGCTTCTTCTGAGGAGTAGTGCGAGGACCTCGTCCAGCAGTGGCCTTTGTCTTCAGCAGAGAGGGTCCCGTTGAAGAATTTGGTGCAGCTGAGGAACTAGCTGAACCTCCTGAGGCAATTGAGACACATGTGGTCCTTTGACACGTGGAGAGATGCACAGGTGCAGAGGACTTCGTCGGAGCAGCTGAGGATTTGGGAGGAGCAGGAGCAGCATGAGGAATTGGCCTTGATGGCTTTGAAGATTCTGGCCGTGAGGGCATTGCTGAGGAACTTGGCCTTGAGGGCACTGAAGGCGAAGCACTTGGCTTGTGCGCAGGCTTCTTTGACATGGCCTTCTTAGGCTTGACAGAGGCCTCAGGGGCAGCAGCAGCAGCAGAGTCTTCGTCGAATTTCCTCATAGCTTCTTTGGCTTGTTTAGCCAACTTGGCTTGGCGCTTGGCCCATTCATCAGGATAATCCTCACCACTCTTGAGGCTGGTGGGATCAGTTATTTGGCCAGGTGCCAATGGAGGTCTTGGGCATGGAGGATTGAGTGTGAATTTCTTCATGTATATTTGGGAGTGACATATCTGTACTCCCTCCACTCTCTAGCCCATGTCCTCTCTATCTTCTGAATGCGCACCTTGCGCTGATTTTTGTCTTCCTCAGGAGGTGTGCAGTACCCAACAGATATATCATCAGGGATCTCAAACGCGTTGTTGATCTCAGGCCTCTTTCCTCCTTTCTGTGGCTTCTTATCGTCAACCATTTTCTTTAGTTGAGGAATTTGAACAATCGAATTCTCTGAAGAAGTATGCAACTTTTCTTCAAGGAACGCTGCAAATGAGTTAAGTTGATGAGAACATACTGATTCAGCAGCTGACATGAGTACCTGTGAACAGAGTATAGTTGCGAGGAATTTGGAGAGGTCATATGCGTTCTCAGAAGGTTTTTATAAAGAACAAATTTGAGGAATTTGACCAGATAAGTCTTGAAGAATTTCACTGAGCGTTCTTAGTCTTAGGTTCCAGAGTTGTACAGATCAGAAATCCGCACAATTGAGGAATCTTGAAGAGAAATTTGCAGCTTAGAGAAATGAATCAAGAACAGATGATATGTGAGGTGTTTTAGTGTGTGAAGATATGAAGAAAAACACCTTTGAAGATTTTGTAGATAATCATTTGAATTAACTAGGGCAGTAAAAGTAACTTTTAATTACCCTGGATGAAGAACACGACGAACTGGAATGTGGCGATGTGAAGTTCATCTCCACGCCCTAACTTGGCAGAGGAAGATGGCTACGGCGGTGGCGGAGTGAAGATTTCCGCGACCGGTGCGAGTACGGCGGTGACAAGGTCGAGGCAGTGAAGCTCTTCCTCACCGGCGACGATGAAGTAGCAGCAGCGCTAGGGTTTGAGAAGCTCGAGTTGGAGAGAGGTCGAGCGGAGTAAAAGAAGTGAGGAAGGGGAGAGGGGGTATTTATAGCCACAGTGAAAAACTATTCGCCCGAAGAATTTGGACGAATGTGCCCCTGACCCTTCTCCTTCGGATGACACGTGCCACCCACGTACTAAGAAGTAGAGATCGTGTTAGATCGTGGGTGAATGGATAAGTATGTCGTGGGATGTGGAACGGTTTGAGCAGCAAAGCCAAAAATTTGGATAAGATAAGTTAAAAGTTCCGTTCGCAAATTCTTCAGCTGACAAGGACACAGTGAAGATTTTGAACAAGTTTCAAATAGAACGCACATGAAGAATTTGTGAATAGATTGGGTTGAGTATAGCATAGATGGGAAGGGTCCGATCACATTCACTTAGCGAAAAAAACCAACTTGAAGAATAAGCCATAAGTGAATGTTGTAGAGGACATAAACTCATATATATATAGCCAATGAAGAAAAACGACGGAAACAATGAAGACAATGCAAAGTTGAAGAATATAAACAACTGAGGAATTTCAACTTTCGGTGGTGGCGTGACCCACCGTATAAGAATGATGATTTCAGACACCGCATACAATTGTCGTAGGGTTCTGAGAATCAAATTCTTCATTAATTTCATCACACATAGAGTGTAATTCTTCATTGATTGAAGAAAAACGTTTCGTCATGTGTTGCACATCTAAGTCATCAATTTTGCATAAGTGTTAGGATGAGTGTCCTTTTCAAAGAACATTCAAAGATTCCAGGATATTTAGCTCACACTGCAACTTGCTAAATCTCTTCTCATCCAAGGGCTTTGTGAAGATATCGGCTAGCTGTTCTTCAGTCTTCACATGCTCAATAGAAATTTTGCCCTTCAACACATGATCACGAAGAAAATGATGACGAATCTGAATGTGCTTAATCTTCGAGTGCTGAACTGGGTTGTGAGCAATCTTGATAGCACTCTCATTGTCACAGAAGAGAGGCACATTCTTCATGTTGACGCCGTAGTCCTTGATAGTTTGCTTCATCCATAGCAATTGAGCACAGCAAGAACCAACGGCAATATACTCAGCTTCAGCAGTAGATAGTGATACGCAGTTCTGTTTCTTCGAGGACCAACAGACCAAAGATCGTCCGAGGAAATGACATGTACCAGATGTTGACTTGCGGTCCACACGATCACCAGCATAGTCAGAGTCAGAATATCCAATGAGATCAAAAGCCGAGCCCTTGGGGTACCATAATCCAAGTGTTGGTGTGTGAGCTAGATATCGAAGAATATGCTTCACAGCCTTATGGTGTGATTCCTTCAGTGTAGCTTGAAATCGGGCACACATGCAAACACTAAGAATTATATCTGGCCTAGATGCACATAAGTACAATAAAGAACCAATCATGGAGCGGTATACCTTATGATCTAAGTCAATACCATTTTCATCAGTGCACAGATGGCCATTTGTGGGCATCGGAATTTTGACGCCTTTGCAATCTTGCATGCCGAATTTCCTCAGTACATCCTTGAGGTATTTCTCCTAAGATATGAATATGCCATTGCGTTGTTGACGAATTTGAAGACCTAAGAAGAATTTCAATTCTCCCATCATAGACATTTGATATTCTTCACTCATCATGTAGGCAAATTCATCACTATAATGTTGGTCAGTACAACCAAAGATAATATCATCAACATATACTTGGCACACAAACAATTCACCATCATAAGATTTAGTGAAAAGAGTAGGGTCGAGTGAACCGGGTTTGAAGCCTTTCTTCATGAAGAATTCCTTCAAGGTATCATACCACGCCCGTGGGGCCTACTTGAGGCCATAGAGGGCCTTGTTGAGTCTAAAGACTTTGTCAGGATTCTTTGGATCTTCAAAACCTGGGGGTTGAGCAACATATACTTCTTCCTCAAGCTTACCATTAAGGAATGCACTTTTCACATCCATTTGATATAAAGTGATATCATGATGGTTAGCATAAGCAGGTAATATGCGAATAGCCTCAAGTCTAGCAACAGGTGCAAAAGTCTCATCGAAATCAATTCCTTCAACCTGTGTGTAGCCTTGAGCTACGAGTCGTGCCTTATTCCTCACCACAAGGCCATTTTCATCTTGCTTGTTGCGGTAGATCCACTTTGTGCCAATGATATTGTGCTTGCGAGGATTTGGACGTTTGACCAGTTCCCGGACATTGTTGAGCTTGAACTGATGTAACTCTTCTTGCATGGCCTGAATCCACTCAGGCTCCAGAAATGCTTCATCTACCTTAGTGGGCTCTGTGATAGAGACAAAAGCATAGTGCCCACAAAAGTTAGATAAATGTGAAGCTTTTGAGAGTGTGAGAGGACCTGGCGCTTTGATGTCATTGATGATCTTTTCAACTTGCACTTCTTTTGCAATGCGAGGATGAGCTGGTTGTCGTTGAGGAATTTGATCAGCATTCTCTTCAGCACCATTTTCTTCAGTATTTTCTTCAAGTGCATTAGCTCGACGTTCTTCATGTTTTGGAATGAATTCTTTAGCAGGTTCTTCAGTAGGAATGACATCCTCAGTAGCCTTGAACTTGATAGTTTCCTCAGGTGCTGGTTCATCTATCATAGTAGGTAGGTGCTCTATTGGGTTTCTTATCAGTGAGAAGTTCATAGGCAGTCTTCTTGAATAATTTGTGAAGATATACTCTACTGATGATGTGGCATGCAGTATCAATTGCCTCAATCCAGAAACGATGAGGCATTTTGTATTCATCAAGCATAGTGCGAGCCATCTCAGCAAGAGTCATGTTCTTGCGCTCCACGACACCGTTCTGCTGAGGAGTATAAGGAGCAGATAACTCATGAGTAATACCAAGTTCATCAAGATAGTCATCTAGAACAGAATTCTTGAACTCAATTCCATTGTCACTTCTGATGTGCTTGATCTTCACACCAAAGTTGGTTGAAGCCCTCGAGGAAAATTGTTTGAAGACTTCCTGCACTTCATGTTTGTAAGTAACAATGTGTACCCATGTGTATCGAGAGTAATCATCAATAATAACAAAGACGTATAGAGATGCATCATTTGTAACAGCAGAATAATGATTAGGACCAAAGAGATCCATGTGAAGCAATTCAAATGGATGAGTAGTGGTCATGATAGTCTTCACTAGATGCTTAGAATCTGTCATCTTCCCAGCTTCACAGGCTCCGCATAGGTGATCCTTGAGGAATTTGACATTCTCGATGCCGATGACATGCTTCTTCTTCGCAAGCGTGTGCGGATTCCTCATGCCTGCATGACCAAGTCGTCGATGCCATAGCCAGCCTTCTGAAACTTTTGCAAGTAGGCACACGACTGGTTGTGGTCTTGTAGAGAAATCAACAATATACAAGTATCCTCTCCTAAAGCCTTCGAAGACTTTGGAATTGTCAGCTTCCATAACCACAACACAGCGGTACTTGCCAAAGACAACAACCATATCGAGATCTCAAAGCATTGAGACAGAAAGAGGTTGTATCCTAAGGACTCGACAAGCATGACTTTGTCCATGTGTCGATCCTTTGTGATCGCAACCTTACCTAGATCCAATACCTGACTTTGGCCTTTGTCGGCAAAGATGATATGCTTCAGATGCGATGGAGATAATGGAGCATCCATCGATAGATTCTTGTCACCAGTCATGTGATTTGTACATCCACTATCGAGGACCCACTCAGTGGCTTTGGGTTGATCATCATCAAGCAATAGAACAGACAAAGCAGTATGAGGATGTGAGAAATGAAAGTTCATTTCTTCATGATTAGTCTGCGTCCTTTTAGGCATACTCAGGTCTCCAGCAAATTCTTCAGACGATTACATACGTCTGGAGACCTGACCCTGCAGAAGAGATTAGTTCTTTTTCTTCACCACCCACATCTGAAGGGGTGGCAAAGAGTTCATCACTCTGCGAGCTCCATACGAGAAAGGTGGCATAGAAGCCAGTCCATTTCGTTTCACATAAGAGGAGTTAGGATAAGCATATGAATAAGCAGAGAAATTCTTTGAGGACTTATGAACATGATGATTAGAAGAATAATGCTCATATTCATAGCCCTTAGCTCTTCCCTGCGAAACAGAGTTGTTAGCACGATGATATTCATATGAGGACTTCGATCCTTTTGAGGAATTTGATCCACGTGTGGAGTTTGGTCCGTATGAGGACTTGGATCCATATGAAGAATTTGGTCCATATGAAGAATTTGCTCTGGGGTTCCTATTCTTCACAGGTGGTGTCCTGAGGACATTCACCTGAAAACTTTCAAGGCACTTTTTGGGAACCCATATTTTCTTCATAGGGGAACCGTTCCTGCAGTTAGTGCCAACATATCTAGCAAATACTTCACCATTTTGAGTTTTGAACAGTTTATAGTTGGAGTCAAATGACTCATCATCAGAACGAGGAGATTCACATGCAAATCCAGATAAGTTAGATGGATCAACTGGAGGTCCTTTTGCAGCAACCCATGTAGTTTTGGGGTACTGCTCAGGCTTCCAATATGTACCATCAGCATTTAGTTTCCTCTCAAAGGCAATACCCTCTTTCCTAGGGTTCCTGTTGAGGATCTGCTTTTTAAGCACATCACAAAGAGTCTGATGCCCTTTGAGGATTTTGTACATGCCTGTCATGTACAATTCGTTCAGCCCTGCATCGTCCGTGATACTAGCAGTGTCCTTAGATGAGGAATTAGTGATAGCAGAGGCATGTGAAGAATTTTAAACATTAGCAACATTTGAACATTATGGTGAAGAATTAGCAGATTCACGTTCAATGCACTTTAAGCATGGAGGAACAAATTCTTCTTGAGAAGCGCTGATTTGTTGAGCAATTAATGAATAGCGCTCCTTCTGAAGATCTTCATAACTCACTCTTAGCTTTTCAAGATCCTGCTTTATTTGAAGAAATTCATAAGAAAGCTTCCTCATGATCAGATAAAAGAGTGTCATGTTGATCTTGAAGGGTTTCATACTTAGTATGAAGTCTCTCGAGACTTTCGGCCAAAGCTTTTGACTAATCCATTTCTTCACCCAACATATCATCGCTCTTATTTAGCAGGTATTGAACTTTTTCCAAAGCTCTTTGTTGTTTAGTGGCAAGGGAAGCAAGTTTGACATAGCTGGGTACAAATTCATCACCAGATTCATCATCACTAGACTCGGATAAGTAGCATTCAGTTACCTTAGCATCTTTTACCATAAGGCATGATGCAG
Source organism: Triticum urartu (assembly GCF_056163025.1). NCBI lineage: Eukaryota > Viridiplantae > Streptophyta > Magnoliopsida > Poales > Poaceae > Triticum > Triticum urartu. Next base: position 220,374,863 of record NC_141876.1, on the reverse strand, counting down.
AAGATGATGATTCTGGTTCGAATGTCATCACTGAGGGAGTCCTGGATTAGGGGGTCTCCAGACAGCCGGACTATCTCCATTGGCCGGACTGTTAGACTATGAAGATACAATATTGAAGACTTCGTCTCGTGTCCGGATGGGACTCTACTTGGCGTGGAAGGCAAGCTAGGCAATATGTATATGGATATCTCCTCCTTTGTAACTGACCTTGTGTAACCCTAACCCTCTCTTGTGTCTATATAAACCGAAGGGTTTTAGTCCGTAGGACAACAATCACAACATACAATCATACCATAGGCTAGCTTCTAGGGTTTAGCCTCTCTGATCTTGTGGTAGATCTACTCTTGTGACACCCATATCTTCAATATTAATCAAGCAGGACGTAGGGTTTTACCTCCATCAAGAGGGCCCAAACCTGGGTAAAACATCGTGTCCCTTGCCTCCTGTTACCATCCGGCCTAGACGCACAGTTCGGGACCCCCTACCCGAGATCCGCCGGTTTTGACACTGACATTGGTGCTTTCATTGAGAGTTCCTCTATGTCTTCACCGTCAGGCTTGATGGCTCCTACTATCATCGATAGCGATGCGGTCCAGGGTGAGACTTTTCTCCCCGGACAGATCTTCATATTCGGTGGCTTTACACTGCGGGCTAATTCGCTTGGCCATCTGGAGCAGATTGAAAGCAACGCCCCTGGCCATCAGGTCAGATTTGGAAGTTTGAATTACACGGCCAACATCCATGGGGACTTGATCTTCGACAGATTTGAGCCACAGCCAGGCGCGCCGCACTGTCGCGATGGGTATGACCTAGCTCTGCCACTGGACGGTACCCCAGAGGCCGCGCCCGCATCAGCTCCGACCCTTAGCTCGGAGCCAGCTGCGCCAATCGAGGACGGGTGGCTAGACACCGCCTCAGGGGCTGCAGTCTCGACGGCGATCGAGCCAAACACCAGCATAATCCTCTGCGCAACCCGTGACTCCAAGGTGCCGGACTCTCTTCCGGACCCCAAACCATCCGCGCCCCTGCCAATGTAATCCGATTGGGCGCCAATCATGGAATTCACCGCTGCGGATATCTTTCAGCACTCACCCTTTGGCGACATCCCGAGTTCACTAAAGTCTCTCTGTTTGTCAGGAGAGCCCTAGCCGGATTATGGCCAACAGGATTGGGATGCGGACGACGAAGAAATTTGACGCCCACCCACCACCCACTTTGTAGCCACTGTCGATGATTTAACCGACATGCTCGACTTCGACTCCGAAGACATCGACGGTAAGGACGACGATGTAGGAGACGAACATGAACTAGCACCTATAGGGCACTGGAAAGCCACCTCGTCATATGACATATACATGGTGGATACACCCAATGAAGGCAACGGCGACGAGATAGCGGAGGATGACCACTCCAAGAAGCAACCCAAGCGCCGACGTCAGCGGCGCCGCTCTAAGTCCCACCAATGCAAAAGTGGTGATACCGGCACAGGAGATAATAACACTCCGGATAGCGTCGAAGACAAGAACAATCCCCTCCAGCAAGATTTAGAGCAGGAGGATGAAGGAGCTAGCTCTCCTGAGGGAGCGGCTGGCGGAGTGGAGGAGGATGACAATTACATGCCCCCCTCCGAAGACGAGGCAAGCCTCGGCGACGATGAATTCGCCGTACCAGAGGATCCCGTCGAACAAGAGCGCTTCAAGCGCAGGCTTATGGCCATGGCAAATAGCCTGAAGAAAAAGCAGCAGCAACTTCAAGCTGATCAAGATCTGCTAGCTGACAAATGGACTGAAGTCCTCGCGGCCGAGGAATATAAACTCGAGCATCCCTCCAAGAGTTACCCAAGGCACAGGTTACTACCCCGACTGGAGGAAGAAGCGTATGATACGGCTGATCGGCCACCTCGTGGCCGCGATAGAGAGGCATTCCAGCCAAAAGCTTAGCCTCCACCCCAACGCCATCCAAATAAAAAGGCATGGGGAGATACGCCACACTTGCGAGACATATTGGAGGACAAAGCAAAGCATTCAAGATCGATCTATGAATCACGAGGGCGCACCACTCTACGAGACGGTAAACATCACGCCGGATACAGTAAAAGCAAATCCGGCCAGGCCGAACACAGCGGGTAGGACCCATACGAGCTGCGTCGCGATATAGCCCAATACAGAGGCGCCGCACACCCCTTATACTTCACAGACGAAGTAATGGAACATCAATTCTCAGAAGGTTTCAAACCTGTAAATATTGAATCATACGACGGCACAACAGATCCCGCGGTATGGATTGAGGACTTCCTCCTCCACATCCACATGGCCCGCGGTGATGACTTACATGCCATCAAGTACCTCCCACTAAAAATCAAAGGACCAACGCGTCATTGGCTTAATAGCTTGCCAGCGGACTCCATTAGCTGTTGGGAAGATCTGGAAGCCGCATTCCTCGACAACTTTCAAGGCACTTATGTGCGACCACCAGATGCCGATGACTTGAGCCACATAATTCAGCAGCCAGAAGAGTCGGCCAGGCAATTATGGACTCGGTTCCTCACAAAGAAAAATCAAATTGTCAACTGTCCGGATGCGGAGGCCTTAGCGGATTTCAAGCACAACATCTGAGACGAGTGGCTAGCTCGGCACCTTGGTCAGGAAAAGCCAAATTCTATGGCAGCTCTCATGACGCTCATGACCCGCTTTTGTGCGGGAGAAGACAGCTGGTTGGCTTGCAGTAATAACATATCAAAGAACCATGGTAGCTCAGATACCAAGGACGGCAATAGCAGGTCATGTCGCAACAAGCATAAGCGCCGCATTAACAGCGAAAGTACTGAGGATACGACAGTCAATGCCGGATTCAAAGGCTCTAAACCCGGTCAGCGGAAAAAGCCATTCAAACAAAGTACGTCGGGTCCGTCCAGCTTGGACCGTATACTCGATCGCTCGTGTCAAATACACGGCACCCCAGACAAGCCAGCCAATCACACCAACAAGGATTGTTGGGTGTTCAAGCGGGCCGGCAAGTTAATTGCCGAAAACAAGGACAAGGGGCCGCATAGCGATGACGAGGAAGAAACCCGGCAGCCGCACACTGGAGGACAGAAGAGGTTTCCCCCGCAAGTGCGGATGGTGAACATGATATACGCAACCCACATCCCCAAGAGGGAGCGGAAGCGTGCACTCAGGGATGTATATGCGTTGGAGCCAGTCGCCCCAAAGTTCAACCCTTGGTCCTCCTGTCCGATCACCTTCGATCGCAGGGACCACCCCACTAGTATCCGTCATGGCGGATTCGCCACACTGGTCCTAGACCCAATCATCAACGGATTTCACCTCACTTGAGTCCTCATGGATGGCGGCAGTAGCCTGAACCTGCTTTATCTGGACACACTGCGCAAAATGGGTATAGACCCCTCAAGGATCAAACCCACAAAAACGACCTTTAAAGGCGTCATTCCAGGCATAGAGGCCCACTGCACAAGCTCAATTACACTGGAAGTGGTCTTCGGATCCCCGGATAACTTCCGAAGCGAAGAGTTAATCTTCGATATAGTCCCATTCTGCAGTGGTTATCACGCGCTGATCGCACGAACCGCATTCGCTAGATTCAATGCGGTACCACATTATGCATACCTCAAGCTCAAGATACCAGGACCTCGCGGAGTTATTACAGTCAATGGAAACACAGAGCGCTCTCTCTGAACAGAGGAGCACACCACGGCCCTTGCAGCAGAAGCGCAAAGCAGCCTCTCAAGGCAATCTACCAGTTCGGCGTTTCAAAGCCCGGACACCTTCAAGCGCGCTTGGGGCAATCGGCAGACAGACCGCCTAGCGCGATCTGCGCTCGCGTAGCAATACGGCGGCCACCCGAATCCCAGCCCAACGGCATTATTCGTGCCGCACATACATAATTACACATTAAAAATACCATGGGCACAGGTGGGGAGGGGGGCACAACTGCGGCACACCCCAAAACGCGGCCTAAACCGCACTAGGGGCTTCCCGTTTGGTTATTTTTCTTTTTCTTTCAGGACTTTAATCTCTAGAAACACTGTTCGGCAGCTCTATTGCCGAACACATGATACAACAACCAAGGAGGCAAACAACTACGTTATACAACAGAATTCCCAGGTTGATTACAGATTTCATATCATTCCTCAGCTCGCCCTTGGAAGGGAGATAGTCCTACTCTTTTGCTTATTGCACTATCTGTATCACTCTGCTTTAATGCAGTTTTTTAATATACAATGCATGACATTACGACTATTATTGCATTTATATATATATATATATATATCTACGTGTTCATTAATGACGCCTTGCAACCGTACACTCTGGTACGGCCAATGCACCAGGGGCTCACGTACCCACAATATGGTGTGAAAAGTCCGAACACTTTCACAAGTGCGGCACCCTGAACTTATAGCATTATATGCATCAGCTCCGAATCATGTCTTTGGTCAAATGTTGGGTTTGCCCGGCTCCTATGTTTTGGTACCTTATGTTCTGCTCTCTATCGGCTAAGGTAGCGCTAGGAGAACTACTACGATTGTGCCCCGGTTCTGCCAGGCCGAGCACCTCAGTAGAGAAAGCCAAAACTGACTGTCATGATAAGGCGGGAGACTGGTCGCTGTTCGGCGAGGTTTTTCGAGTCTGTAAAGACTTATGCCGCTTAGGGCGAGGGGCCGGCTCCGTCCGGCTAACAGGCGTGTATCGTGCACCAAATTCGGCCTTCCGAATACCAGGAGCTTCGCCAAAATTTGAAATTATAGAATTCTATGGCTAAGTGAGAATGATAAAGCATTATTAGTCTGGTCGCCTTGTTCGTTGTGCTGAGCACCTCCCTCGAAGGACCCAAATATGGGAACAAGAGTGCCCAGGTTTATCCCGAACACCCCAGCACTAGTGGCATGGGGGCAGAAGCCGAGGACTAGCCATCTCTCAGATTGGATAAAGAGCCAAACAGAAGGTAATATTTTAAATTCTAAGAAGCGTTGCATAGCGAACATAATACAAGTTTTCATACATACAGGACAACACGAGCAAGTCTCATTCAAATATTACATTTTGCGAACACTCATCCGCGATAAGACGGGCACCCGGCAGAACACCCTCGTAGTACATCTCGGGGTGGCGGTGCTCCTTGCCCTCCGGTGGCCCCTCCTTGATCAGCTTCATGGCGTCTAGCTTGACCCACTGCATCCACAAGCCGCCTCACCAGGCCGAAGAAGCTGTTCGGAAGGGTGTCGCCAGGCCACAACCGGACAATGAAGCCCTTCATGGCCTGATCGGCCGCCTTATGTAGCTCGGCCATCTACTTCAGCAGGTCGCTCATTGGCACCGGATGTTTGGCCTCAGCATACTGAGACCAGAACAGCTTCTCCATCGAGCTTCCGTCCTCGGCCTGGTAGAATAGTGCGGCATCGGACACACTGCGGGGCAAATCTGCGAATGCTCCTGAAGAGCTCCGGATTCGGGTAAGTAATCGGTAATTCACCTTTACATGCTTGCTTTGCATATAGAAAGCCTTACCCGCCGCTATCTTCTTCATCGCGTCGATCTCCTGAAGGGCCTTCTGGGCCTCGGCCTTGGCACTCTTCGTGCTCTCACGGGCCGCGGCAAGCTCAAACTCTCACGTCTTCAAGTCAAGCTCCAACGCCTCATGCTTCGTCACGAGAGCCTGGAGCTCTTACTACACCTTGCCCACCCGAGCCTCGTGCCTCTCTCGCTCGGTGCACTCCTTGGCCGCTGTATCTTCGGCCTTGGTTAGCGCTTGCTTTAGGGTCGCCACCTCGGTCGTGGCCCCTGACAAAACATACAATGATCCTGTCATTTTGCAATCGCGTCCTTTTTTATATACATATATCTATAGACGGGGTATTACTTACCTTCGTTCTCCTCGAGCTGCCTCTTGATAAGGCCGAGCTCTTTCTTGGACCCATCGAGGTCCTGCTTCAGTACGGTGACCTCCGCAGTTAGTGCGGCGGACGCCAGCAAAGAAGCCTGCATATGCATATTGACATACTTATATTAGACTCCTGCTATATTATTTGATCCTATGTCTGGCTTTTCTTTGCGAACACCGAACAAAGCATCAGGGGCTACTGTCTATGCGGTAATACTTCTACTACATTTTAAAACACCTACCTCGAAGCCTGTTAGAAGGCTAGTACAAGCTTCAGTCAATCCGCTCATGATGGACTGAACCTTCTGGATCACCGCACTCATGATAGTGCGGTGCTCCTCCTCGATGGAAGTGCTGCGAAGTGCTTCCAACATATTGTCCGGCGCCTCTGGATAGACAGAGGTCACCGGCACAGGCGTCTCACCCCTCTTAGAAGGAGACAGCCTGCCCGAGCCCGGAACCGCTGGAGGTTCCGGCGCGGTGTTCGGCTGAGGGCCGAACTTGGAGCTCTCATTGGACCCGTCCCCTCTGCTCCCGGAGTCCGGAAGGTCGCCTTGAGGCGCATCCGGGACTGTCTCCCCTCGATCCGGTGCCTCTTGAGACAACACCTCGGCGTCATCGGCAGGATGAGGGGAGGTGGCAATCGGGACTGGATCGCTATCCATGTCCGACGAACCCAGGGAGTCGTCCGATGATACCTCGATGTTGGCTCATGGCGGCCTGCGTAATTATGTTCGGCCATTAGGGAAAGCAGTGCGACAAAGGAATCCTATGGGTTACTTTGGTATCCGAATACTTACGATCTCCCCTGGGGCTTGGCCCTGGGCAACCACTCGTCTTCACTTTCATTGGCGGCGGTGGAGCTGTCCGGAAGGAGAGTCCTTCCCTTCTTGGACCCTCCGGCCTCCCCAGTTGGGGCGGCCTTCCTTTTCTTGTCTCCCCCAGTCGATGGGGGAGCCTCTTCTTCCTCCTCCTCGTCTTCAGGGGAAGAGTGCGCTGCAGAGTCATCGGACGGTGAGTCTGACGACGCTTGGCGTCGGGAACTCTTTCTAGCTCCCTTGGCCTTCTTGGTCTTCTCCAGCACCTTATAAGGGGCCGGAGTCAACATCTTCGCCAGAAGTGCGTCTGTAGGGCCTTCGGGCAAGGGAGCCGGACAGTCGATTTGTCCAGCCATCTTCTGCCAGTCCTGTTAACGGCACGGGAGTTTAGATCCCGCATAGAATCAATCTATATAGAAAACAAGTATCCTGTAAAAGGCAAAACAGCTTACCGCACTGGCTTGGCGCTTTGCGTTGAATCCATGATCCTCAGGAATGGGGGGAGGGACCGCGGCGCCCTTGAATAGCACCCTCCAGGCATCTTCATGAGTCGTGTTGAAGAGCCTGTTCAGAGTTCGGTGCTGCGCCGGGTTGAACTCCCACAAGGTGAACTCCCGTTGTTGGCATGGGAGTATCCGGCGGATGAGCATAACCTGGACTATGTTGACGAGCTTGAGCTTCTTGTCCACCATGTTTTGAATACATGTCTGGAGTCCGATCAGCTCTTTTGAATTACCCCAGGACAGGCCCTTCTCTTTCCATGAAGTGAGCCGCATGGGGATGCCAGATCGGAACTCGGGGGCCGCTACGCATGCGGGGTCGCGCGGCTCGGTGATATAGAACCACCCCGATTGCCACCCCTTTATGGTATCCACGAAGGAGCCCTCGAGCCATGTGATGTTGGGCATCTTGCCCACCATGGCGCCTTCGCACTCCGCCTGGCGGCCGCTCACTACCTTCGGCTTGACATTGAAGGTCTTCAGCCATAAGCCGAAGTGGGGCTTGATGCGGAGGAAGGCCTCACACGACGATAAACGCTGAGATGTTGAGGATGAAGTTTGGGGCCAGATCGTGGAAATCCAGGCCGTAATAAAACATGAGCCCCGGGACGAAGGGATGGAGAGGGAATCCCAGTCCGCAGAGGAAATGGGTGAGGAATACCACCCTCTCATGGGGCTTGGGGGTGGGGATGAGCTGTCCCTCATCTGGGAGCCGGTGCGCGATGTCGTCGGACAGGTATCCGGCTCTCCTCAGTTTCTTGACGTCTCCCTCCGTGACGGAGGAGACCATCCACTTGCCTCCCGCTCCGGACATGGTTGGAGAAGGTTGAGATGGAAGTGAGAGCTTGGGCGCTAGAGCTCGAGTGTGCGGGAGCGGATGAGCAGAGGAGGAAGAAGGCGTGGATAGAAAGGTCAATCCTTATCCCTTTATATGGGCGGACAAAATTAAGCGTCCCCACTTGCCTGGTAAAACTCGCTTATCCCCCAAGCGCCGCAATTGATGGCGCGGTTGGGTTACCCACACCCGTATTGATGAGAATCCCATATAAGGGGACACGAGCTCTGCTTTGGCAAGACGTGTAGAAAAACTGCCTCGCGTTATGTGCGGGGCTGGTTAAAAGAAACGGTTCGAATAATCACCGGGCCATGACGTAACGTCATGTTGCCGAAACAAGCTAGCAAATTAGATCTGCGAAAACATTATTCTCTCTGCGGTGCAATGTGGAACTTATTTTGCAGGGTCGGACACTATCCTCGTATTCAAATTCTTCTGTGATGTATTCGGAGAAGGAACCCACCTTGCAATGCCGAAGACAACTGCGCGTCGGACTTACCGTCATTGAAGCCTGGTTCAGGGGCTACTGAGGGAGTCCTGGATTAGGGGGTCTCCGGATAGCCGAACTATCTCCATTGGCCGGACTGTTAGACTATGAAGATACAAGATTGAAGACTTCGTCTCGTGTCCGGATGGGACTCTACTTGGCGTGGAAGGCAAGCTAGGCAATACGTATATGAATATCTGCTCCTTTGTAACCGACCTTGTGTAACCCTAACCCTCTCCTATGTCTATATAAACCGAAGGGTTTTAGTCCGTAGGACAACAATCACAACATACAATCATACCATAGGCTAGCTTCTAGGGTTTAGCCTCTCTGATCTCGTGGTAGATCTACTCTTGTAACACCCATATCTTCAATATTAATCAAGCAGGACGTAGGGTTTTACCTCCATCAAGAGGGCCCGAACCTGGGTAAAACTTCGTGTCCCTTGCCTCCTATTACCATCTGGCCTAGACGCACAGTTTGGGACCCCCTACCGAGATCCGCCGGTTTTGACACCGACAATCGCTTTGAGAGATTCCTTGAAGTCCTCAAACCAAGGATCATGACAGGTTCGATGACCTTCATAGACCTCAGAGAGACGGTCCTAGATAAGCTTCGCATGATCGAGATTCATGATATTCTTGAACTTATTTTGAGACAGACAGGAGCAGATGACATCCTTCGTCGTGAGGTTTTGAAGAGTGTACTTGAAAATGTCATCAGCTTCCGCCATCTTGCACAGATCGGTCAGACCAATCTCAGTGACGGTCCACAGCTCGCTGTTCATCGCCATGAGGCGCTTATTCATCATGGCCTTCCACTTGGGATACTCGTGACCGTCAAAGATGGGGCATGTCACTTTCTTCATACCTGCAGTCGACATAACTAAACTCCAGGCGGTTAAACCAAAATCACACAGAACAAGGGAGTACCTTGCTCTGATACCAATTGAAAGTGCGTTATATCGACTAGAGGGGGGGGTGAATAGGCGATTTTTATGAATTCTTCACTGAGGAATTTATCAGTGAGGAAATTCCTTAGCGAAGAACTACTAGCAGCGGAATAAGTACTCAAAAGTAAACATAACAGAGCACAAGCATAGTCATCAAGATGAAATGAAGACAAGCACAGAGTACAGAGAGCATAAGCACAGGATAACATAGGATGAAGACAAACAGACTGAAGAAATTGAACTGAGGAAATTGAGAAAATCTTCAGTCAAAGTCTTCAAACACAGATATGAACAAGCACACAACACAGTTATGAGGAAATGAAAGAGTTGAGGAAATAGAACCAGTAAGCTTGGTGAAGACAATGATTTGGTAGACCAGTTCCAACTGCTGTCTCAGTTGTACGTCTGGTTAGGGCGGCTAGGTATTTAAACCTGAGGACACACAGTCTCGGACACCCAGTCCTGAACACGCAGCTCAGGACATTCAGTCCTCACCGTATTCCCCTTGATCTAAGGTCACACACACCTCGCCCAATCACTCGTGGTAAGTCTTCAGGTGACTTCTGAACGTTCACAAACTTGGTCACTCGGTGATCCACAATTACTCTTGGATGCTCTTGACCATGACACCTAACTGTCTGGAAGAAGCACAGCCTTCAAAGGTAACAAGCATCGGATCCATGCAGGATCAATCTCTTCAGTGATGCTCAATCACTTGGGGTTTGTAGGTGTTTGGGTTTGGGTTTTCCTCACTTGATGATTTTCGCTCAAAATCGTCGGAGGATGGGTTGCTCTCAAATGACAAGTGTCAGTTTCTCTCGGAGCAGCCAACTAACTAGTGGTTGTAGGGGGCAGCTATTTATAGCCTAGAGAGCAACCCGACATGATAAGACATAAATGCCCTTCAATGATATGACCGTTAGGTGGATAGATATTTTGGGACAGCTGGCGCATAGCACAGCAACTGTCGGAATTTTGAGTAGCAAAATCCTCAGGGCTATCATGTTCCTCACTGTGTAGGTAATCCGCACTCGTGAATTCCTAACTCCTCAGTCAGAACAAATTCCTCAGAGACCAGAAGAACTTCGTCTCTGTCACTGAAGAATATGACTAGACTGTATGAGATTTCCAATGGCTTCACACGAAGGGATTGGTAGGTGTAGGATTTTGAGTTGAGCATCACATGGAAATTTTTCCTTAATATTTCTTCAACCCCCTATAACAGTACGGTGTTTCCTATGACTCAAGAGAGAGAAAATGAAACTACGAAAACAAAAGTCTTCATGCTTCATGTTCCTCGAATGAATACCAAGTCTTTAAGGTCACACCAATTTCTTCACTTTCAAAGTCTTCAGAAAGTCTTCAGAAATCCAAAGTCTTCAGTTGAAGAACTTCATTTTTAGGGGTCGACTTTCTCTGTAAATATCAAACTCCTGATAGACTTATAGACCTGTATACACTCACAAATGCATTAGTCCCTTAACCTATAAGTCTTCAATACACCAAAATCACTAAGGGGCACTAGATGCACTTACACCTGTGCTATGAGTTCTTTGGCACCTTCGCCGGCGGCCATCAAGAGCTGGGCGGGCGCACTGACTTGCAGCTTCTCCAACAGAAGGAAGGAGAAACCCTCCATCAGTATTTACAGAGATTCAGCAAGGTTCATAGGAACATCCCAAATATCCATCCGGCAGCTATGATAGCTGCCTTCCAGTCCAATATGCGCAACCGTCGGATTCATTCCAAGATGAACGTGCGGTTGCCCAAGACTGTGAAGGAGCTCTAAAGTTTGGTGGATAAGTGTGCCCAAATGGAGGAGGGCGGGAAATTTCCCGGAGAGGAAGATTGCATCAATGTCAATTCAGAGGATGATGATGAATCAACTAGTCAGAGGAGCAAGAAGCGCAGTAACAAGCGGAAGGATAAGGCAGTGATGACTGTTGAAGGATTGGGTGCACCAAGTATCGGCAAGAAGGCCAAGGCTGAGGTCCCCAGTAAGGAAGCTGTCGGGTGCGCTGACTGCCGGGAGGCCGCTACTGTCGAGGAGGCTAGGAAAGGTGATGTGCCATACTGCAAGACTCATCACACCAAGGGCCACGACCTTGAAGAGTGCTATCAGGTGGAGCAGCTAGTCAAGAGACAAAGGACATAATATGAGAAGCATGACAAGGAAAAGGGTCAGAATGTTGCTGGCGGTAAGGGCCGAGGCGGTGAAGCAAATCACCTAGCAAACCCTTCGGGAACCAAGGAAAATCCTCCAGCCGTCGAGAGAAGGAAGCTTGGGATGATGAGAGTTTTGGAGGGGATGAAGAGGAAACCAGTGAGTAGGAGTTTCAGAAGGCCACTAACGCCCTGTGCGTTGATGGGGGTGCATCTTTACACACCTCTCACCGCCAGCTTAAACGTTGGGCACGGGAAATCAATGCCGTGGAACCAGCATCAGAGGCCCGGAAGCCGCTCAAATGGTCAGGCATGCCCATCATCTTTGACGAAGAGGATCATCCTAACTACACCACAGCGGTAGGGTGTTTGGCATTGTTGGTCTCCCCAACAATTCGCAACCTCAAGGTGTTGGTGGACGGCGCGGCCAGGATGAATCTGATCTCCCCGGCAGTTATCAGCAAACTTCAGGTAGCAGAAGAAGAGCTAGAGGTTACCGGCATGTTTCAAGGAGTTAATCCGGGGAGGAGTCATCCTAAGGGAAATATCACGTTGCCCGTAACGCTTGGGGGAGAGCTGAACTACCGGACTGAAAAGATTGTGTTTGATGTGGTTTACCTCCCCCTGCCATACAATGGGATCCTTGGCCGCCTAGTCCGGGCTAAATTCATGGCGGAATCCCACTATGCCTACAACACCTTGAAGATGCCTGGGCTTTTGGGAGTCATTACCATTCCATCAGATGAGAAGAGTGCATTCATTTGCGTGGACAAGATGTATCGGGACGCAGTCACGGGAGAGGCAGTGGTAGCAGCAGTTCCTGCCAAGTAGGACAGAGGAAGGAAGAAGGGTAGCAAGGATGTTGCCAAGGAATTCGGGAAGCGTGCCTCTTTGGAGTGTGCTGCGCCTATCGATGACTTGCCGGAGAGTTCCAACAGTAAGATATCCAAGGTTGCTGCACCCCAAGTAAAGCAGGTCCCAGCAGGGCTGGCTGGCGTTGATGGTACTTTTATGATCAGCGCCACCCTCGATGACAAATAGGAAAGCACGCTCATTGCCTTCCTGCAGCCAAATATCGATGTGTTTGCCTGGCAACCATCTGATAACCCTAGTGTCCCCAAGGAGGTAATCGAGCACCACCTTGTTGTCTGCCCACACGCCCGACCCGTCAAGTAGATAGTCCGGAAGCTGGCCTTGGAGAGACAGCAGTTCATTGTGGAAGAGATAAAGAAACTTGAAGCAACTGTTTTGGTCAGAGGAGTGCTACATCCCACATGGTTGGCAAATCTAATGGTACTCCGGAAGGCTAACAGGAAGTGGAGGCTTTGCATAGATTTCATGGATCTCAACAAAGCTTGCCCGAAGGACCCATTTCCCTTGCCGCACATCGATCGGATTGTGGATTCCACTTCAGGCTGTGATTTGCTGTCCTTCCTGGATGCATATTCGGTATCACCAGATCTTCATGTCCAAGGAAGATGAAGAGAAGACATCGTTCATCACTCCCTGTGGTACGTACTGTTTTGTCTGCATGTCGTTCGGATTGAAGAGTGTTGGGTCCACTTTTGCAAGGGCAGTCCAGATTGGTTTCGAGCCATAGTTGCATAGAAACATTGAAGCTTATATGGATGATACTGTGGTCAAGACCAAGGATAGAGCCACCCTTATTTAGGATTTGGAGGAGACATTTGCTAATCTGCGTAAGATCAACTTGAAGATCAGCCCGAAGAAGTGTGTGTTCGGCATTCCCTCCGGCGAGCTGCTTGGGTTCTTTGTGTCCCATCGGGGGATTGAAGCCAACCCCGATGAGATTAAAGCTATAGAGCATATCCAAGCACCAATGACAGTTAAGTATGTAAGGCGTCTGACAGGGTCCGTTGCCGCGCTAAGCAGATTAATTTCCAAGTCTGCCGAGTGCGCCCTGCCGTTCTTCAAAATTTTGAAGAAGGCATGACCCATGAAGTGGACCCTAGAAGCAGATGCAGCTTTGCAAGAGTTGAAGTCCTACTTGTCCACTATGCCTACCCTGGTTACTCCCAAACCACAGGAGCCATTATTGCTATACTTAGCGGCAACCAAGTATTACAGAACACAAACATGGACTAGAGAGATTACATTATTAGAAATAAAATTTGTCAAGTGCCTACAGATTTAAGATCGAAAAAATATAAGTGCCCCGTAATCTCCTCTTTTCGTTTAACCTCCACCAGGCACTGCAGCAGAAGGAGGAAAAGACGAGAAAAGGGCACCCAAGTAGGAGCCCATATCGGTCCGGTCACGACCCACTAGGAGTGGCCTCACAAGACTAGGAGTGGCAAGGTTGCGAAAGAGGGGCATGGGGGACAGGGCGGCGCCCTCTGGTCGCCACCTCTAGAGCCAGCAAGAAGCCCTGGCTTGAGCACCGGTGGAGTCATCCACCAAAGCTCAGCCATAGGACTACTGGAGGGGAGGCGAAAGCGCCAAGAGAACATCCCTCCCCGGTTATCACCCTAGGAGGCTGGTGATGATGATGCCGATGAGGGAGGGAAAGAGCAGAAAGACGAGGTGGCGGGTCGCCGGTCAGAGGCGAAGGCATCCACGCCATCGTAATCGTACCTACCCCCCTGCCACTCACCTTCTCTATCTTCCCTCGTTTTCTCCTCACCACCGCTGCTCCCGGGAAGCGCCAAGACTCCCGTACGACACCCCCTCCAAAAAGACGGCGAGCGACAAAGACGACCAGGGAGCTCGAGGTGCACCGCTCCCCACCTTGGCGAGCAGGAAGGTGCACCTCTCGTCGCCATCAAGCCCAAGACCTCTGGGAGGGGTGGTGCTGGGATTACTAATGATTTCCAGCTCTGCCTCCCTGGCGAGCCCCGAAGATGCCAAGAGATTCACCATAGCAAGGACTAGGCTCACTCCCTGAGAAACAACACCAACATTTCACGACACCAGCCTCAACCAAGAGCCCGGAGGCTGGCCCTAGGCTCTTCCCTTTGACATAACCAACAAGAAGCAGAAATAAGAGGGGGGTGCAAGGATGAATGACTCCGCCTTCTATCCGTCCCTCCTTTTATAGGTAGGCCGGGGAGGGGAGCCGCTCCCTCAAAAAGTGGCCATCATCCTCCTCTGTCAATTCAAGAAGACCAAGCCCTCGCCTTGATGCTCTCCCACGCCACGCGCCTCCGTTACCTACCCCGCGCGATGCATGTCGCATAAGTGACTAAGGATAAGGGCGTGGTGGGAAGAGTGAATTGGCAGTTTCTACCTCGTGTTTTAAAGTCATTCACGGGCCATTACTAGGGCGCCCCCACCACTATTGGCTTTACACGACACGCGGGGAAACCAAAAACTGGCCTGGACCCAAGATAAATGAAGAAGCAAAGAAGACCTCAAGAGGCCAGCCTCTCCAGCACCTCCACATGTGCACTAATTAGGCCCTACCCCGCCAACGCTCGGCAGCGCGTTCGGGGCAAACCCTGGGTCTGTTGCTGTGACTATGCACAGGCACGGGAACCAGATTGAGAAACCAACACAAGTCATAGTACAAGAGATCGAGATCATCGAAGGACCAACATGCAGATCAAGAGGACCAAGATCAAGCCAGAAGGACAAGGTATCACCAGGAGAAAAGCCTTCCTTGCCGGGCAGGCGAGCTCGACAAGGACGAGGCCACCCCAGAAGAAGATGTCCGAGATGTCCTGGCAGGGCCTGATGGGACTCGCGAAGGCAAAACCACCTCACCCAACCACTCCGCCATGACCCACGTCATCAATCAGTGCGGTGTCAAGCCGCAAGGTGACTAAGTGGCAATCATTTGCCACATGGCGGCCTCTTTCTATAGGATATGCCTACAGATGACACCCGTCCTAGGACGTGCCAGGTGAGCAGGTGTGGAGCTCGCGAGATAGCCCGGCAAGGCTTGTCGGGCACCCAATGACGTGACGTTAAGCGGTGCATTTAATGCACCCTAACATCCTACAGAGTTAGGTATGATAGCACTGTTTGCTATCTTATCATCACATAATGACTACTTTTCCATTGTGGTAACCCCTTAATCTATAAAAGGAGGCCCATGACAACCGTAGAAAGGGTTAGAAGGTTGGATAACTCACACACCCATATGCGCATAGTGTACTACCGCCCCTGCCAGGCAAGTGTACTATGCTCCACCACCATTCTTCCACCATCAATCCACCAAAGCAGGAGTATGGTTTTACGCCTCACGGTGGCCTGAACCTGGGTAAAATTGCCTGTGTGATCTCTGTCGTGCAGCCCCACGCTCATCTTCTCTTTGTGCAACGCGACGTCCCCCTACCGAACCAGCATGGGGCCCTCCGGTCCCATAGGTGGTCATGGTTTCCCACGACAACAATATTCTTACTAAAGCATAATTACTCACCAACATGACTCACATATTACTATCTCCATATCACAAAACTATTGCAAGGAATCAAGTTTATAATATCCATTGATCTTCATGAAAGTTTTTATTATCCCTATTGAATATCTATCACTTTGGGACCAATTTCACATTTTAAGCAAATTACCATTGCTAATAACAAGCTCTCAAAGAAATTTAAGTGAAGCACGAGTGCATAAATATTTCTTAAAAAATTTCATCTCCCAAAATAATCTAGGTGAAGCATGAGAGCATATTTATTCAAAATTTTCCTAACTCTCAAAATAATCTAAGTGAAGCATGAGAGTTTTTCTTCAAAGTTTTACTAACTCTCAAAATAATCTAAGTGAAGCATGAGAGCATATTTATTCAAAATTTACTAACTCCCAAAATGACCTAAGTGAAGCATGGGAGTATTTCATCAAAAATTAAACCACCACCATGCTCAAAAAGATATAATTGAAGTACTAGAGCAATTCCATAGCTCAAAAAATTTAAGTGAAGCACATAGAGCAATTCTAACAAATTATAGCATCATTATTGCTCTCTCAAATAGGTGTGTCCAGGAAGCATGATTGTAACAAACTAAAAAGCAAACCAAGAAAATATTCATATAATACAAGACACTCCAAGCAAAACTCATGATATGTGATGAATAAAAATATAGCTCGAAGTAAAATTACTAATGGTCGTTAGAAGAAAGAGGGGATGCCTTCCGGGGCATCCCCAAGCTTAGTTGCTTGGTACTCCTTGAATATTACCTTGGTGTGCCATGGGCATCCCCAAGATTAGGCTCTTTTCACTCCTTATTCCCTCATCCATCGTGATCGCACCCAAAACTTAAGAACTTCAATCACACAAAACTTAACAAAACCTTTGTGAGATCCGTTTGTATAAATAAGGAAATCACCACTTTAAGTACAGTTGAAAACCCATTCATATTTTACTATTGCGTTATAACTAATGTATTCTAACTTTACCATGGCTTATACCCCCCGATACAATCCATAGATTTATCAAAATAAGCACACAATGAAATGAAAACAGAATCTTTCAAAAAACATAACAGTCTGTTGTAATCTGTACTTTTTCCATACTTCCATAACTCCAACAATTCTGGAAAATTAGGAATAAATGGGAAATTTGTATATCTGTCACATCCCTAGCTTATGGTACTACCTGGTGTTTTGCATCTTGTTGCATCATGTATAAATTCTATTTAAGTTGAAATAGGGCTTGACCAAACCCTAGCATCAGAAAGAATTCAACTAGGTTCAAATAAAAATATTTTCAATGAACCCAAAATGCCTTCCCAAAAAATGTTCATCATCTTTGGATTGGTCTAGAACCTCTGCCAAAAATGGTGCACATTTTTCTAGGACACTTTGGATTTTTGAATTAATCCATAAGTATTTGAATTTGGACATTTAAATCTTATAAATATTTTTAATTGTCCAAGTAATCCTGTAAGAACTTGAGGGCCGTTGGGAGATATTTCGAAGGTGCCTAAAATTATTTCCAGGATTTTACCAAGTGGTTTAGTATTTTTACTAAATCAAAAACAACGCAGAAAATAGAAAAAACAGAAATAAGAGAGAGTGTAACGCCCTCGATGCGGCTATAGCTCCCACATGTCGAGGCACGACTTAGAGACATAACCGCATTGAAAGCAATGTCGCAAGTTAGGCAATCATCACAACATCCCATGTAATATAGATAATAAAAGGGGAGATACATAGTTGGCTTACACTCGCCACATCAACAAAGTACATAAATAGCATTACAACATTCAAACACTCATGGCCCGACTATGGCGCCAAAATAAAAGATAACCCAACATGCGACACGGTCCCGATCACCCCAACTGGGCACCACTTCTGATCATTAGGGAAAGAAACGTAGTATCGTTGAGAGTCCTCGTCGAACTCCCACTTGAGCTCAAGCGCGTCACCTGGAACGGAATCATCAGGCCCTGCATCTGGTTTGGAAGTAATCTGTGAGCCACAGGGACTCAGCAATCTCGCACCCTCGCGATCAAGACTATTTAAGCTTATAGGTAAGGCAAGGTAAAATATGTGGAGCTGCAGCAAGCGACTAGCATATATGGTGGCTATCCTGTTCGCAAAAGAGAGCGAGAAGATGAGGCAAAGCGCGAGTGAGAAACTAGAGGACAACCTGCGCAAGCATTACTCGAACACCATGTTCACTTCCCGGACTCCGCCGACAAGAGACCATCACGGTAACTCACACTATTGATTCATTTTAATTAAGTTAAGGTTCAAGTTATCTACAAACGGACATTAACAAATTCCCATCTGCCCATAACCGCGGGAACGGCTTTCGAAAGTTCAAATCCCTGCAGGGGAGTCCCAACTTAGCCCATGACAAGCTCTCGCGGTCAACGAAGCATATTCCTTCTAGCGGGAAGACTCGATCAAACTCGGAATCCCGGTTACATGACATTTCGACATTCGTAAAACAAGTCCAGCAAAGCCACCCAGATGTGCCGACAAATCCCGATAGGAGCTGCACATATCTCGTTCTCAGGGCACACCGGATGAGCAACACGTCGGGTAAGCCAGCCCAGAGTTGCCCCTGGTAGCCTCGGACATCGCTCAGTTGGACCAACACTCAGAGCAGCACTGGCCCGGGGGGGTTAAAATAAAGATGACCCTTGAGTCTGCAGAACCCAAGGGAAAGAAAAGGCTAGGAGGCGAATGGTAAAACCAATGTTGGGCCTTGCTGGAGGAGTTTTATTCAAGGCGAACTGTCAAGGGGTTCCCATTATAACCCAACCGCGTAAGGAACGCAAAATCCGGGAACATAACACCGACATGACGGAAACTAGGGCGGCAAGAGTGGAACAAAACACCAGGCATAAGGCCGAGCCTTCCACCCTTTACCAAGTATATATATGCATTAATTAAATACGATATATTGTGATATCCCAACAAGGAACAACATCTCCACGTTCCAACAAGGAACAAACTTCAATCTCCACCTGCAACTAACAACGCTATAAAAGGGGCTGAGCAAAGCGGTAACATAGCCAATCAATGGTTTGCTAGGACAAGGTGGGTTAGAGGCTAGGTTCAACAACATGGGAGGCGTGATAAGCAAGTGGTAGGCATCGCAGCATAGGCATAGCAAAAGAGCGAGCAACTAGCAAGCAAAGATAGAAGTGATCTCGAGGGTATGGTCATCTTGCCTGAGATCCCGCAAGGAAGAAGAACGAGTCCATGAAGGAGACAAATGGACGAAGTCGAACGAATCCTCACAACACGACGTTATCGGAACTAACCCGAAGAAGCAACACCGGAAAGGAGCACACAACATAGTAAACAACCAACACATAATCATGGCATGATGCACAATCAAGTATGATGCATGTCCAGTTTTAAATATGCATGGCATGGCAAAGGGCAACAACCAAAACTAAAATTAAGTGGAGCTCAATATGCAACGGGTTGCATATGGATGGAACACAACATCCATTATTTAGTTCTCTCTCGGTTATGTATCCACCAATATAAATGTTGGTTAACATGGCAAGAGGTGAGGCATAACAAAACTACACCATCTAAACAATTTAAATGGGGCCAGATATAACAAATAACGAATCTGGTGAATCCCCATATGCATTTAGCAAATTAAAGCAAACACAATTTAAACCATCTTAATGTTGTTAACATGATGCAGATGACATGTTCAAGTTTTAAGCCATATTTATGAGAATGTTGATAAGATCATATTAAGGAGCATTTGACACCGTGGTGGAAAGAAAAGGGGTGCCACGGCAACGATAACGAAAACGGTGCCACTGCAACATTCCGGTTCCGGTAACTCGATTGAGATACCGATGCAAAGGAGAAGTGTGCAGATGCGTGCAAAAGATGGTGGGGTGATCCCGGATTCCGGGTTCCCATGGGTCGACGACGGCAAAAGAGGAGGACCGAGCAAGTGACAACTCGGACACGGTGCAGACGACGGGTGCATCTCATACAACACATGCAAACGTTCTAGGACGGTCGTCTCGGGGTTATACCTTCGAAGTGTGCGTTATCGGAGGGGTTCAAGTTCAAAGCGGTGTAGGGGAAGTAGACGTTCTCGGGAACGTTCGGTAGTGGAAGTAGGGGTACATGATGACGGTAGAGGTACTCGTGATCTTGGCGGTGGTAGTCGTACACATGTTGTAGTCGAACTTGATGGAACCAATGTCCTCGAGGGTAGTCGTGGTACTCGGGGTCTTCGGACTTTCCGGTCCCGTTCTTGCGCCGGTAATCGTTCACGTTCGTTCGGAGAGGTACTTGATGACTCCAACATCTTCGGCGCGACGATAGTTGTACAAGGTCCACGAGACGTCTATCGTTCGAGGTCCGACTTGCGGGTCTTGCCGACATGAGTGGTACTTGGCGTTTTTGTGTAGACGAACTTGGCGCATCTGAAGGGTCACACTTGTCGTCGTGGGAACTTGGTGAGTCCAAGGCCTTCGAGGTCGACGGTACTTGGCGGGTCATCATGTAGATGTACTTTCGAGAGGAACTTGGCGCGTCCAAAAATCTTCGGGGTTTGTCGTTGGACTTGGCGGTCCTAGTCTCCTCGGTTCAACAGTGATATGCAAAGGCCAAAGCAAACCAATTACATCTGAAAGCCGCAGGGTTGTGGTCGTCTTGCTCTGGGTGTTGCAACTGTGGTGGAGGTCATCCATGGAGGGGCGCTAGTTGCCGCAGAAGGGCCACGCCACGGGGCTCAGCGAAGGAGGCGGCGCGTAGGAAGAGTAGCTGCAGCAGCACAGCATCGCTGCAGACACAGGAGGAGGAAGGCCATGGCAGAGGAGGGGCTTGTGCACGGGAGGGAGCAGCAAGGCGGCGCTGGAGGGAGGAGGCAACGAGGAAACCTGCGGCGGCCGGAGGAGAAAGACGAGGGAATCGGGCGCGGCGTGCAGAGGATGCAGCGGGGCGAAGGAGAGGCCGCTGGTGGAGGTCGTCACGACGGCGGCTTGGAGGGCATTGGGTGCTGGGACTCTGGGAAGATGAACATGGTGTGAGGCAGCAACCTGCGAGGTCGCCGGCGCGGGCGCCATGGCGGGGAGGCAACGAGGATCTGGGCAAGGGCATCGACAGCAGAGGCGCAGTGCAGGTCGCAGGGGAAGGAGAGGCCGACGCGGGCTCCTGCGTGTGGGGTCGAACGGGAGGAGGAAGGAGATCGGAAGGAGGAGGTTGGCGGTGCTGGGAGATCGAAGAAAGAGGAGGGGGATCGAGCCAGTCTTCCTGGCACGATGCGTGCATTGAGCGGCGGCGTACAGGAACGAGAGGGAGAGATGGGGATCGAGTGGAGGGGATCGGGGTAGCTAGGGTTATGGAGCTGGTGGGGCGGCTGGGCCTTAGAGGCCAGTGCTGGGGTGGGCCTAGGGAGGCCCAAGTGGGCTGCGGCTGGCCTGAGGTGCAGCTGGGCGTAAATGGCCTGTTGGGCACCCTCTCTCCCACTCAAAAGAGAAAAAACAGAGATAAGGAAGAAAAGAAAGAGAGGATAGGGGACGAAGTTGGACATGCGGATAGTTTTCCTGGACTCACAAAAATGAGTTTGACCCAATAAAAATACTAATGACAAGATTGAAAGATATAAATTCAAACTCATTTGAATTTAATTCAAATGGGTTTGAACTGGGACTTGGTAAAAGTAAGGTCCAAAAATGTTCAGATTTTTGGAGGAGCCCCGGTAAAAGGGAAAAGAAATATTGGGCAAGGTTTGGAGATCAACTCGAAGCAGAGAAGGCATGGGGTTATATTTGCAAGTGTGTTCCGGTGAATTCCAACAAATGGAATATTTAATATAGCTCCCTACTATCGGGAGGGTATGTTATAAAGAGAAGTCACCAGGTGAATTCCCTCGGTTTAAATGGATCAAAGGTCCATGCCATTTATTTAGTTGAGTTAAGAAAAGAAATGACATGATGGCATGATGACATGATGCAATGCACATGATGCAATGATGAATGCAAAGAACCAAACAAAACACACGACGAAACCCGGAAACCCTGGAAGGCATCTGAAGCTCCGGTCTTGGGGCGTCACAAAGAGAGAGACTACCTGTGTTACCTGCAGGCCCAGCCCACCTGGCCGGCCCACCGAGGGCAGGGGCGTCTTCTTCCTCCTGCCAGAAGGCAGAGGAGAAGACAGCCACGGCGCCGCGGCGTGCCATGCCGGCAGTTGCCTGCCTGGCTGCCCCCTCGTCGCCCTGGACTCCCTCCACGATGCCACGCACTCCCTCTCGACCCTCTCACTCTCTCCCGCGCCTTCTCCCCCTCCTCTGGCTCCCTCTCTCCCCCATCGAGCGGAGCTCGTCGCCGCCGCTCGCTGCTGCCGCAGCCACCGCCTCCCCCTTGCTTCTCCAACATGCCCACGAGCTTTGCCTCGACTTCCTCATCCTCTCCTCCAAGCCATGGAGCTACGGACGCGCCACAACGTTGCCAGCATCGTCGTTTCCATCGCCGGCCACCGTGGATTCTCGCCGTCGATTCGAGAGCTACCGGACACCCCCGAGCCCGCTAACCATCCCTGTAGCTCCGCGGTGAGCCGTTGACTCGATTCCCCCTTGCCCCGTCATCCCTAGCAGCCTGTAGCTGCCGTCCCCATGAGCTCCAAAGCTCGCCACCGTCAGGCCTCATCGCCGCCGTAGACAGAGCTAGCAAAGCTCAAGTCTGAGCTTGTCTTCGTGATCAGCACGCTCCCAGGAGCCGAACGCACACACTCGCTCGTCCTGAGGTGCGCCGTAGCGCCTAACCTGCTAACGCCGAACGCCGGCTGCCTCCACGAGCTCAACGCCGGCGAGCTCACTCCACCCCAGATCCTCCCGCATGCCCTACCAGATGCGCGCGAGTCCCAGCTACGCGTAGGACCAAACCACGGCCGATTTGGTCAACCGTGGGCAAATCCCGAGCCCCTCCGCCATCTCGGGCTTCGCCGGCGACGAGCCGCGGGTCAACTCCGACGAGTTGACCCGGGGGTTTGACCCCGTCTGACCAGGGTTTGACCACCCTGGGTCACTAACGCGTGGGGCCAGCCCTGCTAATTAACCTAGGTTAGTGTTAATTTATTTAGTTAGTTTAATTAACCACTGACGTGTGGGTCCCAGCCGTCAGGTTTGACCTGGACTGGCGTTGTTGACATGCTGACGTC